>NW_027287095.1:53905512-54505512 GCF_022747635.1 Hetaerina americana | reverse complement strand
TCAAAAATGATAACATACATTTATGAACTTCGATGGAAAATGTAAATATTCGGCGGGAAAATGTTAACCGAATTGGACGATAGTTGGCGCTAAATCAACCAGCTGGCCAATATTAGTTTTCCCTAAAATTCGCTAATCGTAGTTCAGCTCCGGTCATGACCAAAAATTTTGGTACAGATGATTCCGAGCTAAGATTTAATAAATCATGATCAATATGAATTGCACTTCGATGTCCTTGGAACATGTAGGAAATGAAGAATTAAAGGCGATATTTTTTATGCTTTGGTACGTAAAATTTAACTTAAATATAAAAATAAACGTCTTCGTTTATGGAACTGTGTCTCAGAAATTTTTTCATGCGAGTACTTAAATTTGTAAATGAGGTCATTTATTTTCATCACTCGCGTATTCTTTTTATCTGTGTGAGTGAATTATTCAAACGAGCACATACATTAAATAATAACGGTTATGAGTATTCAACGCCACTATTTTAAGCATACCAGTGGCACCAACGAAGTTTGTTAAATAATTCTGAATACGTAGAGTATTGTTTTAACGAAGACATACAATATTCCAATCTATACTCTGCATATCTCTATCCAAAAAAATATTAAAAATACCTATGTATTTGCCTGTGTAAGGCAAAATGGGAACGTAATAAAATTCAGAATACTACCTGATAACAACATTTTTAATAATTGATTTTAAAAATGCATTTGACAAAATAGAATGGGCAAACGCAAATCACATTTTCACGAACCTAACCAAATTATTATTTCATTTAACTGTCAATCTCAACAAAACTGCGCAATTGCAACTAGCAAGTATACATTGACTAATTCTGGTACATTGAAAATCAATATATAAGCCAGAATTTTATAAATTAATCAAACCCGAACAATCGGAGTGGGGAGTCAATACGTATACAGTAATAACCTCACCGAACGTCACCTAGGCAATCACGAAAAAGAGACAGAAATAAAACTCCCAACTATCTAATATGTTAAATACCGCGATCATTTAAAATAAGTGAATCAGTACGAGCTGATTCCCACCCTAAATAGATGTAAGGCAAAAATTGTATGGAGAGTAGTGTTGACATTTAGATATTAAGCGTTGTTTTGAATCAGTCTGAAGCTTCTTTGTTTAGGCAACAGAAACTTAGGTCGAAGGGTTTTGAGTTATGGGTGCGGAGAAAAATTGAAAAATAAAACGAATAGAAAGGGAATGCAATAAAAATGTGCTAGACATGGTAGGCGAAGAGAAGTCTGTCGAGGGAGATTTACGCAAGGCAGGAAAATCGGATGCAGGGCATTTTGAGAGGCAAAAGAATGTTGAAAGATACGTTCGAAAGGAGAATGCTGAGTAAACGAGGTAGAGGAAGGAAACAGGTAGACGAGGTAGATGGTATAAGAAGTTAAAAATGGTTTCTAGTACGTGTGTGTATATATACACATATACGAGTACATGGATGTGCATTCTTGTGTGTATTTATATCGTAAGTATATTTAATGGTTTATATGTATATATACATATACACACACATATATACATATACACACACATACATATATACACACACACATATATATATATACATATATATATATATAAATCGTAATGTATATACATGTATCGTAGTGCAATGATATCATGGTATAATGTGATAAAGTAGCCTCTAAAACTAGTATTTATGATCATTTACAGGCGTCTTCCAGCTTTGGTCGACTTTACGTGGTCACTTGCGTCAAAATTTTCCATGATGATATAGGGAAAGCAGATGGGAAATATTGACGCAGTTTGACCCCTTAAAAAGAGCCCTCCAGAGCTGGGAGACAACTAGTACACAAGGGGCTAAGTCGTAGGCTTAGAAACGTAGCAGTGTCAGTCCCTTTCAGTATATATAAAACCTACCTTCAGCGGTAGTTACCAGTGGTAATAATGCATTAACTACCATCGAGAGCATCTGTACGGTCAAGGACGATGATGCTGGACGTGCATCCATCATATGCAAGCGTAGCTGCCCGGCCATTTAGCGATATCCGACAATTGCTGATCGTCGACCCGAGCGCTCGCATGACCGCTTCCATGATCACGCATGTCTTTGGAGTCGTGCGTGCCGTCCAGATCGAAGATAAGTGATGGCAGGAAGAGTTTAAACAGCCGGGCAACACCCCGCAATAAAGGTGCCATGGCGATTCGCCTACCTCACCGTCGCAACCGCGGCCGGTGACGCACTCACGCGCAGTCGCTTGACGCGGGACACGCACGCGACACGAGAAAGAAGACCGAAAAACAACTTTGCGAAGCGGTTGACAGCGCTGGCCCGAAAACCCAAATAAATCAGATGACGATACACACACGCCACGGATCGACGAAGATGGTTGCAAGAAAAAAAAGAAAGAAGAGAGAGGCGAGGGGAAGGAGGAAAAGAAGTGGGGGAGAAAGTCTGGGAGAGGAATTCGTCCAGAAGCGGAACCGAAAGTTACGTGATCGGTGCTGAAGAAAAAAAAACCGGCGGCATTTGGAATCCAGATGCATAAAGCGAAGACGAGAGAAACTCCCGAATGATAAAGCCCACTCGGGCCACCTACTCTGGTTAAGAACGCGAACATCCACTCCTGCAGCGGTTGTTGGCAAGAGGCATGAACGAGGAAATGGGCAAGTGACACGGATTATGAGGTGAGCAGGGTAGAAAATGTGAGATACAATCCTGATTTACTAATTTATTGCACTTTTTAATCGAGAAAATAAAATGCAAGCGAGCTGAGAAAATTCCGCACCTTTTTCCGTAAGGCTCACGGCAAAACTTTCTGATGATGTCGCGTCGTGTAATCGCCCAAATAATTCTAAAAATATCGGGATGGCGGACATAGACACATGCCTGAACACAAATTGATAAAGAAGATGTATTTTAACTTTTATATCCTTAGTAAAAAGAAATCTGTAACGGTGTCTACATATTTTGAAAAGTGAATAAGTTGGGGTCTTAAGGATGATGAAATCATTAATGAATATACTGTCCAAGATTAAGCAAGTACTGAAGTTCATGGAGAATAATAAAGGTGCAATCTAATTGAGCACATATTTTAGGACACAACAGCATGCTGAAGAAAACAATTCAATAAGAACTCACCTAGTTTTAAATAAGTACAAACGTAAAATAACTAAATTATGAATCAGAAAACGAAAGAATACAAATACATTAAGATGTGAAGGAAAGAAGGGAGAGTTACAAAAAACCATTCTTTTAATTACTAACGGATACATTTTTATGATAATCCAGACGCGATGATTTTATTTTGCAACTATCGTGTAATACACAAAGATATTGTTTAATGAATATCCTAACTACTCTACTTATTTATTTTAACATACTTACGAGTATTATTATTATTTAATCAATCTAATCGATACAAAAAGTCTTGAATGCACCGCGTTATGATTTATGTAACCTTTAACTCAGTGAGTATGCTAAGGATAAATAGAATTAGACACGTTATTTTAAGGCTAACGACATGTTACGCTAGAAAACCTGAAATTGCTGGACAAATAGTAAGGCCGATCAACTGGGTTAACAACCTTTGGAGCGAGAGAAAATGATAAAATACTCAATTAATATAGGATTTGTTATATTTTATATACGAAAAATAGATCATTGGGAGAAATTAGATAATGAAATGGAAGACCTATAGATTAAATTGTCATATAAAGTAAGCACCGTCAAACCCTCAGACTTGCCATAAACGCGATGATCGATCGTCGAGCTTTTCGGTTGGGATTAACGTATCGGGCGCACGGGCAACCCAAAACGCTGCCCTTCGCGAAAGAGCGGTGTCGCAAGAGGCCGGAGGCGCGGTAACTAAATATCAACGCGTAACGAGAAAGCGTGAGACAAGGCGAGAGAGATAACCAAGGGGGACAAGGCATTACAGCGACTTAAGCCACACCTGGAAAAAAACCTTGAACACAATGGATCAGGAGCAGCAAGAACATAATATGAAAATGACCGGGACGACGAACAAATGAAGCATGATGAAGAGAATGACCGTAGGCAGAACAATAGATGATAGTAGAACTGGTGCTGGATATGGATTCCATCACATACGTAACTCAAGAATGAGACGAAGTTAAGCGGAAGTAGCGCAACGGACAAACATGGAACAGGCAACGCGATTAAGACGCTTATGAAGGCACTGAAGCGAATATAAAGCTACCCACTGTTCTCGACAGAAACGAACCTGAAATCTCTTCTGTGCACCATGCACCAAGAAAAAAATCGCTAAACAGCATAATGGAGAGAAAATATGGAGGGTAGCCTTCAGCCAGAGGAACTAGGGATCAATCCAGTGGACTAAATGAAATAGATGCAAAAATAAGTTGGGTGGAATTGGAATTATAAAGAATAAAATCCAGCAGTGACCAAAAATCGGGTGAAAAAAACTATTGATGATGCAGACACTCGGGTGAACATGTGTATAAAAGAAACCTCTCCATGGGGCAGGGCGGTATACCCAACCCGTGGAGGAAGGGAAACGCTGGAGGTGTTCCAATAGGGACACTAGGTTAAAGGCCACAACAAAGGATCTTTGCGGATCCAGAACAGGTGAGATTGAGGAGGGAGAGAGAAACAGGTGCAACAGAACGCATCGGTAGGCCTTAAATTCGCGCTCATGAGAAGACCCAAAAACCTTTATTTTTTTGGAAACCGAAAGGGAAAAGGATGACCGGAGAGCGGTTCCATGAAAGATGACTCATGTCCAGTTCACCATGACCGTGAATGAGTCGCCAATTTTAGATTTGAAGACATTTCGACCCATTCTGTAGATACCGAACTCCAAAAACTAAATTTTGATTCTCAGCTATTCTGCGGTGAGGTAGTTGAAACATATCTTATAAAACATGTTCATATGAAGATACATATATCATATATAATATTTTATTAATGTTACAAGTGAAAACAGTATAATTAGAGACAATAAAATAAACAAATTTTCACGCATGGACAATCATCCGCCTTTGTCAAACGTGGAAGCATATTGTTGGACGAAGGCGGCATGACCTATGAAACATTTGTCTTATTTGTTTGTGTCTATGTTTTGATAGCGCTTTAACATGAGCTACGTGTTACAGCTTCTCAATATTGTCCCCAAGAGTGTGTGTGTGTATATATAATCCAGCAACCTATTGTACATCAGGTCCTTCTTCATCTCTGAATACTTTCTTCCTCCCTTCATCCCTTCCAACATCCCTATCCTGTTCCTTCCCTTTCCTCGTTTGCCTAACATTCTCCCCTCTATTACAGTCTTCAACATCCCACTGCCGGTCAATACCCCCTTCATCCACTTTTCCTGCCTCCATAAGATTTCTCGTGTGTATTTATATATACATATATTTATGCTTTTATTTTTATATATATATATATATATATATATATATATATATATATATATATATATATATATATATATATATTGTAAGTGTTCTTTTATATGTGTCTATTCTTTTCTATTTGTGTTATGTTGTGTCAGCCAATTATATATATATATATATATATATATATATATATATATATATATATATGTATATTTAATCATAAATAAAGTGAGCACACCTTCAAGCTTCTCGAAGTCATATAAGGCCAAATAAGGGCCAGAAAAATTAATTAAAGGTTTCAATGCAACAATTTCAGAATGTAAAAATTATTTGCGTTGACCGGATCCCTCGATGTCCGGCCGAGTGCTTTAGCCAGTTAAGATATCTAACACACGACTTGCCTTGCCGTTTTTAGGCGGCTTTGTTTATCAGAGGTCGCCTAGTTGGGCTTATGCTCTGTGTCTCAGTATATAATTCCTTTTTCTTTCTGGAGCACCACCAGCATCGTTGTTTTTGCCCTTTTTATATTTATTTAATAATTTTCCGTATTATTATTGGAGTGTGACATTATTAGGTCTCTTATATTTATCATAGGGGCCTATTTTATTTATTTTTGTGTATGTCATAGCCCTATTTGGGTTTTCTTTTAACTTATCATAGTATGTTTTACACCTTGTTAGTAAGAGATCTGAGAGTTTTTCTATGCCTGTTTTTTGGTATACATTCTCATTTTCTTCCCAGGGGGGGAGCCCAAAAGCCAGCCTCAGGGTCTTCCTTTCTGTGCTATTTAATTTGTCCATTAGGGATCTACTGAGTAGTCCCATCCACGCAGGGGCTGCGTAGGTCAATGTTGGTCTTATTATTGCCGAGTATATTAGAATTTTTATTTCCTTAGGGGTGGCGTTTTGTCGGATAATCGGTGCCAATTGCGACCTTATTGCGGCCGCTTTATCTCGTATCTGTTTGATATGTATTTTAAAGGTCAGTCTGTCATCTAAGTCCACTCCTAAATATTTGATGCTTTGACTCCATTCAATCGGTTGTTGTCCAATCCTGATACATTCACAAGATGCTTTACGTGATCCTGGGTGGACGAAAAGTATTGCTTTGGTTTTTTGGGTATTTATCTGCAATTTCCATTTTTTTCTCAGCGTACTTATTTTTAAATTTTGTGGGCTTTAACGGAACAAGATGTTGTGACGAAATTGGCGTACGCACAATGTCACAGCCATTCGAAATCGTGCGCGACGCATCACAGTCCACGAGATTAAAACCAACTCTAAACACTTAGGCTGTTTTTACCTTTGACAAATTTTTACATTCAGAAATTGTTGCATTGAAATGTATATTTGCGGATGACTCCGTTACAAGTTACTGTTGCGCCATCTTCCGTAGTTTCTTGGAATTAAATTTAAGGTGTTATTTCTCATAATATTTGTAAGTCATATTTTAAGTGTGTGGTGAAAATACTAGACTGATAGACCTTTTCCTACGGCATTAAAATAAGATCCCGCATTATTTGTGATGTAGACTTTAAAGAAACTGTTAGGCGATTTGAAACAACCGACATAATAAGAGTGTAATACGCGGGCAGGGAAATTAAATCAAATAAGATGGGAGAACCACCAGTAACGTTAAGCGGAGGTCACACTATTCATCGGATTATCTGAATTATACAAGGAATTCTGAGTTCACTTTTGAAACCGAAGAAATAATTCTAGTATTACTGTATTGAATAATCTAATCAACTACGTGTATCAATGATAACTTACGCTCCATCGACACATAAAGACAGCCCAAATAATAAAACAGACTCTTCAACTAATAGCAGTTTTACTTAGCTCCATTCACGATCACGATGCATGAAAATACTTTTTTTTAAATAAAGTAAAACACCATGTGGACACAAAACATGTTTATTCAATAATATTTATCTATGACCAATCGAAAGCTAAGCCGCCAGGTGAATCGACATCGAGAAAACGGATTATTTCAAACGAATGGACAAAAACACACGTTATAGCTCCAAGAGGAGTGCGCCCTCCACGCCAACTCCATCCGAATGACAAGGATAAATCACCAGCCTTGCTCAGAACTTGTTCCTTTGAACCCCTCGGAGCAACGCACACTTTTTTCCAAGACGAACATCTCGCGTGCACTGTTATGGAACGACACTCTGGCTGCCGCCATGTTGCGGGCTCGAGACAAGGAAAGAAAAAACAGACTTCGAAGAGTAAAAGGGGTTGGTGCAATGGTGACTTTGAAAAATCGCACGGATTAAGTACGCCATTCCACGATGAGAAATTCTAACATTACGAGAAGACTGTTATGAAACGAAGAGGGTTTAATCAAGCATTCGTTCCGCGGCGGCCAATTTGTTCTGAAAACGGAACTCTTTGGAGAACGGGGTGGTCAATTAATGGAGAAAACACCGAACCGTGAATGGGCACCATTTTTGACGCATAGGAAGGTTAGACTAGACATTAAAAAAGTAATGACCACTAATTACCTTTTGTTTTGACTTTGAGCAACCAACCAAGTAATCTGGTTGCTAGCAAAATGATCCAGATGGGTGACGGATGGCTGACCATATTTGGAAAAAACTACGGAAATAACAACCCACGTAGCATTCCAACGAAACGCTCTTACACGGGTGCTCCGGGGAGAATACATGCGTGACCATCGGACGTATTACTCTTGAGTGCTCGCGAGCAGAGGTTCAACAAATATTGCACACTTAAAAATATTCCAATGGTGTCGTTGATTAATTTCTAGTCAAGGAACATTGGACGTAAGAAATGAATTAAGGCCGCAGTTAACAAGTTTCCTTGACCGTCAGGTTACGGAAACATGACTCTCTGATGTACGCAGGTTTTTTGCCCCGCCATCCAAAATCCTCTCCTACGACCTATAAAAGTTCACATTTATAATGTCGACCACGGGACAGAATCCAACTGAGTCCGATTCCTTTAATTTTCCACCAGAATGGTGATATTCTTCCACCATTTCAATCCACAGAATCTCACTTATTTATAAGTATACTAGCTGAATACCCGGCTTTGCACGGGTTAGGGAGAAACAATAATATAAATATACTACATAAATAAAAACAACAAATAATAAAGTACAATAATACAGGTACACTACTTCATACAAATTTAAGAATCTTTTTTATTTAACACCTGTTTATAAACTACATTTTTTGTTTCATATCCAGGAGAAAGAATATATAAATTTTTTGGCGAACCTACTCTGGAGCAAGCAACATAAAGTTGCCCGTGGCTAAAACATGGCGATCTTAGATCAACACCACAAAACTTTAAAGACTGTCCCTGTGATTTATTAATGGTAATTGAAAAAGCTAGCCGGACTGGAAACTGTAATCTTTTAAAGTTGAAGGGAAGATCAGTTGGGATTAGAGGTATCCGTAGAATAAAAATTATTTCACCTTTTCCTTTTCCAGTTAAAATGACTGCCTGTATTATATTTTTCATTAATTTTGTCGCACACAATCGTGTCCCATTGCAGAGTTTTGGTGGATCTAAATTTCGCAATAAAATGATTGTAGATCCTACTTTAAGTATAAGGCGATGTTGTGGCAATCCAGCTGGATCAAGTGAATTTAGGAATGCCGTTGGATAATTGACGGCTTCGTCAGCATCCACTACGGTATCAACCGACTTATATTCAATCACGTCTCCTGGCAGCATGGCTAGTATCTCCTTGTTAATTTCATTAACATCATCGTTCTTAGGAGCGAGAATGGCTCTTTCTCGCAACCATTCTAAATTTTTATAATTTTGATTAACGTTAGGATAGACTGCTTGTATCATATCGCGGACAGTTTTCACCGATACACATAAATCTGATGACAATTTTATCATACCAGATGCTTCAATAACTAATCTATCTTCTCCAATCTCCAAAAGTTTATTTGCAAAATTTTGAGCATTCCCATCTCTTAAGAGGATTCGCATGTTTTGTTTAAGGCTAATTTCTTGGACATGATTACATAGAACAGAATGTTTTAAACAGTCATAAATTTCATCGGCTGGAGTCGATTTTGGAATGACAGGCAGAGTTTGACGGAAGTCTCCACACAGGAGTACCAGAGCTCCTCCCATTAAACTGCAGTTTCCTCTAAGATCTTGAAGTGTTGAGTTGAGGGCCTCAAGAGATTTTTTATGAGCCATCGTACACTCATCCCATACTATCAATTTACATTCTATAAGAACTTGTGCCTGGCCGCTTGTTTTATTTATATGACATGTGGGATTTTCTTGTCGGGAAATATTAAGTGGCAACTTAAGGGCAGAGTGGGCTGTTCTTCCTCCTTCCATTAATGTCGCTGCAATACCTGAAGATGCAACGGCTAGAGCAATTTCTCCATGAACCCTGATTTCAGCGAGAACTAAATTAATTAAAAATGTTTTTCCCGTGCCACCAGCAGCATCAAGAAAAATGATACCTCCTTCTTGTTTATCTACTTGATCCATTATTGTTTCGTACGCGAATTTCTGATATTCATTAAGAAGTGGCTTTTTATCCGCGATGTATGCTTCTGAGTCTAAGACATTGTAGCTAGTTTCACGTACATAATCTGGATAAAATACACCCTGTTGATCTTGTACAGGTGCAAAAAGACCGAGTTCCACTAAAGTCTTGTTAACCATGATGATACACTTTTCCTCCAAAATAATCAAAGTTTTATTAAAAATGTCGGAGTTAAACGTAATATCCAATGTAGGATTTTCACTTCGAACCTTAGCCAGTATATCCTCACTCATTGATTCTTTATATATTTCCCATAATGTTTTTGGGTTAGATGGATTACAGGAGGTTATTATGATGGCAAACAAAATTCGGATTTGTCCTGGAAGAGAAATCAAACTGGCCTCTTGCAATAGTCATCCCAGTGTTGATCTCCTTCTAGCAACCCTAAATTCTGGCAAGCTTCTCTGAATGTCTCAGATATTTCTCCGTTTACCGTTCTTAATTCTGCAAATGAGCAAGGTCCTCTAATGGTATGTAGAAGCATTCTTAAAAAATAACATTCGGCGTTGTTAGGATGGACTGTGTAGACTCGGCCCAATGCGTCACATGAATAAATATTATTCTCAGAATCAAAGTTGCCCATTTTTCTTCTACAAAAGACTTTCCTTGATGTATTCCACGTATAATATCTCGGCAATTCTGAATACAATAGTGTTCTTGCAAAAGTATCCTGCTGGCATAGTTGGAAAAATGCTGTTTCTATGACAGCAAAAAAGTAAACAAATTACATACATACAAACAAACACTCTCCTTTATATATATAGATAAGAAAAGTGTGGATGAAAAGACATTTTAAATTAAATTTATCAATTCTCTTACAAACAAAATTATAAGAAGTAATATGCGATATATCAAACAATAATTACTCTAATTAGCTGATCGCTTAACATCACCTGCCACACACCCTTTTGGTGGCTTACAGGGTAAGATGTTGATAAAGATGAAGTTTTACGTGGAAACAAATAAGTGGGGAGATTTGAGCCATCGAGCCATCAGTTTCCCCAATCAGGGTTCCCGGGTATTCCTTGAGAATATGGAGACGCCATTTCGTCCACTAAAAAAAGGTTTTAAGTCTATCCTCATTTCGAATACACTCCAATCGTGAAGTAAAAAGCGTCAACATTAAGTAACACGTAAAGTATGATCACTAAGATAAAAAGGAGCACATAACTCATGCAATCAATTAGTCCATTATTAAAAATCTACTTCAGGGCCCAAAAATCAATGCATTCCTGACTACTTTAATTTAGTACGAGTAAATTTGAGTTTATTTGTAATTTGCATTTGTTTAAAAAATTAAAGATTTCAATCTTTAACGCAGCAGAAATAGTGAGAACATGTATCACAAAATACATTTGTCAACAATTAACAACAAATTTTAATTCGCCAGACCCACTGTTTTCGTCGATGCCTAAATTATTATTTACAGATAATAAAAAATGTTTTCACGAAATTCGTTCAGTAAATTACGTCTTCGTTTCATTCACTGAATTATCCAACCACTGTGTTCGTAAGAATTGATTTCGGAAAACTAATGTAACACTATTTTATCCTTTACTCATTTTAAAAGGCGCATACAAATTATAAGAAAAGCCATCCGCCAGTCACAGAGTAGTCTTTCGCAGTTTACGAAGAAGATAGAGAAATTTCATTTGGTGGCTCGACAACATACTAGATTTACATTTTTCCTTTTCTTCAGAATATATTTAGGCACGTTACGAGAGAGACAGCGTCGGTATCGACCAGCAACCTCGTATTCCAACTCGAGTACAGAACACTATGGAAGACAATCAATTCATAAATACCCTCTAATCAATTAGGGAGCCTCCAATCAATTAGGGAGATGAAACAAATCCATTTGCCACCGTTGTAATCACTTCTGGGCTAAATGGGGCCAGTTATGCTCAGTCTAAGTTGCATGTAAATGTTTTAATATACAGCGTATAAGCAATCATTTTCCCACCGATAACTTGAGTTTGTGTATTACGGAGTAAACAGCACACACATTTGCACATGTCCAATATTTTAAAAATATAGATGAATAATCTAAACGAAGAGGCTTTCGTGAAACGAAGTTAAGAGGTGTCTCACACTTAAACTAACAGGGGAAGGATGAAGAAAGTGGGCGCTCTTTGAAAGTGAAATATTTAATACCTAACAGTCCTTGATTTAAATTTAAGGCGACTAAAAGCTATTAGTTATAAGGGACAGGAAAGTTCCTGAGGGTTTAAACGTGATGCTAAACGCTTTTCTAATCGTAATATATGGGGACAAGACCGGCTTACCACCACCTACCGACCTTAGCGTGGGTAAAATTCCACCAGCAGCCTTAAGTTTGAGAACACTGTTACTGGGCAAAAGATACGAAACAATAAAATTGAGATACTACAACTAAAGTCCCCACAACAATGTCACTTGCGTGAAAGCCAAGTGCTCTTCGAAAAGTAGCAACGATTTCTTGCGACGCAACAAACAGAGGGGATTGAAAAGAATTACACACAGCCACGGGAATGTAGACACGCGATGGGTGCGTATTTAGGGTTAACGCGTAATGAGTAAATTCATATACTGCAATCATTCCAAATTTACGAGGAAAAGAAAATCTATCATTTTAAGACGACGAGGTCATCAGAGCGCCAGAAAATTATCCAAAAAAATTATACCAATAACATCTAAGGTACAGGGCCAACATTTTTCAGAATGGATGGACATTTTCAGAGATTGTATTTTTATGCATATTTAATTGGAATTTAAAATTACGAAAATATAATTAACATGCAGTAAAATTCGAGTTACCCAGGAAATATTATGGGGGTAAATAAGATATAATTCAAGACTTAGTAATGGAAATGTGTTTCCATTCTGTGTTTCACATTGCCTACATCTGATGTCTCAGGAAATACATCTAGCGCAAAAGAACGATTTTAAGATATTCTAATGAAGAAGCTGGAAAAAATACGCTGCATAGAAGCTAAAAGGATTCAGAACTGTTAGCTGTGATGGACTAAGAGAGGAATTGGATCGGTTAAATTATTGAAGGCGGGTGAATGTAGGGATTTCGAAGCAGAGACGCGTTTTGGATGTTATGAATGAACGAAGGATATTATGTAAGCGGAAGACAACTTTACATTTTGGAAGGTATATGGGGGAATATTATGGGGAAATGAAATAGGCAATGTAGGGTAAAAGTTGTTTATACTTCGGATATGTACTTCAGAAGTTGATGACAAATTGTTTTTCAGCCATCTCTCTCCACCTATACATGATGGGTACGCTCTCTGTTTAAAAGAACCACATTACACAGGACACGAGGTAGCAACGTTCGGTTCATCGCAATACAAAATGTCGCTAGAGAGGCTGAGAAACATAACAAAAACACCCAACACTCTAACGTGATTCCTGATATTCTCAAATATAGATCAAATGCAGAGCATTGTGTTCTTTTTATCAAAAATCCTCTTTACATGTATCTTTCAAACACATTATACTACTATATGCCTATCAAAATCATATGGTTCCAAGTTTATATCGTGTAGCAATTACGACTGATTTTTCGAAGCACTTTTAGTGAGAGAAGTTAATTCCGGGCTGTAGCAATAGTTGGTTGCCCAAGGCGATGCCCCGAAGAGTCGACTTTCCATAATAATCTACTACACTATTATCTATTGTGGAGTACCAAATTTATAATATTCCTAAAATCAAAAAGGGTTCAATTAGAATATTCGAACTTTCAGATCAATTTTATTCCACATATATGACTCTCCTGGTCATTGGATATTCTGCCTCCGAAATGGAAACACGATAGTGAATTCTGAATAAGGTGCTGTTTCTAAATCAGAACCGCACAGAAACTAAGGCGCTTCCATTACATAAATATTACTGCAATATTTTTAATAACATCTCAAAGGGTCATCTTTTTTATATTCTCCCCGATTCTGCAGAAAGAGTGCTTAGAAAACTAACAACATTTCTCCGATTAGAGCACGGAAAAATGTCACACATTCAATCTTTATGCACTTTTCTCTATCTCACAAACAGTAGACATTGCCGAGTGAAAATTATATAGATATCGTATACGTGCATCCGTGGCCTACGTGAGAACAAAACTTACATCGCCCGACCGAGACTGAATGGACAGTCGAGGGGACTTGAATGGACTTTAAAAATGGACATCACGACGCGACGACACGACAGTCGCGAACCTACGGAGTAGGCCCGATGCGCGAGACGAACACGACACGACGGTGAGTTCCCAGGTCGCCGCCACGGAAGAAAGCGAGAGAAACGTCTTGTCGGGGGAAAGAACAATGGGACGAGACGAAGAGGATGAGAATATATATCGAGCCAACGATTCCCATCCTTCCAATCACCCATTTCGGGTAGAAAAAAACACAACTTCCTCCACGACAATTCAGTGCGCGTGTATAGGCACGGAGAACAATCGGGCACACGCGGGCGACGGGCCAACATGCGGGCATTCTAGTCTCCCCCGCGACCCGCGCAGGCGTTCAGGTCTCCGCGCGACCGGGTGGGCGGTAGTCCAAGCGGGGTGTGAGATAGATCGGGGACGGATGAGGCTTTCACTCACCCTGCGCGAGGGTCGACCCCTGAACGGCTGGCTGGAGATGACCAACTGGGTGGAGGAGGTGTAGTAGCACAGGGAGTCACTCCCGCGTCGCCTGTCGCTCCGGACGGGCATGTTTGGCATCCTGACTGTTTCCGCGACTCCAATCCCCCCCCGGGGACGATTCGCCTCGCCTTCCCGTCACCCCCCGCCGTCCCCCGCTCGCCTTGCCCCACGTCCCTTGCAGTACAAAAGGAAAGAGGGGAGTCGGGAGGAGATGCGTGCGACGGAGAACACGCGAGAGGTAGACTAAGACGAACGCGTCACCCAATCGTTTTTTTTTCTTTATTTTTCCTTCAAACTTTGCTGCTCCTGACGTGTGAGAACGCGAGGATGTTGCGAGGGAAGGTCGCGGGAGGAAGGGCGGTGAAAGGGGTCGTTTTGTTCGGAAAAGGGTTGCCAACACCTCGAATTAGGAGGGCCTGTGAGTTTAACGCGGGGAGCATGGCAACACTTGTACGCTCAGTGGCGCCAAAACCTGCGGCGAAGTGAAGCGAGCGCAAACCCTCTTTAAGCGGAAAGGAGCAGGACCAAAAATATATGAATAAAAATCAAAAACAGCAAAATGTAAGAAGAGAGAATGAAAACTGAGTGATTTTGATACTATCTAAACCAAACGACCCATGTAAAGGCAATGGGTTGTTTAATGGGAGGTGTCAAAAGATAGACATGTAAAGAATTAACATTCACGTTTCATACAGTTAAATTTTGATTCCCCACAAACTTTTCAAGGTTCATTAACACAGAATGAATAGCTTTCGCGGGCCATGCTTTTCCAATTGCTAAACTTGAGTTTTACTTTATTAATGAACCAACTAACATTTATAGTGAATGTCTCCAATGAATTACATGTTCATGATTGCTAAATGCTGTAGCGATGAGGGAATGAATAGACTGGTAGGAAGCGGGACAGTTTGGAGACCTGCGAAAAATCAATCCTTCGATTGATAATCCATGATGATGAACTACTGATTCTTTCCAGTGGCCTACTTGCTTTATTTCCCAGAGTACTTCAAAAATTTGCAATGGGGGCGCGTGTTACTGATAAATTTCACAAATACGGGAAAGCGATTTTTGTAAATAAAAATATTTGGGTAACTCTTGAATATGGGGGTACATGAGGGAATACATGATTTCTTCGATTACATTATGAAACTGCGTCTCATAGAGAGGTGAGATCTCTCCTTCGACTACGCCCCGCACAAACCGTAAAGCAAAGTTTAGAAACAGGAGCGTAACTTCACTGCAAGTCGGTACATTATTCCAGTATACTGACAAACTGATAAACACCCAATGAATCCTCAAGGCTTCAATATTCCACTGATGTTTTCACATTAGGCGTTGGTCACGAATGAGATGAAAGACGGACACTACTAATCCTGAGAATAAGACAGCCATCGAAAGCGAAAGAGCACAAATATATATTCTCTAACAACCTTGAAAAGCCAAGCGATCGGTACTACAAATACTCCATGATAGTAAATTTAGTCAACGTAAACCTGCTCCCATCTTTCACCATAAATTCTCGCTTGGTGTGGCATGAAATGAAACGCTTTCTTCAACGCTTAATGTTTACTGACAATACTTAAAAACTGTATTTAAATCGGTATTCGACAATATGACCAAATAGCTTCAGAAGGGTGAGAACCTACGATCAATGGGTTACTCTGCGAGGAATCTTGTATCTATTGCGGCATAAGCTACATATAAATACAAGGAATGAATTTGATTACAGGAGTTGTAAGGCAAATGAAAATTCCGAACAGCACATAAACATTAAAACAGAAGGTGAAGCGTTGGGGGAGAAAGACTACGAAATCACACTGAAAACTATGAACAGAAGCGTAAAAATGACGAGGAGATACAAATCTTATGAAACGCGGATTTAAATGGATAAGTCCGAACAAAATTAAATAATAGCTCGTTGAAGACCACTGTGCGAAGGAAAGTGAGAAGTAAGGCAGAATTCTGACTTTTGGATGGTAGGACAGAAAAACATTGCGATTATTGAATGCTTATTGGCTTCTGAAATATGTATGAATACAAGTAAGACGATCCTTAAAAAATAATAACAGGCCAATCGATGGAAATATTCTACCAATCATTCACCAAGAAAAGATAACATACACTGATTAAAATACGATTAATTCAATGATCAAACATAACGAACAAAAGATCGACTGCCTCATTTGCAAATGATGATTTAAAACAAAATCTGTCTTAAAATGATCCCGCCACTTGAGAGTAACGACGAATCGTAACGCAATTACGTAAAAGTGATATTATAAAACATAAAATCCACGAATATTGAATGACGAAAGAGCTTCACAGGAAGGAGCTGAATCTGGATGACGAAGACGGTGGAGGAAAAGGAGAGCAAAAGAAATTCTGTCGACGTACCAAATACTAATGCTACCGATCTTAACCTCCCCGAAACGGATAATTCCATCAGTGGGAGGGTTGGCACGACTGTCTCATCGGTATGGGGAACGGAGGGCAGGGTGGGTCGTAAGCACAAGGGGGTCACGGGAAGAGGAGCACCGGGGTCGCCCTATCTGGCTCGTCACCCGCCTGGGATGGATGTGCCTCGGGGGAGGAAGCACGACAAGTGGAGGGGAGGTTTGGAGACGCGCGTGGGCGTCGACGAGCCGGAGGAGAGATTGGAATACGGCACGGAGGGGGAACCCTTTGGTAGTTGGTAGGCATGTACACACGAACCCACAATGGTTGGTGCTCAGAGGGGTCATGCAATTTTCTATATGAGTGTCGTCGCATCGACATTGAGCTGCAAATGGCAGAAAGCGCCCGAAATTCTTGTACAAACTCTTGGAAAAGCAGAGGATACACGAAATTACTTCTGTAACAGAGAATTACGAACCGGCGAATAAAATAAAACATGTACTTTAAAGGTTTAAATGGAAGTTCTATTATCACACTCACAAACCAGAGTGAGAGTTCGGTCATTTAAGAGATTATGGATTACGTTAAAAGTCAACTCGCCAGTCCAGAAGAATATCGATGACGCCATGAACCAAGCAACTGATTTTCATATCCCAATTTCATGGAAGACTCCGTAGGTATCGTGCAGTTTATGAATCGTGAGTCATAACCGGGTGAAGTAGGAATGCACACCTCTTACCACCAAACATTTTCGATGGTAAAGCAGCGCGGCGCGACTGACAGAAACCTTTAAGGGAAGGGATTGTACTGACCTCGACACGAAGGCCGATTTGTTCGCCGCCTTTCGATCTGACGGATGCAGACTCCCAGAGCACAAACATTTTCGGTCTTCGCCACTCCCAATTCCCGAATGGTACTGCATTTTAGATTGGGCACAGTGCGATTTTAATAATTCTGACGCAGTGTTAAGTTGTACTTTGAGTATCAAAAAACGTCGCCAAAGCGATAACTCGACATGAATATGGAGAATATCATTAGTAACACGACATTTCATTCATTAATTCAGATATAGAATTTATCCATGGATTTACTGGATTTCACAACGCTATTATATCATGCCAATCTACACTTATTTTAGCTCCATAGTACACTGACCAAGGGACTTGGATTAAGGTATATAAATGCGTCTCGACATTCTTCATCATCTCATCGATATTTTTTATTTTCATGTAAGACATTGAAATTGACACACTGTGCGTCCTCATCTTTATATAGAAATGAGATGCGTAACAATTCCACATCGCAGTCTACGTATCTCAATATTGCACAGCACCAATTGCGGAAATCCGCGTCACCATCTAGAATTTCCCCGCGACCGCCGAGAGGGAATGGACCATGGCCTTTTCGCCGCCCAACCATAATCCACTGGCCGTCAGAGCGCACGAAGTGGGAGCTTACTAATCTCCATCGATCACCAGGGCGCACTTTCACGATTTTTCGACGGCGACAGCGGTGGATAAGAAAGATGGCTGATTTATTGGGAGATTATTGCCACAAAACAGGAAGTACTTGCATTTCTTGAAGAGCATATTCACTCTCTCTATCTCACTTTAGTACGTTCGATCGCGAAAGTTTTTAAGGGAATCCTTCCATTCCTATCCCACAAAACTAAAGTCTCAAGAACCATGGCTCCATCACCAAAAGTGTTGGATTCGACGAAATATGTGACGAAATCGAACATCCCACAAGAAAACACAAGCGACTAGATTCGCGTAAACAGACCACACTCGAAGCTTCGAGACAAATTTTCGTGTAGGTTCATAGTAACTAGCAATCTCCACCCAATGCCGTCTGGAAATATACAAAATTAAAAGACAGTCCTCCTCAGTGCTCCACCATCGGGTTCACTGAAAATCATGGACGGAACAGGGAGGATCAAGCAAAACCTAGGCCTATATGGAGATCTCCAGGTGTCAACCAGATTTGAAGGCGCGTCCCTCCGGTAACCTGATCAGCAAAAATTTCGTCAATAAAACAGAAGCCTGAAAAAATGTGATCTGGAAATGTTTGCGAAAATTAAGCGGTCAATTAAAATACGTAGGATGAGTAAATTTTGATAACTACTAGAGCGACTCCTAGGGCATCACTTCTAATGTCTCTACGACAATTACCATAAAAACCATTCATTTGGGATGGTAAATTTTCCTTAAAATTAATATTGAAACCGCCTGTCCTGACGATTACCTGCCAAGTTTTAACCATAACATAAATCAAAATAAACTAATATTTTCCAAAAACATTTCTGCGCATGGCACAGCGATATGCTCGGTGATGAAATGAGAAAATCAGAAATCTGAACAGGGCATAAAATAACTTGTTTTCCATGTATCTATGGTCTCGGGCTCAACTTTGTGGAGGTTCATGTTCGTTTGAATGAAAATACTTTGTAACTTCCACACAATTTTTATTCGTACTACCGGTTTCAACGCTTCGGCGTCATCATCAGGTACCTGTGCAAAAGTATTTTCATTCAAACGAACTTGTTTTCCGTCCCTCACTATACGAAATCCAGGAAGCAATCGATTTCCCTACGAATAATGTGCTAGATAAAAATACATAATTCATTTCTGCATACAGCATCTCTCTTAGCGTCTTTTTCTTCCCGCCAAACCAAACAACAAGCTCATGATCGATTGAACATAATATGCCATTTTTTTGTAGATATTTTCGGAAGTTCACGAAGCGGAACATCGACCCCAATGTAAGGAGTAATGAACAAGATATTTATGAAATGAAATTTGTAGGCCATAGTAAAGAATGTAAGATGCGCTTCTAAATTAGCACGTTATGGACAAATTCAGCATAATTTTTCACTTGGAAAAAAGGAAGAATTATTTTCAGTGATTACAAATAGAAATACATAGGCTCTAATTTATTAGTATGCACTCCTGACTCCATTCCCACACTTTTTGTTTTAGTCTTTAGCAATATTTTCCTTAAATTTGTTATCATTCGGATATAAAACCAGACTTCAACTAAAAGGATACGTAACAAGGTAGGCAGGCCTGAGCACTATTCTTAGCCACATAGCCTGCAAAATTGGCATGCTGGCATATTCAGGCTCCAGTTTCTTTTCCCTGTCATTTGGATCTTCTCAGTAAGTACTGCTATGCATAAAATCATTGCTCCAGGGTTAAGTTTGGGGTGAGTAGAGACCCATGACTGCAACTGAACACTACCAACAAGGCTACCAAATCATACATTCAGGTGCATACATACTCCATTGCCTGCTTTAAGTAAGATTTTTAATTCTACTAGAGATAAATACAAATTATTTGACTCCAGTTCAATTAGTTCCTATCCTAATTAAGCAAGATCAGCTCTAGATCATGTCAGACAAAGCCATGTCACCATCTTTAATAGGTTTAAATATATTAATTTACTGCAAGTCCGAATACAATTTAATTCGCTAAAATTACATATGAAACAAAAAGTTATTGCTTCATTGTTTCCAGAAGTGAAAATTAAAACTTTGTAACAGCCGATTATGAAATTTCCAATAATTTATCAAGAAAATCCTAAATATTTACAATGGAGTAAAATAAAATTCTCGATAAGTGTTCACCAAGAATTGACCACATTCATTAGATAGGCATTAATACTTGATCCAACAATTTGTTCCATAGAATTTACTTCAAATCTCATTTGATCCAATCCAAATATTTATAAAATTCAGTCTGAAAACATTTTATCCTACTGCAATTGAATTTCCTCTAAGTACTTCTTTACATAAAATCCAGAATATTTTATTTTAAGATGAGATCATACATGATTAATATGAGTTTTGAAAGGTCAACTACTAAAAAACACTTCAAAATTTCTATAAATACCATCTTCAATATTACCTCTATTGACCCCAAGTGCCCTCTCCATTTTATCAAAAGTTGACTTGCTCGAGATCATTCTAATAATTATTTAGAAGACTAACATATATTACACTATTAGTAATGACTTTAAGCTAATGAAACTGTGTTCACATACAAAAATTCACTATCTGATCAATAATGGGGGACTGTTGAATTTTATAGGATTAATTTTTCTTCCAAAAGAAAGGAAACTGATCACAATAGTTTAGCCAACATTTAAAATCATCCTAGTTTCAATAATTAAAATGGAAATTTCCCAGGAGTAAACATTCACTAAAGGAGTTTTCGACATCAATATAATGTGGACACACACAGTTTTAATATAAGAGCCATCCATTTAAGTATGCACATACAGTATTCCATCAAAGACATTTGGATGACTTCACACCCCTTTGTCCAGCATGATGATGATTTACAGGTCCATGCAACCCCAAGGTAAACAATGCTTAGATGGGCAAATACTGCTGCCATAGGAATGTTGGTTAACCCAAAAATTTTTTACCCAGTCAATATGCTCCTCAGCATAAATCATTAAGTTTCACAAAACTATGAAACACCTAGTTCAAAACAATAACTTAGTAAAGCTACAACAAGAATCAAGTGGCTATGCAAATAATGTCATAAGATACTGAAAGGTTGTTATCTTTGTCAATCTTACATGAGAAAGTTATATTTTCCTAAATTGTAGAGAATCTCTGAATGTGACTGAACCAAGTTTATAATCTTTAAACATCAATAGTTTCACATCTCTACTACAGTGAAATCCTATACTTGAAGGAATCAAGGTCCATTACTATTACCAACGACAAACTATCAAAATCTAAAATGTTTTAAATAATGAATGAGGTTCTCAATCATCCAACTAATAGATCATTCCAGTATCAAAGTATAATGCAAGCAATTTAGCAAAGAGGGGAATGGTGTCTTCACAACGAAAAATGCAAATGTTAGGAAGAGAACAAGTTGGAAGAAATGAGTTACATCAACAAGTGCTAACCATGCTGGGACTTCTACTAATTAATATCTTAAACCATAGTCATCAACCCAAAGGTTATTTTGATCGATGAGCTCACCATTTTCAAACCTAACTGAATTACACACATTAGGGTAGGGGACACTGATTCTTTACCTGCACTGCCTATGGTTTTCCAGGAAGGTATGGTACACGAAAAATTACACAGCAAGCATGGAGCTGAGGGTGCCTATCATAGCCAGAATCAAACCCTGGCCCTCCATTCAGTAGCCCAGTTCTCTACTCACTTGATTACTACGTTCCCAATTAATATAATAGTGGAATCAGATAACCTAAGTGCAAACAGGAATTAAAATTGAAATGAAATAATTGATTTGGTAATTCCTCACACTTTTGGGTGTGGAATCACAAAGTTATTTCATTTCATTATGTTATGCGAATTCCATAAATTTACACCTGAGACAACAAATTTCAACAGGAATTAAAATAGTTAATGACCCTAATGAAAGAAAATCTCTTCCTTAGCGAACCGGAAAAGCAAATGAGATCTCTGGTGATTAATTTTCCTAGCCTTAATTTTTAAGGGTTGGCTTAGTTTAAAGGATCAGCAACGGCACTCTCATTCCAACCTGGGTATGCAGTGGACAACATTCATAGATGAATTCTTGGATTCCAAAATTCAAAAATGAAGTTTGTTTGCCACCATTCACCTGCTGGCTTAGGAATTCCAAATTAAGTACAGTACACAATCTATACGATATACCTGTTATCATTTCAGCCATCAGTCTCCTCATTCCTTAATTTTACCTATCCCTAATTATACCCACATGCCACCATTATTTCATATCTCCTCTTAGGTGATTTAAATTCATGTTAACACCACTTCACAAAACAATAAGTGTATTCCTAATCGGATATTTAATTATCCCCGAGCTGATAAAAGAGGTCACTCTCAATGTCAAATAGGACAGGCCATGCTAAATGCTCCAGAATATTATTTATAATAACTTACGATGGAGGTATGACATCATCAAATAAACTTCACAAGAAAAGAGAGGTTGTTTATTAAAAATTATGCCTGTTGTACAAGTTCCATCTTTCAACGGGCCTGTATAAATGATGCTGTCTAATAGGATATATAATGCTGTGTAAATAGCAATTTCTTTCATATTATGGCAGACAACTTGTTGATCCTTTACAGTGTATTCCTAAAAAGTACTTAGGAGTGGAAAATTGGCTTTGTATGATTAATGAGGCTTTCGCATACATATGACCCACCATAATTATAATAATTCAATGATATATCATATACATATATATTAAAATAAGAATAACCATGCCTTTGGTTAAACCACAAGGTTAAGAATGAATAACATATATCAAAATAATTGTCTATGATACATTTCTTTGCATTAACATTGAATTTAGATGCACACAATAGTTCACTGGGTAAAGCGCTGGACAACTGGCCGGAGAGCCCGGACTCGATTCCCGGGCATGACTGTGGCACAATCAGCTTCACCCAAGCTCTGTGTTTTTCAGGTATAAGATCTCCAAGAAGTCCTAGGAAATTGGGACGTTGCGATGGCTAACGCACTGGATTCCCACTGAGAAGGCCCCGATTCGAGTCCTAGAGACAACAGATATTTTTCAGTGGTATCCCAACTTCAGTTGCTTTGAGTGAGGAAGGCCTCCGTCCTTTCGATAAGAGGAGACTTATGCCCCGGGTTTCGCTCTACAATTATTCCCGGCGATCACTACCGGCACAAGGAAAGGAACTGCCCCTTAATCCAATAATATTTTATGAATTTCACACTCTTTAGTCGGCTCAACATTCGGGTAGATTAATAAATAGTACTGAATTAAGACTGCACTTTCTCTTATGCAATTCAGAGCAAAATACGTGTGTATTTACGCAATATTAGTGCCATTATGACTATGTGGAAGGAAAAATTTATGTTCTCGTGAATACCTTTTGTGACATAGAGTATTTTGATAAAAAACAACTGATGTGAGTAATAAATAAATGAAAGGACTAACTTTGTAGTTCCACACGCGTTTCGTGTGGAACTACAAAGTTAGTCCTTTCATTTATTTATAATGAATCGGTTCCATAAAGTTACGCCAGAAACCATGAATAATGTGAGTAAGACAATGCCTTCTAACAGCCAACGACAAACTTTTGTAGCATTCAAATCGCGAAAGAAAAACCAGGTAAACGGAATGAACAACGAAACCAAGGTTGAAAACAACACAAATTACGAGACTATAATAGAAAATAAATGAAAAATACATTTTTAACAAAATACTAAATGACAAGCCTATAAAAACCCTGACACCTGTTAAAAATAAACAACCTGTTGCGCTCGTCAATAACAGATTAGAGCAGAATGAAACTAAGCATTGAAGGCCTGGCAGAAACAGCCGGTATGCAGCAATGTAACATATACATTTCTACAGTGTAACCCGATGAAACCCGCAAAAAACATCGTACTTACCATTAAATGTTTGATGGAACGGAGAGAATCCCGGCGTCTTGTTCGTGCTTGAAATTCACATAATCCATGTAAGTAGTCACTGCCCTTATCCTGGCCGCCTAAACTTAAAGTTTTCCGGTTGAATTTTTTTGACCGACTATTTTCCTTGACTTTACTACCCAAAGTAAAATTTTTCCTAGTAATTACTCTGGGACCCATGATCACAACAAAGAAAGCGCTCTCAATTCGAAATATCCGTTAAGTAAACAAATTGGAAACGCCTTGCGCATTTGTGCTTTGCGTATTTGCTGATAGATGTCGGGAGCGCAAGTCATGAATTACAGTGAGGGATGGTGGGGGGCCTTGAATTTTGGAATGAATGAAAGAGCGGTTTCCCGCCTTGCTTTACGCCACATGTCAGTACGGTTAGTACCGTTGGTATTAAATAATGGGATAAATTAGATGAGGCTCCTCCTTAAATTGTTGATTTAGTTGGATTGGAACTTTGGGACATTTTGCGTGAATTTGGCGGCATTTTTTTCAATTGATCACGTGCGATTATGGGTTTATCTTAAGTCCACGTAGTTTTTGTCATCAATAAGGAAATTTGTCCAGCAATATAATTTTTAATATTTGTACAGCGTATTTTAGATGTAAACTCAAAAGAGATTATTATATGTCGCCTTTTTGCCTTTCCGATAAGCCTCCGAATATACAAATGGCAAATTTTCATTTGATATAACATTTTTCCAATGCCTTAGGCAAAACCAAAGCCTAATTTTATCATAAGCCTTCATTCACTATTTTAATGATACTAGAAGGTAGGTATACCTTCTAAAGGAACTGCGTTGGCTTAAATATGATGAGGTTATTGAATTGTACATTTCATTCTAAAGTAAAATTTTGCCAAACACCAAAGCTTCACAACAAGAAGAGAAGATAGTGACATTTGATTCTCATATTTTAATGAGGTTCTTGTTAATTCACTTTTATTTTGTACATCATAAAATATTTACATTTACCTTGATTGCTGGAGACAAAAACAACTTTTCTGTATCCCTTCAGGAAAACTGGCATTATTCCATTGCACTTTCAAATCCGGCTCATATTATGCACAATAGTAAAAAAAGAAAAGAACAATTTTTATTAGAAGGTAAATTAAGTAAGTATATATTTAAAAACGAATTGACTGCATCCATCTATCTTGAACATCATTTAATTTTCTTAAGAAATTTAGAAATACATACGCAATAATAACAAACAATAATCTAGATATCATGGACCATAAACACTAGAACTCTCAGGAACCAAAGGGCGTGTACAGATCAATATAAAAATGCCACAGTGGTGAAAAGAAACAGAATATAAGTAGTCTCTGGAATATCTTAAAGTGAAGTTTTAACTTTGTATATCCCGAAAGGGTTAGCATTTTCACAGTTGATTTCTACTAGTGACTTCTTTCCTATTTCTTTTTCTCTACATATTTTTGGTCATTCCCTACATTATGGAATAGGCAAGGGAATGGGAACATCTGCTGCTGAAAATTGCTCATGTTACAGTATTTGCTGGCATGAAATATATGTATTTGCTTGCATGAGAAATGGGATTTTGTACTTTTTATTTGCTTACTTTACTAATTATTTTATTAATGTTATTGCATTAATATATGTCATGCATGTATATATACGTATTAGTATGATAATATATCAATTAAAGATACTTAAATCAGTAAAAAAAATTGAATTGACAATCTCATTAAAATCTTACCACTTAACTTTTATTCTTTTTCATAATTGTCTTTCTTATTTCTTTGACTATAAGCTCTTATATTTTAAATAATCGTCCAAAGATTGTATCTAAAACAAATGTTAGGAAGAGAGGAAGACTGAAAAAATGAGCTGCATTAATGAATGGTGACCAAACTGAGATTTCTACTAAATGATATAATAGGGAATCGGATAACCTGGGTGCAAAGAAGGAATTAAAATGATTGATGATCATGAAGAAAGAAGAACTCTTCATCAGTGAACCTGACAAGAAAATGAGATGTAATTCTTTCCCAGGCAATTCACATTTCAGTCCTTAATTTGAAAGGGTCAGCATCACAAGGATTAACGGTGGAACTCTCGTTGCCACCTGTATGTCATGTGGACAACCAGACAGATGAATGTGGCATTCAGTTTCCACTTGTGCGAACAAAAAAGTATTTTTGTGAGAAGAGTAAATAACAGTGACAGAGTAAAATAATAACATAAAATGATGAGGGTAATGAGATGAATTTATGCTGACAATATTTAACTAGTAACTGTTATATAAGAAAATGTAGTGTACTACTAGCTTTTGTGATACTGGATGTTAATTCTAACTCAATTGATCTCATGTCATCAACTGCTGCCTTTTTGTTTATGGAATTAGAGCTATTTCTCTTAAAAACGAACTTTTATTGAATTGGTGACAGTTTCTCACAATGTTATCCACAGCAACACTAGCAAATGTAATAGTATTCCTGATGAACGATTTGGAATGTTCCAGGGACAACTTTCTATACTCACATGCTTACGGCATTCATCTCAATGTTCATCGAGAAAAGATTCATCATCATTTCCTCACTAAGCTAACATTCTTCCTGAAGATTTTTAACCCAGTGAAACATTACAGTTGAAGCCTCTTTTATAGTTCTGACGTGAGCCTTTAAAAAGGAAAAAATAGAGTTATAACATTGTCCTTATCATGATTTTCAAATAATATATTTAAATGTATAATTAACAATAATTTATTTAGCAGAAAATATTACAATCTTTCTTGAACATGTTTCAGTTATTAACTTCCTTTACAGTACACATACAAACCTTACCAACAACACTCAATGCCACTGCAATACATCATTTCTCCTAAAGTATACTTAAATACTAATTTTTGTGTATGTTTAATCTCTCTCCCATGCCTTGTCACCAGATGAGAGTTGGGTATTTGGTTGGCTGCATTAGTATCTGGTATACTTTCACCATTTAATTCATTAGCATCAGGGAAAACCTAATAATCAATTGGTGCATTTACTCTGAAAACATATTTCTATAATTAATTACATTAAAGTCCCAATAATATTCATAATCCCTTTCTTGATCTACAGACTGGCGAATATGTTTAATATGTTTGTCTTACAATACTTAACAAGCAATTTTTACAATGGAGGAGCACAGGGCTGAATGTTTCTTGATTGTTTGCTCATTGGATTAACTGAGCTTTGGGTACACCCATGAAGGGAATCCGGCTATTTTATTGTTCACATAAGCTTCTATGATAGTTTGTGTCATTCTTCTTAGCCTCTTTTGACAACCTTCAATTACTTTGCAACAGGATAGGACTGGTATTAACAATTTACCTTCATAGTTGGTTGCAAATTATCTAAAGGCTAATAAAGTCTTGGTTACTAGATGCTTTCACAGCAGTTTTCATATCATGATTACCTCATCACCAACAACTGAAAATTATGCTGCAAAAAATTATATTCTTCTATTTTAGTTAAACAGAGGAATTATGAAAAAATGTAATTAATCCTTGACCAGTTAATGTACCTTCAATGTACTTAAACTTTTGGACTTTAAATTCAGTGCTTTAATTTGCTACTTTTCTTGTTACTTGTGCAGTCACAGGTACAAGAGCACTGTTAGTGGTGACATCAACACTGTTTTCCATGTAGCAGATGCCTTTAAATCCTCATCCTCATATGGCTTTTCATGGCTGATGTATTGACATTTCTAAAAAGAAAAATAACTGGAGGCTTGAAATTCCTTTTTTGAGATGGACATATCTTCTTCATTGGTCAATTTTCTAAAACTTCTTGGAATACAAAATTTCCCATTCCAACAAAGCAGATAAATGAGGGAGAAGTTCTGGAGGATCTGGTTCAACAAATACAATTTTCAGTGAATTCCCATCAAGTTGCTCTGGTCCAAAGAATTTTGTGTCCAATAATTGCTAATTTTAGGAATAAAATGGATGCTGCTTATTGGCAACCACCAAATATGGGTACCTGCAATTTCCATCATCATTTTGACATCATTAATATATCCTTTCAGTGCAACCAGAAATATGTTGAATTGATCATCACTGAATGGAAATGTGTTACTGGAAATAAGACTGTGAAGAACATACCTATATATTTTTGAAAAGGAAAACATAAAAATAATCACATCATCTTACTGATCAGTTAATACAGCAACATTCATTTCTGCACAACATCCAATATTCTCTATTCATTTATGTTTGAATAGCAATTTGCATTCCAACATATCTGAGCATGCAAGTAATAATTTTAACAGAGTGATGGTTTTTAAATTTAGAACACATAACTTTTCCTATTTTTATGAATTTCTCTCATGTTTTGAACAAGGTTATTCTCCATTTTACAATACGTATGCGAGTAGATAATTTTTAACAGAATTTTTTTGACATTAAGGTTATACCTACATGGTCTACAGGAACTTTTTTTCTCTATATGATTGCAATGTAGGACTGGTCATAGAAATAAGTGTCCGTATGGCTGCATTGTTAATAGAAGCAAACAAAAATATAACTTACTTGCCTATACTGATTGACATGCTTACAACGTAATTCCATGAAATTATTCAAAGCAAAGAAATAACTGACGTACTATTTAAGAGTAGGAATCTGATAGAAGATTGAACTTCTTCTGTGCCATGCATGTGAGGAAGCAACCAAATTTGATGCGAAGAAGAGACTGAGGTGATGAATACCTTTCAATAAGGTGTACGATTCATGGTTACCAAAAAATGCAAGCTTTAAGGAAAAGAAACTTCTCCTTCATCTATACCTTTGTAGATGGTCATTGATTATTTATGGAAGGAAGTTGTTGTTCAATGAAATCTTTAAAAATACATAGTCTGTGCAATAAATACCTGAGCTGGTGCAATATGGCGGCCATGAAGTGGACTATAGCCCCGCCCACTAGCAAGGCTAGTTGCCTGAGACAGAATGAACCATCCTTGCTTGGCATATCGTCAAGCTGTGCGTATGGTGCCAGTTATGTTTGTTTCTGTTGTCCTTGTTTTTACTGTTTGTCAAAAATGGAAATTGACGAAATCACAGAGCAACAGATAACCATCAAGTTTTTTGGTGAAGTGCGGTAAAAGTTATCAAGAAATTACTGAAATGTTGACAACTGTTTACGATGATGGATGGATCCTTCACCATGACAATGCACCTGTGCATTCAGCATTGATTGTTTGCCAGCTTCTGGCAAAAAATTCAATCACCATCCCTGATCATCCTCTTTATTCGCCTCAAATCTTACCCCCGGCGACTTTTTCCTATTCCCAAATAGCAAAAATGTGATGAGGGGACATCACTGGGAAGATGTGGACACAATAAAGCAAGAAACAACGAGACAACTAAAAAGCTGCCGAGGACTTCCAAGGGTGCTTTAAACAGTGGAAAAGTAGATGGAATAAGTGCATAGCAACAAATGGAAAATACTTTGAAAGGGAAAAAATTGATGTAGACTAAATTTTGCAAAATAAAGTTTTTATGGCCTCAGTTGGAGTATCTATTGGACAGGGTAGTATACACAGATTATACAACGTTTTTATGTGGTTTTATTATTCCTAGTTACTATCTTGCGTCAGTCAAATGTAATTATTCAATTAGGGTATTATTCTTCTTTCAAAATATACTAATGTAGACCACATAGGTGATGATTATCATTTTTCCCTCTTCATTTTTTTTATTCATATTAGTTTATTTATGCTGGAAACCCAACTTCTTGACCAAGGTCAACAGAGGTAAACACTGAACTTTTGAATTCATTGAAATTGAATTGCGTCACATTGAAAAATTTCATCTGTATCATTCCTTTTGAATATCTTGCAATTTCCAATTTGTACTTTTATTACAGAACATAGAACAAAGTGCTCTTTCACGGGATGCCCTTTTGAAAACCATCCAAAATGTCCTCTATTTTAGGTTATTACGTTAGGCTAATTATTTTATTGTTTTTATTTTTTATCATTATTAGGGGGTTTTTATTTACTAAATGGTTGAGCCATTGAAGCCCCATAAGAATGATAAACCACAAGATTTGACCTAAACTTTGATTTGATAGGTGGGGAATGGGCTCACCTAGTACTAAGCCCGACAGCATGTGAAATTAAAAAATCAGGATAGGGAACCAGATCCTTTCCTTGTATCACCAATGGTTTCCCAGGAAGATCCAATCCCCAAAAAATTATATAGGTTGGGTGAAGCCGAGAGTGCTCAGAAGCATCACCCAGAATCAAACCCTGACCCTCCAGAGAGTAGCCCAGCCCTCTACTCAATGGATTGCCACAGGCTCCATTGGAATGATTACTCATAGTTATTCAATGTAATCCTATATGTACCTAATGTGACATATCTCAAAACACAAATGCAGCAATATACATTTCCTAGAGAAATTATTTGAATTTAATAATATCTAGGCCATAATTCTTAATTATTATCTCTTAAACCATCTGAGTAGAATGAAACGCCCTTCCTATTTTTTTCCCCTTCAGGAGAGTTGTTAATAGTTCAATGAATGTTCAACACTTTTCAGGCTATGCAGCATATGTCCCTTTCTCTTCAATATCTATTTAATTGTGAAGAAGATCAAAAAGAAAACAAAAAGACTATACAACTGAGGGATGCAAAATCAATGAAACACTTGACAGCACAGCACTGTGAGAAATTGCATAGAATTGGATTCACCAAGGTCAAATCCTACATGAGTCTAATGTCACTCTTTTAAGGTGAATCACTCTTAAAAGGTGCGAGAAAGCTTCCTACTTTAATTTTTCTCTCTAAAACCTAAATGCCTTAGCTGCTCTTAATTTTTACATGGTCATGCATATTTGATGATGCCCTCTTATCAGTCTTTATAGCTTTGCTCGGATACTGAATTTAATGGGGAATTGTACTTTTTTGGGGCAATTTTATCTTTGGCATTTAAAGTGCAAATGCTGTTTAAAATCCAAGGCATTGTGGTAGATGTTTCATCCTTAAAACTCCCAGATAAATGCAACAATTTCAGAGTGTAAAAATCATTTGCCTTGACTGGGATTCAAACCCAGATGTCCAGTCGAGTGCTTTAGCCAGTTTATCTATCAAGGTATCCTCTTAAACTCTGAAATTTTGGGGGCTTTAAAGGAACAAGATGTTGTGATGAAATACCGTATTTACAATGTCACAGGCATTCATAGTCGTGCACGACATACCACACAGATGTGTATATTAAACTGAAAATACTTACACATATATTCCATTAATGTTTTTATTATTCAATTATTGATTGAATATTACAGCTCGATTACAAGTGAGATGTGAGCAACCCCTGCTAATCACATATGGATACTATGGTGAATTTTTGAGAAATATTTTTACTGTAAATAAATTAATGAATATTACTTGCCACACAAAACTGCTTTTGAATAACCCTTCTCCCTCCAGCATAAAATTATGCACTGTAAGGTGAGTTGCAGTCACTCAATTAGAGCAGTTAGTTTAAAATTTAGTAAAAGTTAGTACACAAATCTCATCTTAAAATAGCTAATAAACGGTGTAAGTAAAATACCATTTGACTTAAATTTAAAGTGTATCTGTAGTAAGTAGCCGTCATTGGGAATTGGCTGTTATTGGCTGAGTTTGTAATACTAAAGTCATTTTAATAAACACTGAATGGTATAGCATGAAAATTTAGTAAATGTGTTTAAAAGTGCACGGGTGGGGTAGTGTGAACTGTAATGGTAGTATCTTCTCAAGGTCAAAAAAGAGGATTTTGATACAGGTCTGATTTTCTGGTACTGGTAAGAGCCCAGAATGCTCCATTGTTTGTTGCTGTGGTAATAGCAATGGTGAACAATCATTTTATCCATGGAAATTGATAAAGAATAATCCTTTTTAGATCATGTGCATCACTTTGAGGGATTGAATAGTATTTAAATGTGTTTCAGGTGAGTCAAGGAATGTGTTTCATGATATGCTATCAGAGTGGATGTATCTAACATTCACTTGATTAAATTGCTGGAAGACTTAACATCTAAGAACTTTTTAGAGCTAAAAAACTGGGATTTCTCACATTGCCTCCTGGAAGAGAAAATCATTTGAAAATGGGCAGTGTTCTGAATGGAAAGTATCAAAGAATGTATTATGAATTGAAAGCTATAAATTTAAAATGTTAGAATTACTTTTATTTATAAATCGTTTCTATCAATTTTTACATTGTTGAAATCACATGTTGAAAAAATAGATGAGTTCACTGGTTTGATTAAATTAATTTTTTTTTGGATATTCTAAACATATAATTGCCAAGAGTTGAGAATATGAATTTCCACATAAGTAACTCAGAGTGGAAGAAGATGTTGGCATGAACTTAGTTAGCAAGCTTTTTGGTTGACATTAAAAGTTTGGGTTGGTCCTCTACAGCTTGATGCTTAGTGGTTTCTACTGTATGGCCTACAAAAGATGTATTCAAGTTTTAAGATTTTCTAATCTTTTCTTAGGAATTAAATACATCATACATTTGAAACTTCTGTTGCTTCTCAATATTTGGTAAACTCCCTGTAGATGTATATATTTTTCACTATGCCAAGAAAGCTGCCCTTTAGCTCACTGCAAAAAACCAACTAGCCCATTGACAAGACCTCTTGGGTTAGTTGTCACACTAATGTCCATTTTTACATCCATAACACTATAACCACATGACTCACATTGACTGATTTACAATAACGTTTAATGGTTTTAAACCATGAAGTGGAGAAAACACGATCACACTGTTCTTACACAATAAACAAAACCATTTTAAGCATTTAAAATGCTTCTCACTCTATCAGCACCAATGAAAATCTAATACAATACATCCATACCCAAATACGTAAGCTAAATTTCATCTTTTCTTCTGCTCCAAGTCTCGATAAAAAAACAGGTGACCTTAGAACTTGAACGTACATTGTGTAGTGACTGATGAATTAGCAATGCCATAACCATTTGGTTTCATGAAGAGATATCCAGATTAACATCGGTTAACCATGAGGTGTGATAGCTGAATTGGTAGTGTTTGGCTACCTATTGAAAAGTCCCAATTTCAAATTCCACATGATATCTAGTTCTCAAAAATTTATGAAATAAAGTGAAAGCGACAGATCCCTGAACCATGTCAGTGTGTGGATTTTTCAAATGCTCCAAGATTTAGTTCACAATGAACTCCACCCTAATGCATCAGCCAACCTTTGGGTTGTTGATGTAGTCATATTAGCGTTTACCATGCCAAATCTACTGGGGAAGTTGTTTGGAGATGATACAGTCGGGGAAAATTTGATAGTTAAAGTGGTAATAAATATGACAGATGAACTAAAAGGTACAGCCTCTGCATCATAGGTGTGTGCCATTAATTTTTCAAAAATAAATGAAAGTTTTCATCTATGCATTGAATTAATAAATATTTATTTATTATTCTTTTATTTTTATTACGTATACTTAATATTAACCAGTGTCCAGTAGAAGTAGTATGTCCAGTAGAAATTTCCTCCAATAATTTTCATTACATTCTCATAATTAACTATGTACCCATTCATCAATATCTTGAACATAGTGTGGCATTTCATATCATTTACCTACTTTTCAGAATAAGTTAACTATTAATCTTTAAACAGCAAATCATTGTCAGATTTGCCATTCCTGAGTGATGGCAATTTGTTTATTTATGTATACGTAAGTAGAGGTTTCACATAAAGAAGGCAGGTTAGCTTACAGGAGATAGAAAATGTCATACTATGAGTCATAGTGACATTGTGACCATAAATACTTTGAACTCATTTTTATTAAGGCTTACGATATTATTTATCACCCAACTTGCATGAAACTTATTATTTTCAATCAAAATTGCATGAAAATAATTCTGTTTACAGGAAGGGGAATCACAGAGGAGGCCAAGTCTGATGAGGTCGTTATCTCACGAGGTAATTTAATTGTGACTCCCTTCTTTGTAAACATAACTAAGTCTATGTAAGTTCGATTGTGAATAATAAGTCACATGTAAATTGAATTTTAAATAATATTGCAAGCTTAAATAAATAAAGCTTAAAGTACTCCTGATTACCATGTCACTACAACATATGAATTATGGTATTTTGGAATGGTAGCTATCAATCAAATGCAAATTTTTGCATAAAAACCTATGCATTTTTATACGTTGTTTTTCAATGACTTTACTGCCATACAAGCAAAATAAGCTACAGTAGCCTTATTTTTTTGAAGGCTTCCACAGAATGGTGTTCATGATGCATTGGTTAAATTATACATGGATGAAATCCCAAACAAAAATGCATTCATGACTCCTCATTTTTAATTTCGAGGAGGAATTCTCCATTTCACGTTCATATTGTATGTCACCGTTAAGAGGATTGAAACTGAATATAATAATATAATAAAAATGTTTTCTGATATCAAACTATTCACGCATAGTTTACAAAAATAGTTGGTTTGGCAAAGTGAAATAAAACTAAATTATGACAATAACACTAAGACTTTTTCAGCAGCTGAAAAAAGTTTTAATATGCAACATTTTGGTGTAAAAATCGTATTTACACATAAATATATGCTGCCATTTCCTGATCTCCTTCAAGGAACTTAGATGATTTAACCAAAACATTAGCATGTCTTTTAAATAATTATCAGTAGTATTCAACTAGGTAAGATTCAGTTTCTGATGGCCTTTGTACTACAAACTACTGCAGTCCTAATTCCAATTTACATGACACGAAATATCTTTGAATGCCATGCCACATATTACAATAACTCATTCCTTATGTCCGAATTTTTCCTACCTCCCTTAATTACAACCGAAATGTATATTGTTCTCTCTTGACTAATGCATAGATTGGTTATTTTGAATCTTAGGTTTCCATTGGTATTTAAGAGTGAAAATATTTTATAACTGCCAGTGTATCCTCCGGTACATGCAACCTATAAAACTGGAAACTCGTGTGGGTTGCATAACACGAGCCCACAATCGTTTATCTTTTTCTTTTGTGCAATGCCCATATTAATTAACAATAGGCGATTACGACATATTATCTACCTCTTCGTAGTCGAAGGAAATTGTTATTACGAGCAGTACTTAAATAAATCAATGCCAATTCGTAAATAGGCTGAGAAAAATCCTTTTCATTGCTTTTAAATCTTCTGCATTCTACGAGGTACTACCCAATATTTTCGAGAATTTTCTTGTAAAAATCAGAAAACCTACTTTAGCCTCTAATGTCCACTTTCACCTTCAAAGTAGCACCTCTGGCACGTATATATCAATCCCAGTGATTTTCCCATTCATGTAAGCACTGTTGGAAGTCCGAAGGTTGTAAGGTATGCAAGACCAGTTGCGGTTCCACTCGGATCTCTTCAATGAAGTCAAAACGTCACCCATTCAAATTGATTCTCATATTTGGGAAGAGATAGAAATCGCAGAGGGCTAGATGAGGAGAGTAGGGACGGTTAAGCACCATTTACATGTTGTAATTTTGCCAGAAATTCCTTCACAACGACAGAGGTGTATGCATGAGCGTTGTCACGGTGGAGTAACCAATCTTTGTTCTTCCACAACTCGACGAACATTTTCCCTCAATCTTTTCAAAAAAATTTCGTTAACAATATGACCCGGTGGAATAAAGACCATTTGTGCCATTTCTCGAATGTCGAGAAAAATCATCAGCATCGAATTGGTGTAGCTGCGACCTTCGCGCGACCTTTTCGGCTATGGATGGCATCTTCCATGGTGACAATTTCTAGATAGATTCAGAGTGATAACCATAGATCCATAATTCATTACCTCTAATGACTCCAGACATGAGTCTGGATCATGTCGAACTGTTTCTTGCAGCACAGTGTAAACCTGAATCAGGAGGTCTCGTTGGCCCCTGTTGAGAAGGCGAGGGACAAATTTTGCTGCAATTCGTCTTCTAATCAGCTAGATCTGAGCTGCGTTCAGCTCATCGGCTAGAATTCGTTGGCGTGTTCCATTCTCGTATTACATTCGTGGAAACACTCGATTCATCAGGACGCAATTTATGCTATAGAAACTCGAAGAAAGACTCGTAAAATTATAAATTAGAGGGGAATTGGTAAAGGGCATGAAGTTGACTGGGATGTGATTCAGCTTTGTCGAATTTCTCCGCACAGTACACACGACATTGCTGCCGTAAAAGTCAAAGTAGGCATGGAGGGACTTTCGTTTTAGGATGCTTTGGTCGCCTAAGATTGAACATAGGATCAAAGAATCTTATGCAAACAAACTTCATCAAATGGACGGGGAAAAATCGTACCCCATACTTAAGATATGTGAAGCAGTGCAATGCACGTGGTTATGTCTATGCTATGACAACATCATCGCTCAGATAAAATCTTATGTACAAGTAGACAAGAATTCGTATTGAATTGCCAGAGCAATTTTTAAACCACCACCAGCATCATAAGCTGTCAACACCATAAGCTTTCTATTAAAAAACATAATATTCAAAGAGGTTGAATTGATAAGTAATTGCACAGGTAACTTTGAGCAAAGGCTGCTGCTTCTCGGAAAGATTTGAAACCCGGATAAAACACACGGTAAATATGAGAATTCCCAGAATCACCCAGATTTGAATCAGGACTCTGACCCTGTACTGAACATAAGATCCAATTGATCAATCACACCCAAGACTTTTCTGCAGCTGCTTAAAAATCACCAGTGTAAACCCATTTCCGAATAGAATATGGCATTACCATGAGATTACTAAGATGCAGGTAACAAGTGCTACAGTGACTTCAATGCTGAATCACGAGGTATGCAACATAGCGGTACCCCAACCCATATTACCATGGTATCATTACCGATTTGGAAGAGATACAACTGAAGGCTTGGATGTGGTTTCAATATTATAATGGCCTTGAATTATTATTTAAAGTGTTCAGAGTTTTCTCTGTCAAATAAGTATATTTCCTAAAGGATTTTATCTGCTGGGTCAAAGTAATTTTCTATTATATTAATCCATTTCTAGTCCAAGGTTATGTCCTGTAAACCTAAATTCTGATGATGGTAGACGCAATCAACTTCTAGGCACCAATACGAGAATTATTTGGCAATCATATTCCGAGGCCTTCGCCACCACCACCACAGTAATCAACCCATTGTTTTGCCTTGAGTGTTAGGTTCAAAGAACTGTGTGAAAAGACACAACAGCTAATATAGCGGCCACGTAAACACAAATGCGGAAATTTCATGGCCTAAACATCATTCACTTTGACCAGATTGTCGAGGATCCCCGTTCGAATCATGGTCAAGACGCATTTTATATTTTCACACAGTATTTTTCGTATTTATGATTTCAGCATATGAATATATGCTGTTTACCCTTTACAACAGCACGAAAGCCATTCTTATGTATTATATGCGTGACGTGCTACATATATATATATATATATATATATATATATATATAACACTTTTTGAAAGTCTCACGGACGTGAATAATAATGTATAACACTTAGCACTAGTGGACACAGACAAAAACACAGAAACACACAAAAAAAGAGATTCACTATTTTTCGAATTTTCGGTGGTCGTTGCCACCTTTATCAAGGAAGAGAGGGACAGAACTGAAGGAAATACGAGGGCTGGAGCGATGGATGGAAGGGGAAGGTGGGGAGGGAATTCCGAAGGGACGGGTTTGGAGGGGCAGCGTTAGAAGGGTGGGGAAAATGTAGAAGGTGATGGGGGTGGAAGGGGGATGAAAATATAATTAGAGCAGGGTAATTAGTGCCTAATATTGATTCCTGGCCAGTTCCAGGACTCCAAAAGCCAGATGAAGGATTGCTCTAGTGTTTTCAGTTTCAGAGGAGGATCAGAGGGTGGGAGGGATGCTATGATGGATACACTATAGCATTTATCAAAGGGAGTGTTGTGTTCGGAGGCGTGTTTGGGGATAGGGAGCATGTCAATTAAGGAAGAGTTTTTGCATGAGGCTCGGTGGTTGTTGATTCTGATATTGAGGGGTGTGGTGGTTTGCCCAATATAATAGGCAGGGCAAAGTTGGCACTTCAGAAGGTACACTACATTGCTAGAAGTGCAAGTAGAGGAGGGAATTGGTGGGAGAGAGTTAAAAAGCGGGTGGGAGAGGGATGGGATTTTGGTTTTGAAAATAGGGCATGTTTTACATCTGGGTTTATTGCATGGCGTTGGAGTGGTTTTAGGACGGGTTGGGGATTTAAGGAGTGGATTTGTTGATTTGAGGAGATCGGATAGGTTGGCGGGGCGTTTGAAAGTAACTGAGGGGCATTTGGGAAAAAGGTTGGCGGTGGCATTATGATTTTTAGGATAGGGTAGAGGTCTTTCAGGATGGATCGTATAGATTCTAAGCCCGGGAAGTATGTTGTGCAAATTGAGAGGGGGTGGGGTTCCGCGGTGGAGGAAGGTTTGGGAGTGTACGCATGTTTTCGGATTCTTTTGTTCAGGAGGGATTCGGGATAACCTCTTTTGAGGAGGGAACAGTGTAGACTTGAAAGGAAATAATCAAGGGAATCAGGGTCACTATAAATTCTGTGTCCTCTTGTGGATAGGGAGTAAGGAATGGAGCGTTTTGTGTGATATGGGTGGCAACTATTCTAGTGTAAGTATTGCTGTTTGTTTGTGGGTTTAATATGTACAGAGGTGTGAAATGTTTGGTTTCTTAATGTAACATTTACATCCAGGAAGGTGATTTGGGAGGAGGGAACTGTAGAACTGAAGGAAATAGAGGACGAAGCATTGAGGTCGGAAATGAAAGCTTTCAGGGAATCGGTTCCATGTGGCCAGAGGAGGAAGATATCATCGATGTATCTGAGCCACAATAGAGGTTTCAGTGGTTGTTTTGACAGGAATTTCTTCTCTGCGAGACCAAGAAAGAGGTTTGCATAGGAAGGGCTGAACCTGCTGCCCATGGCACAGCCCTTGATTTGTAAGAAGAATTTGTCGTTAAAGGAAAAGGAGTTGCGGGTGAGGATGAACTCGGAAAGACTAAGGAGAAAATCTGTGCTGGGTATGTGTGGCTCAGGGCGTTGGGAGAGGTAATGTTTGAGAGCGGAGAGACCTTCTGAGTGGGGAATCGAACTGTATAGGGATGTTGCATCTATGCTCGAAAAATAGTGAATCTCTTTTTTTTGTGTGTTTCTGTGTTTTTGTCTGTGTCCACTAGTGCTAAGTGTTTATATATATACAGGGTTCGTCCGGAAAATAAGTGTACTGAGCTCAGGAAAAAAAATTTATTACACTTTTACATATCTTAAGCTAATATTCCTCAAAATAGGACCCTTGTGAGTCGATACACTTGTTCCAGCGGCGTTCCCATTCCTGGAACGCTCCCGCGAAGGCATCATCGGGAACCTCTCGAAGACACGTCGTCACGGCCTCTTTGACGGCGTCCAAAGTCCCGTATCGCGTTCCTTTCAAACTCCTCTTCATCTTCGGAAACAGAAAGAAGTCCGGTGGTGCCAAGTCCGGGCTGTAGGGCGGGTGCGGCAGCGTTGCCACGCCGTGCTTGGCCAAGAAGTCCGACACGACAAGCGCGGTGTGAGACGGCGCATTGTCGTGATGCAGCCGCCAGATGTTTTTGATCGCTGGCCGGACGCGGGCGACTCGTTTTCGAAGCCTGTCGAGCACTTGGACGTAAAATGCAGCATTTACAGTTTGTCGTTCAGGTACAAATTCGTAGTGGACGACTCCCCTTTTGTCAAAAAAGACAATGAGCATCGCCTTGATCCGAGATTTGCTCATGCGAGCTTTCTTTTGACGGGGTGATGATGGGGTGTGCCACTCCGCACTTTGTCTCTTCGACTCCGGGTCGTACTCAAAGATCCACGTCTCGTCACCCGAAACAATGTTCTCTAAAAATGTGGATCATTTTTGCAGTGATCCGCAAGTTGTGTCGCGATTTCCAAACGATTGAGTCTTTGACCATCACTGAGCACTTTCGGCACCAAATTTGCACAAATTTTTCGCATCTGTAATTGCTCCCTAATAATCTCGTGCACTATTGTTTTTGGCACATTACACTGCTCTGCTATCATCCGAACACTAAGACGACGATCAGAGTTCAGTACATCGCGAACTTTTCGCACATTTTCGTCGGTGAGTGTCGTTGATGGGCGTCCAGGCCGTGGTTCGTCGTCGACCTCTTCTCTGCCCTCCACGAACATCTTGTGCCACCGAAAGATCATGTTTCTGGACATGGCTGACTCCCCGTAAGCCTGGTTAATCATACCGACAGTTTCGGTAGACTATTTCCCAAGCTTTACCGCAAATTTGATGGAATAACGCTGCTCCAAAAACTTGGGCATCGCGTTCCGTGACGTGGGTCGAGCGTGGAGGTTCGCGTTAACAGAGCTCCTCACTACACCACAGCTCAGAGCCGACTGCCTTTTTCAGCGTCGCTTGCCAACATACCCCCCTCCAATCGCAGCCCGTCAGAGCGGTGCTGGGCGCGCCTGGAGCGGCGGGAAAAAATCAGTACACTTATTTTCCGGACGAACCCTGTATATATACTACCTTGATCAAAAAGTTCCCGGAATAACCACCGTGTGGCGCTCCCATCGTTCCGATTTGAGTTCTGTTTTTTTTTGTTAAATTGGTACATCTGTTGTTGATATTCCCTTTAAATCTTAGTGTCATAACTTGACATTTGCAAAAGTTACGTAGCCAAGAGTACATCTATCTCTGTGTGTGTTGGCGATTTTTTACAATTTCAGAAATGGATTTAAATTTGCAACAACGAACTTGTATTAAATTTTGCGTAAAAAACGGATTTAGTGGCGCACGGACGTTGGAAATGTTGGAAAAGTGTTTCGGCAACGATTCTCTAAAAAAAACGGTCGTTTACCAGTGGCACGAGCGGTTCAGAAGTGGTCGTGAGTCAATCGAAGATGATGAACGCAGTGGCAGACCATCGACATCGAAAGTCGGTGAAAAAATTGATAAAGTAAAAGAAATGTTGGTCAATAACCGCAAATTAACCATCAGAGAAATAGCGGAGGACTTGAACATTGCCTATGGATCCGCCCAAGACATTGTGGTTAATGATTTGGGTTTCCGTCGTGTAGCAGCAAAGTTGGTGCCAAAAGACCTCAATTTCATGCAAAAAAGAGACCGTGTTGACGTCGCAAAAGACATGATTTGCGAGGCTGAATCCGATCCCACATTCATCAAAAGGATCATTACTGGAGACGAGACGTGGGTTTATGAGTACGACACGCAATCCAGACATCAGGCAAGTGAATGGCGTTCACCAAATGAGCCGAGACCAAAAAAACCACGTCGTTTTCAGTCAAAAAAGAAGGCAATGCTGACGGTTTTCATGGATTACAACGGTGTAGTGCATCATGAATTTTTGCCAGAAGGCCAGACAGTAAACAAAGAGTATTATTTGGGCGTTATGAGACGTTTGCGTGAAGCAATTCGCCGAAAGAGACCAGAAATGTGGGCAGAAAACACGTGGATTTTGCACCATGATAACGCACCGTCGCACAGTGCTATCATTATTCGTAATTTTTTGACGAAAAATGCAACAAATACCATCCAACAGCCACCGAATTCACCTGATTTGGCTCCCTGTGACTTCTTTCTGTTCAATCGAGTTAAAAAACCATTACGGGGAACGCGTTTTAGCAGCCGAGAGGAAGTAATGGAAAAATCGCAGGAAGCACTGATGGACATACCGAAAACCGAATATAAAAAATGTTTCGAGGATTGGATCAAGCGCTGGCATAAGTGTGTTGCAGTCGATGGGGATTACTTTGAAGGGGACAATATAGATTTAGATGAATAAACTTGTATTTTTAATTTTCTGAATAAATTCCGGGAAATTTTTGATCAAGGTAGTATATATATATCTGTATATATATATATATATATATATATATATATATATATATATATATATATATATATATATACAACCTTGACGTGGTGGAAGGGCTTGTGCGTTCCGATGACCCCTAGAGCTGTGCTGGCGGGAGTAATAATTATTGCTCCTGGTAGGGTCACCCATGCCAGATAGGTCGAAGGTTAGGAGCCAGACGAAAGGTAGTCCACGCAGCGTCTGTTCCTCAGTGAGGCGGCTGCAATGGCGTCTGACCCCAGTGGGGCGGCCAGTAAGTGATGGTGTCACGTTAAAAACACTATTGAGGAAGGCAACGGGAAACCACCTCAATTATCATTCCCTAGAAAAATATGATGGACAATAGAGATATTTTGAGTCCTGGCAACCACGGGGCTCGGCCCAATCGGCCGTGTGTCGTGCCCGGCAGCGGGGGAGGCAAGGCTTCCGCGGTCGTCATCCCACGAAACCCTTGCAAGGGAAAACCAGCAGCAGCAGGACAGAAGACGCAGGAGAAGAAGACCAAATTAGTTAGAATAGGAACGTGGAATGTTAGGACAATGATGAGGACAGGGAAATTGGAGAATGTTAAGCGAGAGATGGAAACGGGAAATATAGATATTTTAGGTCTATGCGAGGTGAGATGGAAAGATAGCGGGGATTACTGGAGTGATAAGTATAGAATAATATACAGCGGTGGGGACGAGAGCCAACGAGGGGTTGCCATAGTATTAAATGAAGAGGTAGGAAGAAGCGTAGTCAACATAGAGCAGGTAACGGATAGAATACTACTAGTGGAGATAAAATCAGAACCGACGAACTTAGTTATTATTCAGGTATACATGCCACCGAGCAACCATAAGGAAGAAGAGGTCGATAAGATATACGATCAGTTAGAGGACATGATCGCGTGTGTTCCTGCAGGGAAACATTTGATAGTGATGGGGGATTGGAATGCGACGGTAGGCGAAGGAAGAGATGGTGATGAGGTGGGCGACTACGGTTTGGGCACGAGGAATGACCGCGGGGAGAAAGCAGTTGAGTTCTGCAGGAGACAGGGGTTAGTCATCACCAACACTTGGTTTAGACACCACAAAAGACGCAGGTATACATGGAAAATGCCAGGTGACTCAGGAAGATATCAGCTAGATTATATCCTGGTTAGACACAGGTTTAGGAATAGTGTGATAAATTCCCACAGCTTTCCGGGAGCGGATGCGGACTCAGACCACAATTTAGTTGTTATGAAATGTAGCGTACGTTTCAAAAAGATAAGGCAGGGGCGGCGAGTTAGAAAATGGAATGTAGAAGCATTAAATGGGTTGAAAAGGAAGGAATACAAACAGGCGGTAGAGAAAATCATGGAGGATGGTAAAGGGCTTATTACTATCGAAGAAAAATGGGAAATGATCAAAAAAGGGTTGTCAAAAGCCGCAAAAGCCACTATTGGAACCGTTAACGCTAAAAGGACTAGGAAACCATAGATCACGGATGAGATGATTACAAAGATGGATGAGCGGCGAAAATGGAAGAATATAAATACAGAATTAGGCAAAATGAAGTACAAAGAATTGAACAATAAATTGAGGCGGGCAACAAATAAGGCAAAAGACGCATGGTGGAAGACGCAGTGCGAGGATATGGAAAGTCTCCAGAGGAAGGGTGAAATCGGTGCGCTGTACAGCAAAGTTAAATCGTTATCGGGAAGTAAGACAGGAAGAGCTATGCTAACAGTTAGAGATAAGGCGGGTAAGGTAATAGTTGACGCAGGAAAGATCCAAGAGAGATGGAAGGAGTATATAGAAGAACTGTATAGTAAAGAACTCAGACCTACAAAGTTAGACATTGAAAAAGAAAATGACGTAGAGGAAGACAGCTTAGGTCCAGGCATACTAGACAATGAGATAGAAAGGGCATTAAGGGAGATGAAACTAAAAAAGGCCGTGGGGGTAGATAACATTCCCGTGGAACTTTTAAAATGCTTAGGGAAATGTGGGAGGAAGAGGCTATATGGGCTGATCCGTAGCATTTATGAGGAGGGAATCTGGCCGGAAGACTTTGTGAGAGCAGTTTTAGTTCCGATTCCGAAAAAGGTAAAGGCCACGTCATGTGAGGACTATAGGACAATTAGTTTGATATCCCACGCAGCTAAAGTTGTTCTCAGGATCATAAACAAAAGGATAGAGAGTAGGGCAAATGATTACTTAGGGGATGATCAGTTTGGGTTTAGGAAGGGGAGAGGTACGCGTGATGCCATTGCAGTAATGAGATTATTAATCGAGAGGAATATAGAACACAACCAGGAGGTATTTGCCTGTTTCGTAGATTTCGAAAAAGCGTTTGATAGAGTGAATTGGGAAAAACTAATGAGTATTCTGCAGAAAATAGGAATAGATTGGAGGGAAAGGAGGCTAATCCGCAACCTGTACATGTCTCAGACTGCTCAGGTGCGGGTGGGAAACGGGGAGACAGGATGGGCAGTGTTAGGAAGGGGTGTAAGGCAGGGTTGCCCATTATCACCGTTGCTGTTCAACCTGTATGCAGAGGAAATGATCAAAGAGGCATGGGAAGAACTAGAGGTAGGAATGAAAGTGGGCGGGGAATTCGTAAAATCAGTTAGGTTTGCTGATGACCAAGCTTTAGTTTGTCAGTCAGCCAAGGGGCTGCAAGCATTGCTGAGTGAATTGGAAATTCAGTGCGACAGGTATGGGATGAGAATCAACATTAATAAAACAAAGGTTATGCGATTTTCTAGAAAGAAAAAGGGCAAGCTTAACATTAAAATAGGAGGGCAAAAACTAGAGCAGGTAGAACAGTTTACGTATCTCGGTAGTGTTTTGGACCAACACGGTCAAAGTAGTAGGGACGTAAGGAGAAGAATTGCGCTAGGCAAAGAGGCTTTCACGAGGAGGAGGGAGTTAATGACGGGGACTCTGAGTAAGGATGTTAAGAAAAGACTCGTAAAAACTTTGATATGGAGCGTAGCTATGTACGGCGCGGAAACGTGGTCATTGAAGCAGGAGGATAGACGTAGACTGGAGGCTTTTGAAATGTGGGTGTGGAGAAGAATGGAGAAGGTGAAATGGACAGAGAAGAAAACAAATGAGGAAGTACTTGGTATGGTGGGCGAAGAGAGGGGTTTGTTGGGAGCAATCCTATGGAGGCAGGAAAAGTGGATGAAGGGGGTGTTGACCGGCAGTGGGATGTTGAAGACTGTGATAGAGGGTAGAATGTTGGGCAAAAGAGGAAAGGGAAGGAACAGGATAGGGATGTTGGACGGGATGAAGGGCGGAAGAAAGTACTCAGAGATGAAGAGGGACCTGGTGTAGAGTAGAATTTAGGGTTGTGTTTTGTTAGTAGCCACAAAATATTTGTTTGGTAGTTGTGTCCATCGAAAAACCTACCTTAACCGGTAGATTACCTTAAAAAAAATATATATATATATATATATATATATATATATATATATATATATATATGTATATGAAAACACAGATGTAGATTTTTAGAATATAGAGACACAAAGAAAGGACACTCACAATTTGTTATTTGACGTTTCGACAGCTCGACTGTCGTCTTCAGAATCAAATAACAAATTGTCAGTGTCCTTTCTTTGTGTCTCTATATTCTAAAAATCTACATCTGTGTTTTTATATATTTTTGCGTCGGCGAAGAGCGTTCCATTTCGAAGATATTTTTATGCATATATATGTATGTATATATATATATATATATATATATATATATATATATATATGTACATATATATGTATGTATATATATATATATATGTATATATATATGTGTATATATATGTGTATATATATGTATGTATATATATATATATATAAATATGTATATATATATATATATATATATATATATATATATATATATATATATATATATATATATATATATATATATATATATATATATATATATATATATAAAAACCATACACAAAGCCAGACGGCGTGTGAAAATCACACATCAGGGTAGGTTGGCCAGTGGCCTTCCCTGGGCCGCCAGGAAGACCTGGTACCCGAAAAATCACACAGCTTGCGGGAAGTTGAGGGTGCCCAGAGGTGTCCGGTCAGTGGTCCAACGTTCTACCCACAAAATTACCACATGAGTTCTTCCCCATTTCTCGGCTAAAAATTCAATTAGCGTTTATCTTCCACGAAAGAAACTATAGTCAATGGAATTCATGATATGCTTTATTTTCAATTTAATCCATGATATAACTGCCCGTCCCCATCTTGCAAGAGGAATTAAATATATTTTAACTAGATAGCACGCTCATAGTTGGTGTCTTACAATTCACACCCCTCACAATATCAATAATCTCCAAAATTTCCTGGAACTATAATTTTTCGACTTGCACCATAAATAATACCCACAGTTCTACGAATATTTTCTCCCTGATGGAACCCTGAGGATTGTTTTTCACGCGGAAAGATGCGAGTACACTACCGAGGTCCGTCGAGAGGATGGCGGCGCCTATGTGGCCCCCATCCTTCTCCTATTCTTTTTGAATAGCGCGAGTATAATTGGTCTTTTATCGGTGGTGATTTTTCAATTTGTCTTTCAATCTTACTGGAGCAGAAGCATATTTACCGACTTCAAAAAAAGAGAGCAGTAAAACGGGGAAAATAAGCGATATGTGAAACTCCCGTAGTATTTTTCTTTTGTTGGGATAGAACTGGTTTCGATAACTTCGACTGGGCGCAGTTGGCCCATTTGATTACAAAAATAATTAATGGAATAATAAATGAAAACTTCAATAGTATTTACAACATACAAAATCTAAAATATCATCGTAAATATTTATTCACTTGAATTCTTATTTTGGACACTTAAATAAAATATTAATCTTCCATACAAGTATTGTTTCCTAAAAATTCCAAAGAAACTGCGGGAGATGCCGCAACAGTAACTTTTAACGGAGTCATCCGCTAATGTGCATTTCAATGCAACAATTTCAGAGTGTAAAAATCATTCGCCTTGACTAAGGCGAATGATTTTTACACTCTGAAATTGCTACATTGTATTGTTTTCTATTTTTTAGAAAATATTTTTAAATAAAAAATAAACGATATAAATAAGTTAAGATTATATTAAAAGAGAAATGAATATAATTAGTATTCTTCTCACTTCGTTATTATTAATAGTAGTCTACCGGCCGAGGTAGGAATTTGATGAACGCAAGGAATAAACCCTGACACACTTCCAAGTCTTTCCTAAAACGTCACGAAATATCCCTAAACGACGCATTAAACAATATTTAACTCGGTATTCTTCCTGTCTCTTTTCATTCTGTGAATTATAATTTAATATTTCTGTCTCTACCTCTCTTTCCCAACATTCTCCCGTATATTAGTCTTCAACATCCCATTGCTTTTCTGTATCTCCTGTATCCACTTGTCATGCCTTCCTAAATTTCTCCCAACAACCTTCTCCCTTCCGCTACCATGCCTACAACCTCCTCGATTTTTTTCATTTCCGTCCTTCACAGAAAGTATGCGGAACTGAATTTTGATTTATTGTAAAGCAGACTCCGGACTCCGCGTTCTCCAATCGCACTTGAGCAGTCTGAGACATGTACAGGTTGCGGATTAGCCTCCAATCTATTCCTACTTTCTTCAATATACTCATTAATTTTGCCCAAATAACTCTATCAAACGCTTTTTCGAAATCTACGAAACAGGCAATTACCTCCTAGTTGTATTCTATATGCCTCTCTATCTCATTATTGCAATGGCATCACGCGTACCTCTCCCCTTCCGAAACCCAAACTGATCATTCCCTAAGTAATCATTTGCCCTACTCTCTATTCTTTTGTATATAAGGTATTATATATATATATATATATATATATATATATATATATATACCTTATATACAGGATATATATATACATATACCTTATATAAAGGATAAAATAAGGCATTGTTTTTTTCCACTGCAGATTACCGTGAAAGTTTTGAAAACCTAGGACAGCAGTGTGAACTCCTCAATTATGTGTTTTGTTGTTTTTGCCAACCGAAAACCTCCGACGAAACCGTCCATTAAGTCTGTCCGGACGAACATGGGGAAGCGCTATGATGATACTCTATATCGAAACCGGTCGCATAATAAATTCGGACAAACCATTGACACACTAAAATATGACACGTTCTATCGGAACCGGTAGAGGAATCGGGTGCATTATGTTGATTAGCCAAGTTGCCTTTCCTTCTTTTGCTTCACGAAAGAGGTACACCAATGACCTCTATAATCATTACATCAAAAGACTGACTGTTTCTAAGACCCAACGTTGGTAGTTCCTGGATTTCATTGAGCAATCTCTCATCTTTTTCATATAACAAGCCGTGTATCTCGAAACAGAGGTCCACCTTGAATATTTATTTAATTTTTACTTGTTTCTAGCCTTGCCCCCTCGAGCAATTCTAAGGGAGTCGCCGAACTGCTTTTGCGTTAAAAATTTGCAATTTAGAAGGTTGAATTTCGCATATAGCTCTCCACTACGCTACATTCAGGTATGTATGCATATCTGTATATTTCTTTCAATGACTTTAAAAAGGGAATGATATACATTATTATTAGTGTTCTACCGTTTAAGGTAGGTTTTGAATGGGCACAGACTATTCAACGATACATTGTTTTGACTACCCTAACAAAACACAACCTAACATCCCACCATTCAACAAACCCTCATTTAATTCCGCTCACTTTATCCTTCCTTAATTCTGCCCAACATTCCCATCCTATTCCTACCCATTTCACGCTTGCCTGATGTCCTTCCCTCTATCATAAGTCTTCAGTATCCCATCACCAATAAAACACTTGGCAGCCATTTTTCTTGGCTCCTTTAGATTTCTGCCAAAAATCTCCTCACCTCACTCTACATGCCTACTCGTTTGTTTTCCTTTTTGTTCACTTTACAGGTTCATTCTCCTTCACATCCTAATTTTCAATGTCATCTGAACGGGCAAATGACATTTTAACAGTGGATTTGGTTATGAGAAAATTATCTGCTAAATTGGTGCCGCGACTCTTGACGTCGAATGACAAACTTATCAGAATGGTAATTTCCGAACAATTTTGACCCGTTTTAAGAGTAAACAACAAGATTTTCTGCGACCACAGATATCCTACATCCGTGTGTCTAGAAGGAAATGCTAAATGTCTCTTCGATTACTCTGGGTTCGTACGTCATACGTGGAGGTTTGATTGTAACTTATCATGCAACCATAATTAGCGAGCCTGAAAGGGTGAAGGACGGGTCCTGGAAAATATTAGGCCTTTAAAGTGCGACTTAGGGAAAGTACTACAGAGTTAGGAGACATGAGCGACTGGACTGGTTTTAGATGGGATACGAACAAAGTAATGAGGCCATTTGGTTATCCCCAAGGGAATGATGATTGCTGAGTACGTGCATGGTAAAACGATGTTCGGCATAGAATCCGTAGTTTAAACATAAATCTATTCATTCTATAAATTTCAAAGGGGTGATTCTGGTAGAATAGGAAATTGATATTGTTATAAATATATATACATACATATTTCAAGATGGGTTATTGATTTTAGGCACTAAAAAAGGGAAAAAATCAATCTTATATTAAATGGATGTATAATATTTTGCTTAGATCTATTGTACCTATAGTATTCAAGCTCATGATTGCAGGTACTTTTAAAAGAGCAGGCAAACAGCATCCACCAGAAGATGATATATTTATTGAACCAATACGAAAATTTTAACAAAATCTACGAGAGTCGTTCAACAAAGAGTGAGCATGAAATAATGAGAATTCGTATAATTTATTGTGCACAAAAATAATTTTATGTTATATTGTTGGCTTAATGTGTAATGCACCTGAGTTATGATTTTCATTGATTTGGCTTCAGTATTACGTCAGTGAAAACCGTGGAAAATTGAAACACGTCCGGTTCACCTACGGCAACGATGGAGGAATACGTAATACACTGCACTGAAATTTTTCTATCACCTGGATGAATCGTCATCCGAGACCTATAAATTGCCACAGGAAGCTTATGGATAACTTTTTCTTTCCTGCAGATTAGCTGATAAGATGACTTATATTGTTTAAAGGGGGGAGACAAAGAGGTGACCACGGCGCTCCCGTCACGAATCTAACGGAAGTAAAAATTAATATTTCTGCTGCCATTGCGAGAGAATATCGTCGAATATCGCTGAGAGCACTACAATAAATACTAATCATTTTATTGGGTGACACCCACACGTTGGTCGCAGAAGAATTGTACATGACGCGTTTGCTAACGTTCAGGTTTGTTCGCAATAGAAGTTGATAATATAGGAAGATGAGTTTCTTTCGAACGTTATCTTTGCAGAGAAAACTTGGCTGCATTATTTTCATCATGGAAATAAACAAACAGCAGATTTCTAATGGAAAATTGGTGGTTTGAGTTGGGAAAGTTACGATCATATCATTTCTCGATATTCAAGGAATGGTGTATCAACATATCGTGCCATCATACAAAACTGTGAATGCAGTATGTTATGGTTAGATAGTCATATTTATTCTGGGGCGAGATTGAGACTGTGGAGTCTCTTCCACCACCTAACCCCTCGTCATACATTTACAAGACACTTACAGCTAAATTTCACAAATTACACATAGATAGCAATAAAATTAATACATACAATATCTTAGGATAAATATAATACATTAGTTGCCTAATTAAATTAAAAGCTATAACAAAATAATACCACATGCACACATAGAATACAAATACGTACTAGACATACACATACCAATACATGCAAACAGCACTTGTCAAACAATTTTCCTGGTTATATTTACGAACGCTAATAAAAGTATGACGCTCCTGTGAAAGAAAAAAGGAAGGATGGATTTTTACTGGTTGTTTTGCTGTGAAATTAGTGATTTATGAAATGCGCGCTTGACTGATAGGAGAGGATGTGCATTCGTTATAACGGATGACAGCTCATTCCACTGACGACATGTTGTATTTAGTTGTTCCGTGACGAGGGCTAACGAGTTTATGATTACCTCTGGTACTTAGTTTTATGAATTCTATCAAGGCTATTAAAGTAATTGGCAAAATACAGAGAGGCTTCACAATTTAGTATTTGATAGCAAGGACAGCACGTGAAGATTCCTTCGAGATTCCAGAAATAGCCAGTTTAGTGTGTTAAAATATTCTGTCATGTGGTCTGCAATTTTCAAATTGTTAATGAAGCGTACGGATGAGTTCAATGCCCTTTGGAGTTTTACTGACGGCTCGTTTGAAAGGTCTTGATACGCTATGTCACCATAATCAAAGTGAGTAATAATGAGAGAAGAGACTATCTGCTTTTTAAATGTGATGAGCATAACATGCTGATATTTCCTGAGGGAGTGGAGGGAATTTTTGACAGTTCTGCAAGTTTTAAAAACTTGTGAAGACCATGAGAAATGTCTATTTATAAAAAGGCCTAGATTTGTAACAACCTTCTTAAATGGAATGAGGGTTCCAAGAAGATACAAGTTGAATGTACGAGGGTTGCTATTTATATATTGAGTCTTGACAACACTAAGTGCTTTAGGCGCCATCAGACGTTTCCATCTGAAAGTTTGACCCTTTTAACGCAAACTTTCTTCAGAACATTTTGCCATTTGATTATAATTTGTGTTGTTTACAGTGACTCGAAAATTTTGTCTCGGTGAAAAAATGGAGTTAACTGGTGAACACTTTCATGCACTGATTTTTTACGACTTTCGACGTGGATTATCAAGACAGGAGTTCATCGATCAGCTTACTTCCACTTTTGGCGATGAAGCCCCATCCTTTGCCACTATGAAACGCTGGCATAACGAATTCCATCATTGCCGCCGTTCGATCAGCGACGAAATTCGAGATGATCGTCCAAAATCAGTTGTGCCAGAAATCATTGATGCTATTAAGGGAAGATCGTCATGTGACTTGTCATGAGATTGAGGCATCCTTAGGGATTAGTATGACGAGCATCAATAGGCTATTGCATGAAAATTTAGCTGTGAAAATAATTTGCTCGCGTTGGATCCCGCATGATTTGACAGTAGGTCAAAATGATACTCGTGTCAATCGGTGCAAAGAAATGCTCAAAAATAATACCGCGGTGCATCAAAAGCTGTGTATAACATCTACACTGGCGAAGAATTTTGGATCTATGCGTATGCGCCCGAAACAAAACAGCAGTCTACTGTATGGGTCTTCCAATACGACCCATATCCGACAAAAGTGATTCGTGCACGAAGCACATCGAAGCCAACGATCGTCTATTTCTACAGAATAACTGGACATGTGGCAACCGTACCGTTAGAGCAACGTAGAACCGTGAATCCTGAATGGTACACGAGCATTTGTTTACCCGAAGTGCTTGGTGAAATACGGAAAAAGAAGCGGCAGCGAAGGATCATTCTTCATCATGGCAATGCAAACTCTCACAGATCGGCTGAAACAACTACTTGTTTGACTGGCCAAAACGTCGAATTCATGGGTCATCCTCCGTACAGCCCTGATTTAGCGCTAAATGACTTCTTTTCATTCCCGTTTATCAAGAAAAATTGCGTGGCCAACGTTTTTCGGCGCCTGAAGAAGCCGTTGATGCATTCAAAAACCATGTTTTGGAGGTACCTCAATCGGAATGGAAAAAGTGTTGCGAAAATTGGTTCGAGCGCGTGCTAAAGTGTATTGACTATCATGGAGAATACTTCAAAAAACAATAAAGCCATTTTCAAAAATAAATTACTATATTTTCATTATTAGGCTGAATATATAAATAGAAACCGTCGTATTATAATATATGGATATACTGATAATTCTCATAAGTCATATCAATCGCACGAGGCCATATTTCACATATATAGTTTGGATACTATCCCACGATAATGCGCAGCCTCACATCGCCAATTTTGCTATATATCTCGAAAAAATTAATGTGAAGTGTGTTCCTCGTCCTTCCTATTGTCCATACCTGTCCCCATTTGATCCTTTTCTGTTCCTCGATGTGATGCAGCACCTTCGCGGAAAGCGTCTTTTATTATCAGAAGAAATGGTGGCGATTTATGGGACGATTTTGAAGGACCTATTAAGAAATGGTTTCAAGCATGTCTTCGAAGAATGGAAAAAAAATGTAGGACATGCGTATTCAATGGGGACTACTTGGAGGAGGACTATCAAATTTTTGAGGATGAGTGAAGGTATTTTGCTATAAAAGATCATTCTTTATTGGAAAGTCCTAATGTATTCTTTTATTTCCTCTAATTACATTAAAGTATTCAGTAAAAAATAACAAGGAAAAAGTTGTTTGTGTTAAAAATCTTCTAGGATACGAGCACATGACACAATAATCGAGAATAGGTATTGATACCTATATGATGTACTATCGATTTCAGTTTTGAAAATGGGATTTGTATTAACATAATATTTCATAAATTGTGTTAAAAAGCATCATCATTCAAGACAGAGAAATAAATGGATCCCGCTGACACGGTAAAATTAGAAAAATCAATTTTATTATTAAAAGCAAACAAACATAAACTCGCTATGATCTTAAGGTCACTCTAGTAAAATGGTTAAGTGGCGACAAATCAATGGAATATCTTTAAAACATTGAATGAATATTAATCACTTTACAATTTAAACTATATGTTGGTTTGTTGAACCCGGTGGGGTTCAACGAACCAACTGTCGGGTTGCACCTTGCAAGGATAAGGGTTAATAAAGCCGTAGCCAGTTCTTGAAATTGTTCGCTGTCAAACGCTCGCAACGTATCGCAACGGATAAATGAATGGCCAGCGCTATCCTGAGACGCGCTATCACTTTCTTTCCATGCAGGTAATAATTAACACACTTCGTCCTTCCAGCAGGTGATAATAATAGTTTCACGCTCGCCCCTTTAATTTCAAGTATATTGCAAAATGAGTCTCGCATAAAAGGAGAGAAGACGGTACTTATATATTCACTCGCATGCTTGATTGGTGAAGGCACCGAACGTAGCCCCAATATTACCTGAAAGACGACAAATCCAGGAATAAGTGCAATAACAGTTAAGTGTGCTGGCATGAATTTTACGCATTGCAAAAAAAGCAGTTGATAACTAAACTGGGACTGACCTCTTGCGAGGGGATTTAAACGAGTCTAAAGGCTATTTTCTTCGTGGTATAGAGTTCCACTAAAGTGATTTTATCGAAGCAGCCGCCGAACGATCATCGCTATTTCGGTTCGAATTCAGGTGACTGACTTCGGGGCGAATATAAACGAAAGCGTCCGGGACAATAAACGTTATCTTCAGTGTAAAATCTATTCCCTACATGGTTGGTATAAAAAGTATCGGGAAAAGTTTTACTACAGTTTATTGCTAAAATGCCTCAAAATTCGGAAAGATGGATTTATTTCATATATCATATATATAGTTCCTCAAAATTCTACAAAGTACATCCATTGAGCGTCGACACACTTTTGCCAGCGGCTTTTCCACGACTCGAAGGCTCCCTGGTAGGCGGATTCCGGAAGATCCTTAAGGATACGCGAGCAAACTTCTAACGGAACTAGGGTCCCATGGTGGTGTCCTTAGAGGGATGATTTCATTTTTGGGAATAGAAAATAGCCTTTTGAAAGCAAGTTGGGACTGTGAGGGGGTTGGGGAATCGTCGCAACGCCGTTGCAGAAGGTCTTCGCAAGCAGACACTCGACTCTGCTCTTGGTCGTCCGTCAAGATCTTCGGGACGAGTTTAGCGCAGATATTTTGTATCGCCAAATTTTCAGTGATAATGGTGTGCACTGTCATCACATAAATGTCAATACGATCTGCGATCATGCGCACACTTAACCGACGGTCTGAATTCAGAACTTCACGCACACGTCAGGAAAATATTGTTACCGACAATTTTTAGACAAACCTTGTAGTGTAGAGTTATTAAACATAGCGTTGTTGATTATTTCTTTAAAAATGTGCTAATTTATCGACCCCTAGTGCAATAAAACAGGAAGTTTTGTGAACAGTTTGAGCAGAAATTCCTCACTTCGGACCAGGCGTATTGGGGCCAATCAGCCATCGTCTTGGCGGAAGACATGGCCTTAACTGTTGGTGAGACAAACTTCGAGACTGGAAATGTCGACCAAATTTGTGAATCGACAACTGGAGAAATCCTTTGTTTACATTAGTTTTTGGCGATCCACAGGAAACGTGCGTTCGACTTTTAAAGTGAGATTCTTTTCCCACAGCTAACATTACAAATCGAGGCCCTACACAAACCATGCGACAAATAATTGGGCATATGTCACGTCAATCAGGGCGACCCTGACCAGTAGCTACCTTCCCCAACGTTTCACGACATGCTCTAATTTCCGTACCATTCGATGAATCAGGATCCGCAATCGTAGAATCCGAGTCCTTACTCGTTTTTTAACCACTTGGAATGCATGTGGATTTTTAAAATTGTATTTTCCATGAATCGTAAGTAAAAACATCCTCTCTGATCTATTCCACCTAAACGTATCAGATATATCTCTCTTCATGATCATACGTTTTCAATCTGAGGACTGCTTTCCCAACTCCCTGTCAATGTTTTCTTAATTTCGTAGTTCAATTGTTTACGTACCCCATCAACACTCTTCTCTCTTCCTTTGTCTTCGTGTGTAATTTTTCCTTTCATCATGGCCTTCATATAACTATGATATTCAAACACAAAATAGTACCTTTTCCTCTTCTTGAAATTCTCTCCGAAAGATTTCTTTTTAACATTTATATTTTTGGAGAATTTCTTCTCATTTAAATCGCTACTTTAAATTAAAATACTATATCCAGTTAATGGTTTGGATATTCTTCATTTGGCAAATTCTAGGAAGATTTTATCTTAGATTCTCTCGGGAGTTGAATCTTGGTAATGCCAATAAAAAAATAAAAGTGTTCAAGCCTGGCTTTTCGATCTGGATCGGCAGGGTTCCTTCGCGGATTTCCTTGAAGTTTGTCACTTTCTTTGATTGGAAGTTGCCAAGACAGCTCAGTGTGGATTACGACAGATTCATCAAACCAATATGAATGCCGAATGTATTCCATGAACAATTTTGAGAACTTTTATCAGTCTCCAATAATTACAAGCCTTAACATTTGGATAATGCAAGTAACGTGAGTAGATAATTGGGATAATAATAACATTCTACGGAAAAACGACCTAGGGAAGTTAACTAAGTTTTGCTTAGTCTTAAGAGTTATGCGTAGACTAAGAGTAAACCTGCACTTTATAATACGCTTGATTCGAGGTGGATTGATTACGAATGGAGGCAAATGCTTGTCAGTAAAACTTGCCATTGGATAATTATTTTCCCGTATTTCTCTTCCCTGGTTCCCGTTATATCTTCAAAGTTTGAACATTTCCATACATAAACCACGGAAATCCTTCAGCTATTTGCGCTCTTAAGAAAAAAACTCGAAACACGAACTATGCTCATACCTAACCAAAACATCGCGATCTTTGAGCGAATGTCTTCGTATTGCTACCCTTGGATTGGAGAGTTCTTTTAGGCTGCACTTCAGTTTCGTATCGCATGGGCCTCGAGTCTCTCCACCGCACGTATTCATCCATCAACGGGAATAACGTGTGATCCACGAAAGAACACAGAACGACCAATAGTCACTACATTATCTGGATTGGAAGTCCCTGGAGACTCTTGTACTGAACTATTGCTTAAACCTGTTACACCAATATCAGTTACGTAGTTCTACTAGTCGAGTTGAAAGTATTAATCAAGTATAGCACCCCTGAACTTGCGTTATTTCTCTACTGTGATAAAGGCATTCTGCATACTCTGGGGGGGGGGGAAGCCATGCTGAATGTACTGAACAGATAAATCTATACATTCCATGCTGAATGTACTGAACAGATAAATCTATACATTCCAACCTGCTATCAAGTCAAAAGAAAAATTTCCAGCCGTCAATGTTTCAGCGAATATCAGCGGACGTGACTGCGTTGAATTTTCTTTTTGCCATTTACCTCAGAATAATTGCTTGATTTAAATTCTATTCGATTTCAGGTTTACTTTCCATATGGCTGCAATGAATAAAATCGCAGGAGGAGCCCTGTCTGTCATCATCCTCCTGGTTGTGATGGCTGAACCAATTTCAGCGGTACCAGAAACAGGTAAGCACGGTAGCTATCCCGTGGCTATGAATGAATTATAACGAACCCAATACATACGAGCGTGTGACCGCAAGTTTCATGGAAATAGACGTAAATCCTCTCGGTTGGCAGAAAATTTGTTTCCCACGCCATCCAAGTCAACATGCAGACTCATTGGACACTAAAGCCTCTTGGAAGAAAAGGATATTCGACTCGACTCGAATAGTTTAAATTATTCAGAAGTCCGCAGAACGGGCGGCCTTACCCACGGCCACCTATACTGGAACAAACTGTTGAATGAGTAAGTCATTATTTGCGAATCCGGATGCCTTATGTGATATAATATACACGCGATATTTCAGACGTGGTTTTGCATCGCGAAGTAAATGAATTTAGCCATTGCAGTACCTACCTGAGATAAGTACTGAAACGAAGGTATTTCATAGCTCTCTAGAGTAACTGCAGAAAATGCGCATTCACAAGATTTTCACGAATAACGAGAGGGAATGCGTAAGTTACTTACAGTGAAATGGATGGCACAAAATAAAACTTAGGTCCGGGCGTACTTGATTGCGAGATTGAATGGGCATTAAGGGAATTGAAATCAAATAAGGCGTTGGGAGTAGATACGTAAGATTCCCGCGGAACAAGTTAAGGGTTTAGGAACTTTTGGGAGGAGCTTAGATAAGCTATTTCGTTGCATTTACGAGGGCGGAATTTGCCCGGAAGATTTCGTCCGATCAGCGTCCCAGAAATGGGTGGGGCGGCCATATGTGAGAGCTAGAGAAAAATAACTTTTATATCGCACGCAGCTAAAGTGGTACGAAGGATCGTCAATAGGAGGATGGGGAGGAGGGCAAATGGCTACTTTAGTGAAGAACAGTTTGGGTTCAGGAAAGGGAGGGGCACGCATGACGTCAGAGTAGAGATAAGTTCACTGATTGAGGGGTACCTAGAGCATACTCTAGCTTCTATGAAACACGCAAATACATACTGTATTAGCGTGTTTCATAGATTTAGAGAAGGAGTTTCACAGAGAGAATTTGATTAGAACTAATGAATGTATTGCAGAAAAAATTAGTTAATTGGAGGGATAGGAGACTTATCCACAACCTGTACATGTCTGCTACTCAGGTGCAACATTTTTTTCCTTATTTTGTAATAAATCGGGAGTCCATGTACGACCCTGAAGTGTGATATAAAAATAGGAAATCCTTTCCCTAACGTCCCCACTACTTTGACCGAGTTGGTCCAAAACTTTTCCGAAATACGTAAACCGTTCTAACTGCTCTAGTTTTTGCCCTCCCATTTTAATGTTTAAAATAGGAGGGCAAAGTACATGTCTGCTACCCAGGTGCAACAATTTTTTCCATATTTTGCAATAAATCTGAGTCCATGTACGACCCTGAAGTGTGATATAAAGCCCGTGGAAAACGACTTGGGTTGCATACTAAAAATTCTAATTCAATGGAGTCAAGATAACTATTAATGAACGCCGAAGTTCAACGTTTAACCTAAGGGTATTATTAATTACTAGGGTACTGTGCCTCACTTGTTTGTGCCGAGATGAAATTAAATTCTCACATTCCCCGCGTTGTGATGAAAAATAAACCAGGAAAATCAGCATCGCTTACACGACCCAGGTGTCTCCATCCTCTTCGAATCCCCTTCGGAGACGTTCCATTTCCCCGCTGATCGCCCCATCCCTCTTTCCTCAGGCGGAGGCGTCCTCCTGCCTCTCACCAGCGGATTGGGCTGCACTTCCAACCCGACGGCGTGCACGCAGTACTGCCGGTCAAAGGGAATCAGCCGCGGAGAGTGCACCGGGACGGATGGGAAATACTGTGTCTGCGGATAGAGGCACACGCAGAAGGGCTTTAGTGTAATGCTATTTTCATTGTGAGACACCTGTTCCACGACTGCATTGCCGCTTACGAATGTCGAGTCCGGGGGTGGCCCATACATGAATGCTGCATTGGGGAGTGTAATAAATGAGTAAACACCACATTTTCCACGTGTATATCTTATATGGAACCAAATATATTCTTATGACAATCCCGAAAGATTCGGCTTAGGTGTTGCCAAAACTTCCACTCCACGAGGCGGAACGAGAGGTAAGTCAAGGGAAAGAAATAAAAGAATGCACCACTGAACTAATGAAATTTAAGGTGCCTGTACGGTAAGGTGGATTTTGACTGATCGGAGAAGATCAATTTTAATGCATTTAAGAGAAAATTACTGAAAATAATTAGGCACATTCACTCCCAATGATTAATCACTAGCTATACCAATCCCAAATTATATTTACTCATTTTACCACTAATATATATTTACAGAACTATAAACCAGAACGAATAGATTTTGAGGCTCGCTTTTTTCTCTTCGAACCATCTGTGATAGCAAAAATACGCAGCCCAATCAAGTTTCTTAAAATCATTCTTCCATATTCTTCGTCTATATGGGCCCACATTGGTTGCAATGAGAATGAAACAAGAAATAGATTCATGGAACTGTCAAAAACAATAACCCTACATTCAAAATCACTATCTTAGAGTTATTTACAACAAAATTAGATATGCTTCCCTTTTTGGAATGAACTTTTCAGTTTAATGTTTAAACTTCCTATTTAAAAAAACTGCAAAGTACAACACATTTTACCATTTGAAACGGTCCCTGGCACGTTCTATCTCAAGTAATGATGAGTTTTGACCGCCTATAGAGTAAAGCACTAGCGCGTTTGGCCCGCCGAAGACAATGGAGCACAGAGAATGGGTTTGAAAGGAATTTAGGTCAATGGGGAAGAAATTATCGTTCGCGGTTCCTTAAATGAAATGGCAATAGTAGGAAAGAGTCCAGTATAGTTAAAGGGATTATTGAACATTGCGGACCAAAGACTTGAGGAGTATAACATGAAAATTGAATACAAATAAAACTAAAATCCTAATATTTTCAAGGGAAGTTTTAGGTAGATTTTAAAAGAGGTGATAAATGAGCAGAAGCTGAATCTTTCACTTACCACGGTGCAGCATAACGTGAGTTGGAGACAGCTCGAAGGATACTAATCGGAGATGATCTCAATGCAGTGGTGTATCGTGCATTTGAGACCAACGGATGTGGTCCCGTCTCCGAACAAACTCCTCCCTTTGAACTAGAGGAATCCTCGTATTGCATCGCTGAAATAAAACCAGTCGCTCATCATGTAATAGCAATTGGAGCTAATGATACATATTGCTCATAAAATTATATCTGCGTTTAAAGTAAAATAAATCAGCTGAAATATTCGATAACATTTTGCGAACTGCTTTTCATAGAAAATATCAATTATGCAAACCTAAAATGTTGATACGACACGAAGTGTCTCCTGCGGTGTCTTTGACAATTAACCACGCCAGTGAATATGCCAGTTTTTAGCCAAATGTGAGCGGAACTATTACTTTATTCTCGAGGGAGAATTTTGTATAGAAGAGAGAAAAAACGATTCGCAGAATTTGAGACAACATTAAAAAGTTTATACTTTTCAAGGAAACAACATTCATTTGGAGAAAGCTTGGTTGAATCCTCATATATTGCTTATCTTCGTGTCAGATTCGGGGCGGGAAACGAAAGTTTCATCGAGTAAAAAAGTTGGTATATGATATAAGCACGAGAGTACCCGTTCAGGAAAAGAAACTGTAAATTTTCGGAACCGTTTGATCTAAAAGGCTATAAAAAATAGTTTTGAAAATTTCCAATGCATGCAAGAGATATGGAAATAAAAATCCATTATTTCTTTACATAAACGTGTAATAGATGTTTGTCTGTACTCCCCTGAGATTGAATACACTCATATTCCTTTTTCTAGACCTGGATTCTGAGACGAGAGCACGTTCATAGGCTCCCTGAACACATGAAATCGCCCCATTAACTTATAATATGTATTTTAAATTCAAATCAAATATTTTTTATTTCAGAATATAATAGACGTAATTTTTCAGCGTCATTCGACTAATTACCAGAATGAGGGGCTGTTCTAAAAATCAAGAGAAAAACATTTAAATCGGTTTCTTCAAAAACAGTAAGATTAAAGCCTAAGCGACAGTTTTACGATTACACGCAGCGCTTGTATTTTCAGATGACCTTTCCATTATGTCACTGATATTGTTTTGTTGTTTATCACTGCATGAAAAAGATGGCTCCTGAAGTTCTGTTGAAATCTCTTTCTCACGTTCTTAACTTTGGGAGCTTTTGATCGAATTGCGGAAAAGCTACTGAAGCCAGCTAGAGAAATAAAAAAACAATAATTTTAAATTAAAAAACCAATAAAATAAAACGTTTAATGTAGCAGACTAATTGCGATATAGAAAGAAAAAACCCATGGGCGTAGCAGTACTTGAGTAGAGTATGCTCGCGTAGTTTTTCTTGCAACTCTCTTCCTCCGACATGACAGAGTTTCCATAAAATGTTTTAACTAACTCATCTTCCCACCCGAAGTCGTCCAAGGTCTTCAGCTCGTGAATCAGGCGGGTAATGCTATGTGGTCTAAGTTTTTTAACACCCACCGAACGTAGAATCACAATGATATCATCACTCACTTAAGTGTCGACCGTAGTTCTTCATTTTAGTTTTTCTGCTAAAGAAATAAATAAGGTGTCCATCTTCAAAAATCTACCAATCTTCCCATTCTATAGGCACCTAACGGTATTATCCACAAAACGAGTCTTAAAAATAAATTAAGTTTCCGCTAATACGTTCAAAAATACGAAAAAACATCAATTTTTACATGCTTCTCCGGCTACAAATCGAAGAAATTATTGTTTAACTCCATCTAAACGATTTGAATGTTACTATTTTTAAAGGATCATTGACTGAAATGGTAATGAAACAACCGCCTTAAGATAATGATGTAATCACATTGACTTACGGAGGAACTAAATGGCAAGATGGCTGGGCCAGCAACTCTGGGAGAGGCCGATGTGCTCTGCGGAAGAAGTGCGATCGAAAGATATCCGCAGCTGACTCGAGTCTTCATGGGAGAACCAAAGCGGCTCACAGACATGACAAAGAATTTCACATTACGTAGTATGATAATCGCAGTAAGTCTTTCTACAGATGATGCGGCATACCGCTATGGATGATCCACTCGCTGATGTTCAGGTCTTACTGCTGCAACGAGAAATTGTACTCATTTCCCATTGCCATATCATCTTTATGAGTCCGTAACTAGCAATAAATCTTCAGTTGATAACGCTTTCAAAGCACGTCATAAAATGACGTAAGAAGTAAAAAGAGAAAAAAATTTCCTGCCAAGGAATAATGGATATACACACTCTTAAATTGGCGGAAACTATGACAGTACCCTTTTCCGTCTCCATGTTTAATGGCTATTCTCAAAGTCGCTTTAACGCCAGACGATTGTGAGTGATGGTGACGCCGATGCGCATTTTCTTATTTCGGTCTGACGTTTATAGTTACGAAAGATTAAGGACAGGAACTGCATTCCCCTCCCCCTCACGCTGAAGGAATTTCCTTTTAACACTAATATAAGTAATCGTTTGAGCGTTGGAGATCAACAGAAGTTCCTGACCATCTCGACTGAAGTGCACGACTCTCGTTAGCCGGGACGGCGAGAAACATCAAGGTAAACACTTTCTTCAGCATGAAATTTGGGTCATAAGGAATAAGCAAGATGATTTCGCTTCAATAACTGCTTTTGATTGTGTACGAACCCTCGTATGGTGATAATAATAATAATATTTTATTCATTTTGAAAAATGGTACAACCATATTAAATGTCATCAATATAAATATTATTTATTGTATAAACATAAGTTCTTAAATATAATGAAGATTGTCACAAAAGGATTCATCCAATGAGTAAAGTGGGTGAGCCAGTAACCATGTACATTCCCTATTCTTGAAACTATGGATACAGTCTGATTTCGACTGAGTAGGCAGATAGTTATACAGTCGTATATATTATGAAATATGTTGTAAGTTGACGACAATCTATTCACTCTCTTTTGAATTCGATTCTCATTCTCTGACAATTGCTTATTTTGACGCCAGAAAATTTTTAATTTTCGCAATTCGTATTGCAGATAGTAAGTTTCGGGATAAGCTAAGTGGGTACCAAGAGCTGAATTTTTCGTATTCACTGCCTCAAATTTTAAATAAATACGATTTACGTAACGTAATGGGGCAAGGGTAAAGAGGCATGAGATATGGGTAAAAATTTGGGTTGAGATAGGAAGGTTCCCCTTGATTCTTTCAAAGACATGCTCACAAAACCCTAGTTACGTGAATAGCAAATAAGTCCTAGATTCATCCGAGAGATGTGTGGCACAGTAAAAGGAACTTCCCCCTTCTCTATAACTCGTCTGAAATCGGCCACATACGCAAATGATTACACCAATCCGTTCTCGAGCGTGGAAAAACCATATATTTTTCTTCTCCTAAGTCTGTAGCCTTAGCAAGAAGTATACGAAGATGAAGAGGGCTTGCTGTAGAGTAGGATGTTCGGTTGTGTTTTGTTAGGAGAGACAATATATTTACCTATAATAACTACATATATATATATATATATATATATATATATATATATATATATATATATATATATATATATATATATTGCATTCTACCAGTTAAGGTAGGTTTTGGATGGACACATCCAATGCAATATCTCCTGCCCAAAAACACAACCAGACATCCCTCCCTACAGCAAATCCTTCTCCAATTCTGCTCACTTTATTCTCCCTTCATTCTGTCTAACATGTCCATTCTACTCCCACCCCTTCCTTGATTGCCAGACATTCTTCCCTCTATCACAGCCTTCAGCATCCCATCAACAATCAAAACGCTCTGTATCCATACTTCCAGCTTCCATTACATCTCTACCAACAGTCGCCGCACCTCACCCTACATGCAGAGCATCTACTTGTCTGTTTTTATTTCTGCACACTTCACCTTTTCTCTCCGCAACCACATTTCAAAAGCCTCCAATCTATGCAACAATTTGAGAGTGTAAAAATCATTCGCCTTGACTGGGATTCGAACCCAGATCCCTCAATATCCGGTGGAGTGCTTTAGCCACTTAAGCTACCGAGGCGTCCTCTTAAACTCTGAAATTTTGGGGCTTTTAAAGGAACAAGATGTTGTGACGAAATACCGTACATACAATGTCACAGGCATTCGTAGTCGTGCGCGACGCGCCATGAAATGCACATTAGGAATTGAAATTGACACATTGAAATGCACATTAGCGGATGACTCCGTTAAAAGTTACTGTTGCGGCATCTCCCGCAGTTTCTTTGGAATTTGTCAAAGTATAAACACCATAAGTGTTTAAAGTTGGCTTTAACCTCGTGGACTGTGGCGCGTCGCGCACGATTACGAATGCCTGTGACATTGTATGTACGGTATTTCGTCACAACATCTTGTTCCTTTAAAAGACCCAAAATTTCAGAGTTTAACAGGACGCCTCGGTAGCTTAAGTGGCTAAAGCACTCGACCGGATATTGAGGGATCTGGGTTCGAATCCCAGTCAAGGCGAATGATTTTTACTCTGAAATTGTTGCATTGAAATGCACATTAGCGGATGACTCCGTTAAAAGTTACTGCTGCGGCATCTCCCGCAGTTTCTTTGGAATTTGCCTCCAATCTATGTCTATCAATCTACTTCAATGCCCATCTTTCTGAACTGTACAAAAACACACTATATATTAATGTTTTTTCAAGCTATTTTTTGAAATACTTATTCAACGTCCCTGTCATCAATTCCTTCTTTCATATGAAAGAGCCTTTAACTAATGCAATTCTTTGCCTTATGTCCCTATTGCTGGAGACCATTTCGGTACAAAAACTTCTCAGATAGGTAAACTGTTCCACATGCTCCAGTTTTTATCCTCCTATATTGATGTTTCACTTGGCCTTTCTTTTTCTCGAATAATGCATAACCTTTGTTTTATTTACATTTATTCTCATCCCATAACTATCACTCTGACCTTTCAATGCACTCAGCAGATTATACAACCCCTTGGTTGACTGACAAACTAAAGCTTGGTCATGCACAAATCCAACTGATTTTATGAATTCCCCACCGATTTTCAGTCCAATCACCAATTCTTCCCATGCCTCTTTTACTGTTTCCTCCTTATACACATTGGAAAGCACTGGTGATAATAGACAATCCTGTCTAACTCCTCTTCCAAACATTGCCCATCCTCACATTCCATCCACCACTTGCACCTAAGCAGTCTGAGACATGTGAAGGTGCGGATAAGTCTCCTATCCCACCAATCTACCCCTATTTTCTGCAATACATTCATCAATTCCACCCAATTACCTCTATCTAATAATCAAATTTACTCTATCTATGAAGCAAATAAGCACATTCTGATTGTATTCTATGTACCTCACTATTGGTGATCTTATTACTGCAAAGGCATCATGTGTGCCCTCTCCTTCCTGAACGCAAACTGATCATCCCCTAAGTAATAATTTGCCCTTCTTTCCATCCTCTTATTAATGATTCTGAGAAACACTTGAGCGGCGTGGGAAATCAAATTCTATTACTCCGTATTCTTCCCACATGGGTGGGTGCCTTTCGATTAATTGGAAAGGAACTGAAGCTGATCTGACAAATCTCTCCCTCATAATTGCTATGAATTAGTCCATAAAAACTCTCCGGTGCTCTCAAGGACAAGTGACAAGGCTTAATTACCAACTGTGAATAGAGTAGTAATAGTAGTATTTAGGGGAGGTGACCTACTGCTGAGGTCATTTGCACCATAGGGGATAGGGGTTGGACAGGAAAGGATGAAGGGTGGGGAGAAACCCGGCGTTGGCATTATCCTACTCAAAATGAAAGGTGCCAAGGGGTCCGCAGCTTAACGTCCCATCTGACGGACGGCGTAGTCACTCGAACTGCCCTCCACAAAGCACCACAAGTAGGGATCGAGATACCTCTGAAAAATATTCAACACTGCCTGAATTTGAACCCGAGCCCTCTGGGTGGGAAGCCAGTACAATAGCCACCGCACCAATCCCGATCCCCCTGTGAATAGAATATTGAAAAGTGCACGGTCTATGGAATTGCAGTAGGAAAAAAAAATTCAAAGCTTAAGGTATCCATTATGAAAATTCTTAATGGCAACTATTGTTGGCTAAGTATCAAATCAAATGTAGTTGGGTGATTCATCTTGAAACAAACTAATATGCTTCTCCATTCATACTTCATGAGGCAATACATTTCACAAAAATGGGTGGCTTTAAACCCAAGACTACAATATATAACTTAATATTGAAAGCAGAATGTATAGAGGACTCCTTCAGGAACCTTTTGCTAAATTAGGTCAAACACTTTTTCACATCATACATGGTATGGCTAAAGAAAACTGTCAGGAACTTCAACTGAAGTAAATTATTATCCTTCAGTCAATCTGCGAACTATATTTACAAGATTTCCTAGTGAAGGCTTCCACAGTGAGCAGCTATTGAAGATTCAAGTCTTCTAGTTTTGACTCTTTATTGGTCGGTTAAAATGTAAGAGTTATTTTTAACATGCTCAAGTCACCTTTTCTGATGGCTCCTCTAAGCCGGCCATAGTTCACGGGCAACCAATCTGAACAATTGGTTTATAAATAGTCTCCAGGCTATTCCATTACCTGTATTACTATCCGATCTCTTATTTCCCTCATAGGTCCTTACAACAAAATTTCCTATTGCATGTTCCTCATAGTTCATCCTTGGCCTCCATTTATAATTCCTCCCCTTTATTATTCCTTAGATGTACATATTTATAAGTGATTGAGGCCAACTCCAGTTTGAGGAAATGTATCATAATGATAAAAGTTATATATAGATGCTAATGTAGTATATATATTGTTATATATAGACTCATATCATTGGGATATATTTATGTTTGACTAAATCATTTGCCAGCATGACATGAAAATCTTCATGGGGAACAGAGTATTTTTTCTTATTTCATAAAAAGGATGGTAAATACCATATAAGTTCTGACCTACTAATGTGACAATTGATGGCATTTCAAAAAAAATGTCGGCGGCATTATGGCCACAGAATCAAACACACCAACAAGGTTCCTCCCTTGCACAAGTTTTAAAATATGGGGGATTAAATTCGGTAAGACGCTAGCTTTCATATTTTATTAAGCCATTGATCAATAGTAGATACGAATAATAGTAATAATATTTACATCAGAAATGACTTAATCCCAATCCTCTGATATTTAATAGTGACTTGAGTCCTTCTGTGCTTAGAATTTAAATGGCAAGACTTAATTGGATGATGTTAAAACCTATGAATGTTCTACTTTGCCCCAGAGTTGACCTTGGAGGCTGATCCAACTGAAGATGAAGTCGCAGATTTTAATAATACTGTTGGTGTTTTACACAGCCTTGGAGCCAGTATCCAGCGCTGCTCAACCCAAAGAAGAAAAAACAGAGGATGAAAAAGGTTGGTGCCAAGAGGAGATAGAAGTAATATAAAAAAACACTACTATGTCCGAATCTGATATAATTTAACTGTGCCGGTACATTGGCTGATACTTATTTTCATTTCTATTAGAATTTTCATTACCCTGCTATCATTGATGGAATTTGCTTATCCTATATATTCTGGCATATTCTTACACTTCTATTGGTATCTTCATAATGGCAAGTTCTTTGATGGTATTTGTTACATATTTTTAAATATCCTGGTATTTTTTTTAAAATTACATTGAAAACTTGACCGTGGTCCTCTCTTTGATGGTAGGTGTTAATGATTTGTACCTACTTTCCAGGATAAATCTCTTACAAAACCTTACCACATTCAGTGAAGATATACTCATACATACTATCTAATGAAGGAATTTCCAAAAAAAGTTTGTGCATAAACAGGTGTGCATAACTATCTTATGATGCCAAAAAAGCAAAGGCTGGTAATGGCATCTAGATACAAAAAAATAATTAAGGTCAACTGTTAGGCAAAATTCAAAGATGCAGAAAAAGAACAAAGGATGAGATGAAGGCCATGATAGAAGGAATAATGCTTGGTTAGCAGGAAGAAAAAGGAAGAGAATAGGCTTTTTGGATGGCAGAGTCTACCAAGAAGCATAAATAACTGAATGAGTAAACCACATACATCAAACAACATTTTCGACAGGAAGACATTCACAGGAATAAGCAATGCTTGTGGATGCATTTGAATGCTACAGACTGCCTTAAACCCATCTCTTATTGGTGGACTACTTATTTTGATGCACATTAGTTATTCTGATATTTAAACACACTGGCATGGATTATGTCTTTGTTTGGGGGGAAGTTAAAAATGAAATCACTAGTTCTTTCTGTAATGTGGACCCCTTTGGTGCAAAAAGATTTTCTCTGAAAAATTTGTTTTTGTACACATACAGGAAGTAGGATAGAATGTCAGATTATGGCAACAATTTAATAACACATAATATTTAATTTCCAGGTGGAGATGGAATAGTTTTCTGCCCTGTGGCAGAGAAAAAATGTGACCGCTTCTGTCAATCCCAGGGATTCAAGGATGTGACATGTGTAGGCCTCCTTGGGATCATCTGCATATGCACGATGTAGGAGAGGCTCAAGAGTATAAATACAACTGGACTCCTAATTTTGGGCATGGTGTAATGGAGATTCAGAGAATGATATTAAGAGATTACAAAGGAGCCAGGAATCTAAGTGTGCAAGAAAAGTGTATATGCAATGTGCCAAAACATGACACAATAAATTACCAATAAAAGTTAAAAATCCATGAAAATGCCATTATTTTGAATAACTGATTGAAGCACTTTTCCACCTGATAAAAATATTTTTATCAAGAGGAAAAGTGCTTCAATCAGTTATTCATTATGTTCGACTTCCACATCATGCCTGAAGCTACTCAATTTATGCCATTATTTTGTTACATATTTTGACATAAAAAATTACAGAAGGAAAACAAGGAGGACTAAATGATGAAGGCCAAGAGACAATCACTCAGCGTGAACTGGGAAGGAGACATGAGAAACGAGAGAAATGGTACCAACATATGTGGTGACACAAAACACAAATTACGAGAAATACTCAAGAGGGAGAAAGGAATACGTTAAAATTCGAGCAAGAAGACAGAAATTAGAGCAGGTGGTAAAACTCATGGATTTTATTAAAATAGGGACAGACTAACATACTAGGAAAAGTATTGTGCTATCAAAGAAGGTACACATATTCATAGAGGAGGGAAATGATGACGGCATCCCTCTTTCCCCACTCTTAGCTGAACTGTACATAAATAATTGTGAAAACAATGTCAAATCCCCCAATTATTTCCTATCCACTAATTCCTATTATGTTGACAATATATTCACCAATTTTTAAAACCAAGCCTTTTCCAAATAACTCCAACAGAAAGAAAACATAGCCATCACCCTAGGTTACAACAAGAATTTGATTCATCCTTAAATTCATATCTGGGCTCCATTATCTCCCACTCTTGCATTTATCTTCACGGATGTAACCCTCTTTCTCCTCTACAGGCCCTCCCCCTACCTTTCCCCTTTTTTCCTAATGCCTAACTTCTCTGCGATCAGTTATGCAGTCATTCGGTAATCATTCTTTGCTTGATAAGATGGCTTTTCCATCAAAACAACATTGCATCTACCTCTCTCTCTCCTTTCCCTTCCATTGATTCTTCCTTAAATACCCTCCCTAGCCTTCTTCCAAGCCACCCCTAACCCAGCAACCACCCATTATTCTATGGTACCCCAAATCAGACATATAAGCCCAAAAGCAAACCTGTCCACACAATGATCATGCCTCTCTCCTCCTTCCTCCTCCTCAACCCTCACAGCACAGGACACCCAATGGAGATAGTGGAGTAGGTACCCTAACCCAAATTTCTCGCTGGAGAATCCAGTAAGTGATCAAACTTCATGAGCTCTTTAATTTGGTATATAGAAAAAAATAAAAGGACAAACACAAGGCTATAGGGAAAAGAGATATAAGCAAATAAAAGAACAAACACAAGGCTACAGGAAAAGTTACCTCATGGGAAAGGAAATCATTACCTTCACTCTGATGGCAGCTCTTGACACTGATTCATGAAAATCCTAGCTGGTGTCACTCTCTTCTTTGATTCTTCCAACATCAACATCAACCTAGAAAGAATTTGATTAATTAATAAATCAAACAAGGAATGCACTAAAACTATAAATATTACTAAACAACCACCACAAACTATTAACAACCACCATTTAAGACTGGCTGGGCTGGTAAGTGGAATATAACATTTTTGGAGCACCAAAAAAAGAATACGTTCACTCTGATGCTGATGGTAGCGCTAACCATTGATCCATGACAATCCTGGTTTCTGTTACTCTCTTCTTTGTTTTTGCCAACATTAGCATCTATCTATAAATAGTTGAATTTAGGAGCATTTCACATAGAGAATGAACTCCAATGCGGCACTTATGAAGAGAATTGATTATAAGCTATGAATATACCTAATAACTTTAACTCAATGTTATTAGAATATATTTAAAAAATTACAATAAATAATATTTTTTTTAAGGTAATCTACCGGTTAAAGTAGGTTTTTGGATGGACACAACTACAAACAAACATTTTATTACTCCTAACAAAACAAAAAATCAATCATCCTACTCTATATCAGGTCCCTCTTCATCTCTGAGTACTTTCTTCCTCCCTTCATCCCATCCAACATCCCTATCCTGTTCCTTCCCTTTCCTCTTTTGCCCAACATTCTACCCTCTACCACAGTCTTCAACATCCCACTGCCGGTCAATACCCCCTTCATCCACTTTTCCTGCCTCCATAGGATTGCTCCCAACAAACCCCTCTCTTCGCCCACCATACCAAGTACTTCCTCATTTGTCTTCTTCTCTGTCCATTTCACCTTCTCCATTCTTCTCCACACCCACATTTCAAAAGCCTCCAGTCTACGTCTATCCTCCTGCTTCAATGACCACGTTTCCGCGCCGTACATAGCTACCCTCCATATCAAATTTTTTGCGAGTCTTTTCTTAACATCCTTACTCAACGTCCCCGTCATCAACTCCCTCCTCCTTGTGAAAGCCTCTTTGCCAAGTGCAATTCTTCTCCTTACGTCCCTACTACTTTGACCGTGTTGGTCCAAAACACTACCGAGATACGTAAACTGTTCTACCCGCTCTAGTTTTTGCCCTCCTATTTTAATGTTCAGCTTAGCCTTTTTCTTTCTAGAAAATCGCATAACCTTTGTTTTATTAATATTGATTCTCATCCCATACCTGTCGCACTGAATTTCCAATTCACTAAGCAATGCTTGCAGCCCCTTGGCTGACTGACAAACTAAAGCTTGGGCATCAGCAAACCTAACTGATTTTATGAATTCCCCGCCCACTTTCATTCCCACCTCGAGTTCTTCCCATGCCTCTTTAATCATTTCCTCTGCATACAGGTTGAACAGCAACGGTGATAATGGGCAACCCTGCCTTACACTTCTCCCGCCAGCACAGCTCTAGGGGTCATCGGAACGCACAAGCCCTTCCACCACGTCAAGGTTGAAATCCGAGGAGGGAATAAATAATATATGTACTTTTAATCCATTGGTCAAATACAAACATGAATTATTATCAATAATGATTTTATTAGGAAATATAAATGAATCATTTTCATTTAACATTTATAATAAATGAATGATGTCATTTAACATTTAAATAAAATAAGTACATATGTCATCGACCATTGAAGAACAGGCTATAGGGGTACCTACTTCCACATCAAGTAGGTTTTATGGTATTTTTTAAAGTTTGAACAGGAGGAGATAGTTTTTACTTCAGTAAGTATTTCATTATGAACAATATATGTAAGACTGTGGGGGCCCTTTTTATATAATATTGATAAATACTCTATTACATATATGTTACATTTCCTTTGAGTTTCATTGTGATGATACTGGGATTTGTGGAAAATAAGCGAGGATATGTCTTTTTAAACAAGGTACAATGGAAAATGTTTAGACAGGGTAGGGGGAGGGCCCATAAGGATCGAAACCGAGGTTTGCAAAGAGTCTACGTGGTACTCTGCAGATAACCTTTACAGTTCTCCTCTGTTAAGAGAAAGGTGTTTTAGGGTAACTATCATTCCCCCATTAGGGTTGAAAAGTGAGGGAGGAATTGTGATGAAGCCCATCAAGACGTGGGGAAAAGTGGAAAGGTGTTCAAGGGTAGTCATTGGCACAGGCTGAATGACAATCCTACAGTGGGGAAATGAGAATTTTGCCACTATTTAAATGTTGACTCCTCAGAATCCTTGAATTAGATTATCGAAATTTTTGAGTTGAAAGATTCTCAGAACTTATTTAATTACACAGTAAGAATATAACTAATGTATGCGGGTAATTGTCACTGTGATTTTTAATAAAACATTAAATGAAATTTTCAAAACCCTTGCACACTGATGGGTACATTTACCAAACAAGATCCAAGATTTATTCTCATATTTATAACGAAGCATGATAGCTTGCGCAAAAAAGTAAACTGAACGTGAAGATATATAAGAATGTCACCACGTGTACCTGTACTGAAATTACTCCCAATATGAATATCGTATACATAAATGTCTGGTAAATTGACGAGTGAGTTTACTGTAAAATGATTTCTGGATTCACCCAATGCATCAGCGCAAAATCAGTATACTCGCGAACAAATTCCGAAAGTGGATTGCCCTAAATGAAATTTAATATTTTGGCCCGTCAGGTGAGCTACTTGAATGGATTTATAACAACTGAAAGGTGTCTGGAAGAAGTTTTATATTTATCAAATGCAAACTGATAACTTACTTAAAAAAGAAATAACCGTCAGGTGACATCCGCTGTAGTTACAGGCAATGACGACCGAATACACAGTGAAGAATTAAAATGGAATTCAAACACAGACGACACATAGCAAACCTCATAAGTTTCCATCGGTAACGAGCACAAATAAAATACCCTATAACAATTTAACACCGCATAATTCATTGAAATAGTTAACGTTCCGGCAATGTTAAACCTATTTGAATACCACCCTTTCGCGCTCATTGCCCTTAAAAAATCCAGAAATAAAATTACATGCTTGATATTGGCGCTCCAAAGGTAAAGAGTAAGGGTAACAAAACAATTCTTAAGAACAGCTCCGCGAAATGAAAAAGACAGTGAAATAACGAAATAGAAATTTTACCATAAGTTAATTGGTGACGCTTCTGTGACATTGAAAAGTCGCAATATAGAAATTAAGATTTACATAGCCTATATGTTTACTTTTAAACCCTTAATTATAATATGATATTCCATTGATTTGAGGTTAAAAATCTCTTTCGCTCGTTTATTGAACTGCTCATTTCTCACAAGAGCTGATTCAGAACCGTTACTTCGCATCAAGATGAAATGTTTACAACGGTTTGCGTACGGCGCGCCAACATCAAGCGCGTTTTATTTTATTTTGTTTTATTTATATAATATGAAATCGTGAACATTTTCCCAGTGGGTAGTGAGCTGTGTTATTTATCCGTGCTGACTTGGAATGCATTTTGTCGTGCCTTTGTTTGCACATCTTTGTGATGGCAACCGACAAGGGATTTGGCATTTTTCACTTGTGCCTCTGTACGAGCGAATTCATATTGAATATCTTTGAATAACACAGCGACTACACACCGGCAGATTTCATCACGGAATTGCTGCAGTTTAAAGTAAGTCATCTTGCATGACTATAATGTTTCCACTTAATAACCGGTTCACTTCAAGTGACGTTGCGCAGTTATTACGAATGAAATTCATTACATCGTTATTTTGTTACAATTCAGGGACCATTCTTTTCTCTACAAAATACTTGATCTGCGGCCACCTTATATTGATTCTTTTAAGAAATGGTGTTTGTGCAGGAACGCTGTGTGAGGATAAATAAAGAAGGACCCCGACTAGACGCCTAGGAACATTGGAAATTTTACATTGGATCGACTAAAGAGAATACATTGACAAAAAATATTCGTATCCCTGCTCCTGAATTATCCAACTTCCCATTTCTATTGCCGTCGCCCAGTAGCCTTCCCTTCACCACAATTGCTACCAAGGTGACATAGTGGCCTACTCGCGAGAGTAACCCTGTGGCACGTTAGTCCTCTTGGCGTGTTCTCCACATTCCCCTTTCCTTCTCGCATTCCTCCCACCCGAACTGCCTTTGAATCAACGCATACCACTACTCTGTAATAAATCGGTGATAAACTGTGTAACATATTTTGACACACTCCTCTCTCAATCTTTTGACTTCCAACCCTACCTGAGTATTGATGTATAAGGATGGACTTATTACATGCAATCGTCTGATGACGTTCTCTGTAATGAAACCCAGATCGTAAATAAAGATTCTATGGGGATATGTATTGTTTTTTGCCAGTAACTCTCTATCAAAATGAGACAGTCATGTAGAGTAACCTTGGAAGCAGCACACTTCGATGAAGTATATTTTTCAAGCAAAATAATGTTGGAGTTAACCTACTTTTAACGATAGCCACCTAAGGGTCCACAGTTTCACATAAGTGCTTTCCATGAGTAGGGATCGGGATACCAATGAGAAAAAATCTCCAATGCCCAAGATTTGAACCACCAGCACTTCTAGGTGGGAAGCTAGTACATTAGCCACTGCACCATTCCAATCCCCAATTTTCATGGCACTCAACTAGAAAAATCTAGAGCTCCAGGTTCGAATCACAATTCAGGGGAATGAATCAACTCAGAAATGTCTTCTTTTTGAGTGTATACTAGCAGATGACACCACTAAAGTTATTGCTGTAGCATTTCCCTTAGTTGCCTCAAGTTTAAATAAAGAGTTCAGGCTTGGCTATTTCTGCTATGAAATGTATAGCTTTATGAAGGGAATTTGGAATTCATAGCAATTTGTCAATTCACCTGAGACATTCAATCCTTAGAAGTATGCTGCTCATATTCAATTCATCAATGTCAATAGGATGCATACATGTTTTAAGAGGCAATTTGAAGTTGCATGGATTATCATTAAACAGCAGGAAACAATAATCCAGACCAGGAACGTCAAATTTTCTTAAAGTTCAATGGCATTCCAATTTCGAATATATATGATCTGATGATACTAATGGCCTATTCCAATAATCAATCCAGGAGCTAATATCATTTCTTCTCCTCTGTCATACATCTTTATTCTATCAATTTTCTGTGGCAATTTTTCTAACTATCTGAAAACATCTGTGATAATCCTGGTCCATAAAAAGGGACCATACAGTGAATTTAATAATTATAGACCTTATCTTTTCTCTGAAAAATTGTTCAAAAACTAATGAAGCTACCATGCATATATATTATTTTATTATTACTTGTAAAAAATAACCCAGGTTTATTTTTGCCCAACTCCTCTATAGATTGTTCCTTCTCTTGTGGGAGAGAGACAACTGCTGATTTAAATGTATATAATACGTTTAATTCAGCATTCTTGTCACATAACTGCAAATGTGTGAAATTTTATCACTACGAATTATTACGTAAAAATTAAACATATATTGTTTATCAACCTCCCTTGTTTTAACTAACTGGTGATGATTTAATTATTTGTGAAATTTGCATGATCAATAAAATTATACTTGTGTACTTGAAATCTGTACATGGTGCATAAATATGTACTCAACTGAATAACCTTGATTGTAAGTAGCAAATAATGGACAGATTGTGACTCTGTTCCTAGCTCTGGATCATCTTAACATAGTAAATTTTAAATACAGTTATGGTGAAAACTGACTTCAATAGAATATTTAAAAAAAAGGGTGAAATATTCACTTAAGAGATTACTACTTTTTTAACTGTACTGTTAATCAATTAGGTGAAAATGCAACCTAATCTGTTAGCATGGGCACTAAAATGAACTATTGCTGCTCAATATTATCATCGAATATTTCTTAATGTTCTGGTTTTGATCTGGCCATTATGGGGACGAGGGAATATGGCCCAGGGAGAGAATGACAGTAACAGTGGTATACATTAAGTTGCAGAAAATATTCAAAATGAAGTCAAAGAGTGTTCTAAATATCCATCACTTGGTTATGATGGTGTTCCATTGTGTTACTAGGAAGAAAACAGCGAAACATTTCCACTCTTATCAAAAAGTAGCTCCGTTCCTTGGAGAGATTTAATTCAGTTGGGGGAAAATATTGGCTGGCACATGTTTTAATACATTCCATAGACAATGCAGAAACTTCATCTTGGACTCTGTATATCAACAATTAAATGTTATATTACTTAATTAAATATGATGGGTAAAGTTAAAATGGATTACTTCATTTCTTCAAATCCCTTCATTGATTAATTTATCTTTTAAAATTATTAGTTTTATGTATTTTAAATGCTTAATATTCAATTTGTTTTATGTTGGAACAATATTCTCTAACTTATGTAAGGGTCCATCAATATAGTTGAAAATTATAATGAAATTAATAGGAAAATAAAAATTGTGCTGATATTTAATAACTTTGTTTAAAAACTGAACATTCACTTAAGAGAGCAGAAATATGTAAGTTAGATTTTATTCAGAATCGAATTAAGACTGCTGATTTTATTTGATTCAATTTGTTGAAGAATTTGAGATTCACAGGTCTGTAGCTCTTATTTTGAAAACTAGTAATATTATTGAGAAACGGAATCATAAAATGGTAACTCCAAATTACAAGCTTAAAAATGCCTAGTTGGCCCTTAATAGTGTTAAGAGTATGTAACTGTTTCAGGGTTGCTATTGAAATACTTATTTAATATATTTTTTTTTAATTGAAATGCATGGTTGTGTTAATGCATTTTCTCAATATTGTGAAAAATCATAGTTGGTAAATATATGTGCATTCATGTATAATTAAAATAATTTTCAGGTAGAGACGGGAGGAATGGATAAAATGAGTGTTCTAAAGGCTGAAGATGAAGTAATAGCCCCTGATCTTCCTATTACAAATGTAAGTGAAGTTGATTTGGGAAAAGCTTTTAGACCTTAATTTTTTTCTTGTGGAACCAAATTCCCCATGTTTCTACTGTCACTTGAGTAGCTCATTTAGTCACATTCTCCAGCTATGCCAAATATAAAAACCATAAACACAGTAATCAACCTGAATGTAGGTGATGGTAGAATTCACCCAATACTAAGCCCAATGACGTGTGAACTTCACGTCAGGGTAAGGGGCCAGGTCTTTTCCCTGTGCCGCCTGTGTTTTCTCAGGAAGTTATGGTACTAGAAAAATCACACAACTTGGGTGAAGCTCCGGGTGCCTACAGAGGCATGCCTGGGAATCAAACCTGGGCCCTCTGGTCAGTAGTCCAATGCTCTACCCCTAAACCACCATGTCCCTATACCAAATATAAATTTCTAAAATATTACCTCACCAAAAATCAAAACTTGCATCTTCTTCTATTGCTCTAATGAAATCCACTTTCATGTATTTTCTATGGGAATTTGCATAGAGAGTGGACCTACTACCCCAGTGAGTATAGAATTCAGTAGCTGGGTGGACGGTTCAAATATGGAAAAGGCCTCTTAACAATTCATGGCTTCACCCAACCTGCTTGAGTTTTGGTCGCTTGATCTCTCTGGGAAACTGCAGATGCTTCAGGGAAAAGAATTTGATTTTCTTATTTTAACATGTTAATTTGAAATGCTGTAGCTCCTTGGGTGATTTTTACTCATGCTAACTACCTTATAAATTAATTACCCACCGTGGATTAAGAATTTACCTGATTTTGTACACATTTTCGTCAGTCCTTCTTTCAATGTATCTGTGTGTGACAATATATTTCTGCACATGATTACTCGAGAGAAATATTTTGGGTAAACAAGCCACAGTATTTGAAATGAAGGTTGGTTTGATAATTGAGTGTATATATCACCCAATACTAGACCCTACATGGAGTGTTAAGTACGCACTTCAGGGTAAAAGAGCCTGTTTCTTTTCCTATACTGCTGGTACCTGAAAAATCATTCAGCTTTGGTGAAGTTCAGGGTGCCCAGAGGTGTCAATATGGCATTGAACTCCCGACAGTCAGTAGGTAATCTAGTGCTCTAACCACTGGACTATAAAATCCCCAGTAGTTTTTAGGAAGTATGAGTAAAAAGATACTAATTAAGCCTCAATGTCTTCATAAATGTAAGTATAGGCTTTTGCGAATCAAATGCATTTGAATAGAGTAATGCTACTCCTTTGTAATTATGATATTTTGGTCCTTTTTTAGATTATCATTGCATGTGAACATGTAAAAGTTTATAAGTTGTCACCACAGATTTTGATGTTGGCAAACATTTAGAATGTCAGAGAGTGGAACATGCATTTAAAAAAATTGACTTCCACGATAACATATGAAGCTGATTTTTAATGACTTGGTTTTCTATTAAATTTGTTAAGATGTGGATTTAGAAATTTTTGTAAAATTTCTTGTGAAGGCTTCCTCAGTGTGATACTATCAAAGATCCTAAAAGGTGTGAATCTTCAATTTTTGTTAAAGTTTAGTGCATTTCCAAATGTTATGTTTTATGGCACAAATTGAGATAAAATAGATGGTGGGATGCAAAATACTTTAGCTTAAAGTTGTGTGTATCGAATTGTGAATTTTTGCTCTTTGATAAAATATAAGCATTGAAATGCACTGCATTTACATTGAGGTATCATTATTAGGCATAGTCATAATTTTAGAGTAATTCTCTTTGTAAGTAATAATCAGAGTTCACTATGTGGTTTTTGCACTCATGAATCTAACTCTTTTCTAGATCAACGCTGATGTTGGTGAAATCAGAGAAGAGAGGAGTAATACCAGCCAGGATTGTATGGTAAGAGTTGTCATCACCATCAGCATGAAAGTATTGATTTTTTGGTGGTCAAAACAGTCATATTTCACTTACCAACTGCTTCATACTGCTGTGAACATCAGCCTTGGACAATCTTGAAGACCATGAAATTATCAGAAATGGGAAAAAGCTGGAAAAAATCCTGGAAAAAATGTGGAATTATGGAGGATTAATTTTTTTGTCATAAAATAAATAGTGCAGATTAATGGGAAAATTGACTTTGTATTTTTTCACTGGGATTCATGGTAAATTGCCAACCTAGCAATTTTTGAATTGTGGCAAATTTGGATTTTTTTTAGTAATGTTTGGTATTATTTGAGAAGAATCTATGGAGGGAATTGCCAGCACTTACCTTCCGGTCTTGAGTTCATTCATGACATAGGATAGTTAAGTTGAATTTAGATATAGAGACCTATTCTCTTTTTCTCTCTCTTCTTTATTCTCCATCATCTCATTGTATGGACGTTACAATATTGTACACATCTGATTTTGAAATTTACCTGTAAAGAAAAAAATCATAAAAATTCAATTGCCACAGTATAGAAATTCCAGAATTTTTCATATAATATTTTGCAGAATAATCTGTACTTTTTTTTTGTTGATTACTCTTTTGTTGATTACTATTTGTCAAATGTCAATCTTATTTTGATATTGCCATTATACAGCTGATTTGTAATCCTTAAGTACTTACAGTAGTACTAGTGAGAACAACTTAGTAAATACTCTATAATAGAAATGTTTTCCCCTGTGATAAATAATTAATGATTTTTTCATGTTTTGTGAAGTAAACATAGACTCTCTCCCAAAGAATGCATAACATTTTAATCCCTTGCATTAATCATTTTTTCAATGATTACTTCTCAAGGAAATGCCTCTTTCTGGTGGAGGCCATGGTGACTCCATATTCGAACCCAGAATGAGCTGTCATCACTAGGTTTTTGTACATACATTTCCTTCACGAGAGTAAAAGGAAGTCCTCAATTTCTAGCAGTGCATAATTTCAGATATTATTTTGTCTTTGATGTCACTCATTTAGTAGTGGATCTGGAAAATCTTAAAATGGGACGTTTTTCAAATATGGCTGGAAATTTCATAACATTTTCTCCTACAAAGAAAGTAAAAAAATCATTAAATTTGAAATTAATTGCACTAATGTAGAGACTACAATGCAGCTATCAGGATATGAGACTGTTTTAGCATTACTTGGTGGCATTTTCCATCATACAGACAAAATGAAACAGCAACTTAACATAGTGGTGAAACCATGGTTGCGGAGAATAAATATTTTTTAATTTTTGTTTCATTTTGACATGCTTCAGTGCATAATATTATGATCAGAGGACAGAATGCATTCAAAATTAGTTCGGAACTCATATGTAATATTTAATTTGAATTTAATCAAAGGCAAAAGCATTCTACCTAAATGTAATGTTCTCCCTAAAAATAAAAAAATGTATCCTTCTACATGTAATTCTATGGAAGTTGGTCTTGGTAATATCAGGATATCAGAGGAATATCATAGGCATAAATGTCAACCAGGAGCCTCCAAAGCTTTGATATTAAAAAAACCATAAACACAGTAATCAACCCGAAGGTCGGTTTAGTAGGTGATGGTAGAGATCACCCAGTACTAAGCCCTTTACGGCGTGTGAAAATTCACACATCAGGGTAGGGGGGCCAGTTCCTTTCCCTGTGCCGGTTATGGTTTCCCAGGAAGACCTGGTACCTGAAAAATCACTTTATCTTGGGTGGAGCTGCAGGTGCCCCGAGTGCCTTGCCCGGGACCCTCCGGTCAGCAGTCCAACGCTCTACCCACTGGACTACCGCGACCCACCCTTTGATATTATTGATTTGAAAGTGAAGCAGTCAGATTCCCAATGAATCATGCTGAAAAAGATTCTTTAACTGGAATAAAGGTTACATAGTCCAAGGGTGATTGTTTAAAATCACAATGATTCACATTTTCAATCATCCAGAGTTTAAGTGAGAGATCCAGAGTTGGATATAACAATTATCGATTTAAGCTTGTATTTGCAGCTTAATGAATACACTTGCACCTGTTGCTATCTGGTACCTTGCTTCAGTCAAGGACTTGAAGCTTGCTGGCGTATAATTGTACACATCTACAACACCATTCCATCCATCTAACCATCTAAATCTACATAAATCCTTGCAAAACACTATAAAGGTGTGTGGCAGGGGGTGCAAGCACAATATGAAAAGGGTACGAGATGAGGGAGAGGAATGATGTTTAAGAGATTGAAGGATGGGGAAAAGCATCCACTTGAAATATCTGAAAAGCATGTTCAAGTTGGTTATAAGGCGGTGAGTCCACGCTAAAGTTCACACATATACAGGTACACATGTTAGCTCCAAAATTAGTTTAAAAAACAAGTGTTAATTTTACCCATGACAGAAGTTTTTTAGCATATTAAATAGGAGTGGATCAAAAGGGATCATCAACCACTAATGTGAGAGACTGCCACCATACTAAGACAGGTCATAGTACAGCTTCAGCAGCCAATGTAATAACACAGGATAACCAAGATGCGGGGAATTATTGGTAGCTCTCTGTCTGACCTGAAAGAGATGTCAATCTTTATCTCCCTACTATACTAGACCCCCACTATACTAGAAAATGAGGAGAGAGTCTTTGCAACAGAGTTTGGAGCAGTGGGAATATTCTCCATCCACCTATCCATCTGATAACACCAGCCCTGATGACCTATTCAAGACATCAATTCTCAGTCATACTCCTAAAACATATATATACACACACACACACATTCAAACACGAAAACCGACCTCATGGCGAACACATATTCATTCCCATGGATGCAAATGTAAGGAAAAAGGAAGGAACACGTATAAAATACAAACACGGGAATGTTGGGGGGGTGGAATCGAGCAGATCACAAGGGCACAAAAGTTTCCTTGATTGGGGCTCAAACCACGGATCTTCGACTTACCGGGCCAATGCTCAAATAGCTCTCCAAAGCCATCTTCCGGCCAAAGAATCGGGGCAGGTTGTTTGCATTAACCCCTGCAGATTTTAATGCAATTTACATTTCCTCGATAGCTCAATGGCTTGAGCATCGGCCAGTCAAAGATCTAAGGTATGCTTCAATGAAAGTGAAGCAGACCATAGATTCATGAACAACAATATTTCTGTTACTTATTCTATACCTTAACAATGCCTATTGAATCTCGTATGTAAGGGGTGTTTCATAATTTTAACATATTGCTGTCTTAACTTGAATTTTAAGACTGAAGTGAATGATGAAATTTACAGGCAGTTCCACATGGCTTGGCACAAGACAGTGTTACTACTTCCATCGCCAAAGAACAGGAGTATGCGAAGCCATTAAGCACTCAGTCAAATATAGAAAGAGAGAGTCGAAGGAGGATGCCAAGAGTGAGTGAAATTGATGTGTGTAGATATTGTGTATATATAATTCTGATAGTTGATAATGAATTGAAATATTCTTGTCATTGATTCTTAGCTTTGGTTCAGAGTGAAGCACTAAACATGGCCAACCTGTATAGTTCTAAAGTAACTTTTTCTGAGGAAGATGTTCTAGATAGTGTCTGATGGTATACATGTACATTCAGAAACATGTCTAAATCCCAAAATGACAGACTTAGAGTTTATACCCCTTAATGCTAAACACAAGATCCATCCAAAGGTGCAATTGCAAAAGTGATGAAAATTTTAGTTCAGGAAGAAAAAAGTCACTTCATTTATGCATTCTAGTGCACTTAGCTAAAAAAATTTATTTATGTATTGATATCAATTCTTCTGTCAAATGTTAATTTCTAGATAAACAGGACTGTGGCAGTGATTCCTCTATTCATCAGCTGTTTTCTGTATAATTATGTGATTGATGATCTGGAAAAATTTTCATTAAGATTTTTAGGCATTTCAAGAACCTTGCATGATTTGTTATGGCATCTTTCAAAGCTTGAGTACTTAAGAGTTTTTCTCCATTTGAATGCTTGAAAACAGGTTGTGGGTTTTACATCAATGTGTGGAATCTTTGCAAGACTAAATATACTTGGTAAAAGCAACCTGTTTAGCTGTATAGTAGCGTGAATGAAGAAAAACTCCTTTCAAAATGCATTAAATCGCACAAGAGCTGAAGATTGAATAGAGATGCACAAAATTGCTATGCGAGCATTCATTTATGAAGTGAGGACCTGCTGAAGTTGAACACTGAGGGTTTAAGACTTTTATTATGCTACAATGACCAATTTGTCAGTCAGCATTCTAGTATTTGTTCTAGCATTTATTTCATGTGCTGAACTTATATTTAACAACAAATACATTTTACATTGAAGATTCATATTGCCTTTGCTGTTATCGAAATTTTTTTTCTTCACTGATTACCTTCACTATTCCACCATCAACCCCATGAAGTGTACGTTTCCTTGTGTTTGCCACGTGGAATGTAAAATCCCAATTAAAAATCTGTTGGTGTTGTTTTACAATCTCTTTCTACTCACAAATTATCTTTCTTCCGTGGTTTGTTTGGCATGTGATCCATGGTGACTGATGTTTTCCACTGCTTACTCCTGACCATTCTTATCCTGTTGAAAAAGTTAATAGGAAACAAACAATACAATGGTCAATCAAGTCTCAATGGTCAGAAAGTGAAAGAACCAGAAGCAATTTCTATAATATGAAAAAACAAATTGCAATACATAATCCTCTCTTGAAGATTTTGTTTCAGTGCAAGAAAAACATTTAGCCATATAAATCTTCCAAAAAAACAGAAATTCTATTTGTATAATTAGGCAACACTGAAAGCCTAAGATCTGTGTTGTCATGATTAGAATGGTTTGAGGCATCACTTTGTGGTGATATTGGAAAAGAAAATACTTTGTTGTTCCACATGTATTTTATTATTCACGACCTAAGTTTTGACTTGCAAAATTCATCATCAGGATCGCCACCTGACTCAGGTCAGTAGTCAGTGATGACTCAGTAAGTCAAAATCTAGGTTGTGAATAATAAAATATATGTGGAAGAGCAAAGTATTTGCCTTTCTGATCATCATAATTACTCTAATCCAAAGTAATAACCTATCCAATAAAGCCAAGGCTTAAATGCAGCATTGAATATTACCCTCTAGCAAATAAAGTTTCTGTATTTAACATTATTTTAAACCACATCAGTAGTATTTTTTGCCCTGATGTCCATCTGTTACCTTTGGCTAGCTGCATCTTGAAGAAAAGTCATAATCACATCTTGATTTTGTAAGGGCTTTGTCCTGCATCCTCACACATTTTTGATGAGGCACAATTTGATGATCTGATTTCAAAATGTGGTGACTTGACTTGGTCTGTAATATAAAAACATTCAATTTCTCAGTGCTGCACTGGGATGAGAAAGAATAGTGAACCACTGGACTGAAGAAATGTTCGGCCATTCTCAGTCAATCCTCACTCTTTTCTACCACTCATGTGAACCTATATAAATGTGAACTAAATACTTTCTAATGAAAAACATTGGCAATTTCGTTTGCCATCGGCCAAGATTCATATGTGATATTCCGACTTAAGGATTTTCTAATCTGAAATGCATATTGTAATTGTAATTCATTGGTTTTGTCAGTTCTTTGTTTCTAAATATGATTTTTAATTTCATTTTTAGATGACCAGAAGTATGTTATCTCATGCAGCCTCACAGGGTGTTGGCACAAAAAGGAAAACATATTATGAGGATTCTGATGTAAGAATGGTAAAGTTTAATATTTTAATATGCATGCAATATTTGAATGAATATATTCCTAAAAAGATTCCATGAATGCTAATTTTGTAATAATTTTTCTACCCACCCAAGGCTAACAGAATTTGATATTTTCCCGTTTTTGGCTCTGTATAAGCTTTTTTTAATGATAACATTATCATTAGACTAAGACATAAATGCTAAGGGTAATGCTGATATTAGTGTATTACCATATATCCTGACCCGTTAGATGCCCTGTGATATTTCAGGCTGGAATTAATGAAAAATACTTGGATCAGACAGAAAAGGATCAAAGAAATGGTTACATTAAAATTTGCTACTATATGAATGTTTATTCATCATAGAATCCCAGAAATAATTCATTACTGCTGCTAAATGGTTTCCAAAATTATTTTCACAGGGCTTTTCACTTTCCTCTGGCACAATATCATCTTAACTTCGACATTCTGCATTGCTAATTTCACATTTTTAAAAAAGACATGATAGTTTCACTTTTTCCCAATCACAAGCACTAGAAATTGATGCCATTTTCTCGATTTTCTCCATTATCACTCTATCTTGATCTTTTATTGAAATCACCTTTTTTATATATTTTGAGTTCTATCTTCCATTCATCATCATAATATTCAGTGATGTTATTGTCTCTGCTCTGGTCAAACCTGTTCTTGTCAAACCAATGACAGACAAGGTTTTAAAGAGAAAGGATATTTCTGCACTGCTATTTGATGTTAGTAAGGATCAGCTAATGGTTACTGACTGATAAAATAAAAAAGTGCTTATTTCCCTGCCTTGGATCATGTCACATAACATTTGGTTTTACTTTTATTAAAGCTGTTGCTTCTGACTATAGCAGTTTCATCTTATCACCATATCATCCATCTAAAATATTCATCAACAATAGTTTCTAAATATAATTTTATATGGTGTTGATATTCCATCATTTTATGCAGGAATCTCTGAAAGTCAAGAATAAGGCTCTTGGCTGTATACCTTTATTTTTTCATTTAGAATGTATGTTTAATCCTAGTTGAGGACCTATGAATGGTTGAGAGCAGAGCTCAAAGAATAAGACTTTTGAATCGCACATTCCTTGGCTATTCACCTTATGTCTGGCATATTCTTCTCCGTTTTTTTTGCAGGGAAATCCTGAAGAGCTTTTGGCATCTACAGACTTAAAACTGTCAAATGAACTAAGCCTGGCTGCTCTCTTGAGGTGTGCTTATCCTGAGAAGTTGTCACGCATGACACCATTTAATTCATCTTCCTTACCAATCCAAGATATCTCACGACCAAGTATTCCTGGGATGCCTGTGAGTCCATCATTCAGTCTACCCCTTATTCCTGAAAGTGCGAAGAAATCTCTAGCCAATGTTTTGGACATGATGTTGGGACCAAGTAGCGGGCAAGCACCCTGGAAATGTTCATCTGTTTCTACATCTGAGGGCACTCAAGGGTTGGTGAAAGGTCCAGTAGTGATGCGTGAGGCATGTACCCTGTCCTCATCAGCAAGAATCTCCAAGGGTGCTGAATCAGAGGCAGCAGTTGGGACTCCTCCTGAAACTAGTGCAATCAATCATCCAAATCCAATGGAAGTGGCAAGTGGAGTCACCAGCTCTCAGAAACCTTCAGATAATAAGGTATTTTGTTAATGGAAAAGGATGGTGAAAGAGGGTAGTGGGTCCATTGGGAGTATTAATAATACTAACGGCATGGTCTTCACCCTAAATTCTCTATCACTCGTGTTTATCTCCCATGAGATTTAGGTGGTAAATGTTCAATCAGTCAAAGTGTTTTCACAACAGCATAGTCCTGGGTATGACATGTTGTGTGCATCACAGCATGACCCATGAGGATGCAACTACTGGGGAGTCTATTACAGGCAGCCAAGAAGGCTGCAGACAAGCTGTCATGTTGAACTTCAATCGTTCCCCCTGGACAAACCAAAGCAATACTTCCATATGTCACTGAGGCCCATTGTTTCTTGTTTCTTTTTGGATTTCAGTCAGCGATTCCAATATTTAATAGTGTTTAATTGGTAAAATAATTTGAAGCTTAATGTAAACATTGTTGTTAGTTTTGTGGATGTTATGCATCCAAGGAGAGAGGTACATTTTTGTTCCTATTGATAATATGCTTTCACTTAATAGCCTACCCTACCATATAGCGTATAACTTGTATACAGTTATAATAATAAACAGTTAAGGTGTAAATTGATGGAAAACTTTCAAACTGGTAGCTTTGATGAAGTAATAATATGGCAATTTCCTTGTATGGATTTATGACTCATTCATGGTTTCTTTCAACCAAGGAATCATCTTCAGGTGGAATTGCTAGCAGTGCAGCTGTATGCATATGCAAGGCAGGTGGGGGTGAAGGATTATTCAGCAGAAGGGAGTACAGGGCTGGGAGTGGTTAATTGGTGTAGGAAGAGGCAGGGTCTGCATGCCTGAAGATGTTGCCTTATAATGAAACCATGATCACAGAAAATAAAGTTATATTTGGAAATGGCAGTGTTGATACTTCATCAAACATTCCCACCATATATACAGTTGCTGTTTTTTGTGTCATTTGAGAGAAATATTGAGACATTTTTGTGAGTTGCATTAATGGAATGGCAGAACTTGCTTCAGCACTATTTAACTTCAAAATCTTGTTGACACATCAGTTCCAAATTTCTCCATTAATTTTTAAGTTTGATTCAAGAGAGAATATTTGGATTGTACTGAAACAATAAAATAGTTTAGCCTGCAAAAAACTATGATTTCACAATACTAATGGTGTTTGGTGAAGATAAGGCATTAGCATACAATGAGAAAAGAATTCCTGGTAATGTATCAACTGGTGTACCAAGGTAAACTAGTTGATGGAGTGAGAGGATTTGACATGTACATGCATGTATTTCTCCTTTCACTGAGAAACTTCAGATCTATTTGCTTAATAAGAGCCAGTTCAGGGAAACTCTTCAAATATATAACGGATTAATGACACTTCTATTGGACCAAAGTCTGGTCTATCATGTCAAAAGCTTAAGTAATAGCAATAAATGAATCAAGAACTTTCTAATTATGATTCAGAGATTCCTTTATAAAATACCCTTTGACATGAAAATATTTTTGTAATAAAAGTTATATCTTTCATTCCTGAAGACAGTCAGAATGAACCTCAGGCAGCTTGTTCAGCCACTGGATGAAGCCTAGTCTTTAACTTTAAGACTTAATAATGGGATAGTGATGATCAATGAATAATCCTTGTGTACCATGCATTCAACAGCTGAGACATTATGGCTGATATATTGAAATTCATTTTTTTGCAGGGAACTCCTAAAGATAACTTGGAAACTGCTGACTTAAAAGTGTCAAATGAAATAAGTCTGAATGCACTGCAGAGATGTCCCAATGCTGAAAAGTTGTCACCTAGGATGTCCCCCCCATCGTCTTCATTACCCAGGCACATTTCAGGTGTCTCACGGTCAAGCATTCCTAAAATACCGCCGAGTGTATTGGTCAATTCACCCCTGATTCCCAAGAGTGCAGGGAAACCTTCAGCCAATGTTTTGGACATAACACTGGGACAGAGCAGTGGAGAAACGCCCTGGAAATGTTCATCTGGTTCCACATCTGAGGGCACCCAAGTGTTGCCAAAAGGTCCAATAGTGGTGGTGCCTGAGATTTGCCCCCAGTCCTCATCGGCTGGGGCAGCAGCTGAGATTTCTCCAGAAACTAGTGCAATAAATCAGTCAAATCCAATGGAAGTGACAAGTAGAGCCACCAGATCTCATGAACCTTCAGATAATGAGGTGTTTTGTTAAGAGGAGTTGATGGTGAATGGATGAATTGGTTCAATTTATTTCATTTGGATCTGAATCAATCCTCAACATATTATGCTTTCAAGTTTTGTTTGCTTTTTACTGTTCATTTTTAGGAACATTACCCCAGATAGTTATCCTTCTGAAACATTATCCACATAAATGTCATGCAAGAGCATTGGTCTACTTTTCCATTCATTTCAAATGTATCTTTGTGAAAGAGAAAAACCATGTTTGCAAATAAGTTTTCCACCTTCATATTCTTTAGTTAAAAAACTGATTGAGTCACATATTAGCAGACCGAATGGAGAATGTAATTATCTCTGAACAAGAAAAGAAAAGGCAGCCAAAACTTTAAACGATGTAAAAATATGAGCAGACTGAAAGGAGAATGTAATTATCTCTGTATCAAAAAAAGAAAAGGGAGTCAAAACTTAAAACCTCGGAAAAACAGGTCTGATGATGGAAACATAGGACTGATGACTCATGTGTGAAGATAATGGAAATAAAAAATCTGATGAATATAAAAAAAAGTGACAGAGTATTTAAGTGAGGACTGATTTGGATTTAGAAGAATTAAAGGATCAAAAGAAGCTCATTTGCTCTCAGACTTGAGAGAGAAAAGAGCCTAGAGAGAGAATATAATACAGAAAGGTCAGTTAATCTGCATTGTATTTGTTGATCAAGAGATAGGTTTTGACGTTGAGGACTAAATATGATGATTTATAATCATAAAATTGTATGAATGACAGCAGTAATTTCATACATGCTCCATGTAGAAAACAAATAACATTGATTAGGAATGGTGAAACCAAAAAAGATGTTAAAATTAAGAGCAGAGTAAAAGGCAAGGTTGCTTATTTTATCTGCTTAATGTTAAATATGTACACCAAGAACGAATTAGTGATATCGAGGAAAAGATAATTGGTAGCATGGAGACAGAATAAAGACTGTGGTGATTTTTGGTTCTATAACATCTAAATTATCTATACCATAAGTGCTGACAATAGCCAGTACTGAGAAGAAGATGAAAATTTGCAACCTCAAGATGAAAAAGATCAAAACTAAGGTCTGCAGTGGAAGTAGGAGAAGGACATTCCCCTGGCAAGACTAGGACAAGACTTATGGGAACAAGTGGAGAAGATTTGCCATTTTAAAGTAAAAATGATACCTATGGAAGAAGCTGGAAAGAGTAAAAAGAATATGGGTGAAGAAAGCATTCTTTCAAAGAAAACAATTGCTTAAAACATATGGTACCTACGTGCAAATAAGGAAAAGATTTATCAAAGCTTATATATGAAGTATATTCTATTACGACTATAAGATATCACTAAGAGAAGCAGTTGAGAAAATACTGTCGAAAGTGATTGAGTGTGATTTTATCAAAGAATTATGAAAATAATATGGATGACTGGATTCACAAAAGAAGTAATTTGAAGAGAGAAGCCTGTGGGGGACACTTCAAGAAGAAGATGGAAACTAATTGGAAACATCATAGAATACGATACCTCCCTGAAGATTATATTTGAAGGAAACCCAAAGGGAAGAATTACAAAGGAAGGAAAAGGATGAACTACAGGAAGAAGGCACAAGGAGCAATGAGGGAAGGAAGGGATTGAAAGGGAATGGTGCATTTAGGAGAGCTGAAAGACTTTGAGATAGATGTGACTTTGTTCATGGAATGCTGCCTTTTAACAGATATCACGACACATTTTTCATGCTGTGTTGTGTTTTATACTGGATGGTGCTGAGAGAGGCAACCTGATTTTTAAACAACCTGCTTAGGATTATTCTGTGGAATCCTGGAACAAAAGTTTAGGGAAAATGACCCTTCCTTCCTGTTTACCCTAAAGTGGTCATTAAAATTGAAAATTCCTTAGTTGTCACAACCCTGATTTCCATAGAAGAAGGAATATTGTGCTCATATTAAAATATTCTCATTTATAATGGATGTGAATATATTTCAGAATCTTGTGCAATACTTCATGTATAATTCTTGGGATCTTTGGCATCACATGAAATATTATGTAAGATTTTTTACATTTCAAAATAGTGGAACACTTTTCATGTGCTGCTGACTTTAAATATGTAACACTGTGCTTTATTTCATGCAGGATATGCTGTGTGTCTGAGGGGATGGAGTTGAGGGAGGCCAGACTACAGAAAGTATGGAAGAAAACTTTCTGTTAGATTCTTCCAGCTTCACTGATTCAGATTTCACCTTAAACTGATGATACTGAGTGGTCAAGAGGAAAAAAGTCAAAGGTGAAGAAGAGCCTTTTATAATTATTTTTTCTTTTTCCCTACAAAAGTCAGTCATCAAACTTAATCCGATGTTAGATGGAGTATTTTGAGTATTAATACAATGGTGCCCTCCCTATGAATTACAACCTTGAGGTAGTGGAATGGCTTGTGCATTCTTATGACCCCTAGATCTGTCCTGGCAGGAACAATGATATTTGCTCCTGGTAGGTTCAGCCATAGGTTGAAGGGTAGGAGCAAGATGAATGGTAATCTGAATAGCATCTAATCCTCAGTGAAGTGGTTGCAAAGGTCTCTGACCCCAGTGGGGCAGCCATTGAGTCATGGTATCACATTAAAAACACTATTGAGGAAGGCTATGGGGAACCACCCTAATTATTCATCACAACAATGCCATGATGGGCAGTATAGAGAAGATAAGTCCTGGCAACTATGGGGCATGGCCCAGTTGCTTGTGTGTCATGCCCAGCAGCAGGAGATGCAAGGTCTTAGCAGTCATCATTTCATAAAATCCTTGCTAAGAGAAAGCAACAGCAGCACAGAAGATGCAGAAAAATACTGAATTAGAATAGGAACTTGAAATGTTGGGATAAAATAGAGAACAGGAAAATTAGAAAATACAAAGCAAGAGTGGAAATATAGATGTTTTAGGGAGTTGTGAAGTGAGATGGAAGGATAGCGGGGTTTATTGGAGGGATAGTTAAAGAGTAATATACAGTGGGCGGAAGAGAGCCAGTGAGGGGTGGCTATTGCACTAAATGAAAAAAGGTAGGAAGAAGCATAGTGCATAGAGCAAGTGACGGATAGAATATTATTAGTAAAAGTGAAAGTGGCACCAATGAACTTGGTTATTGTTCATGTAAACATGTCACCAAGAAATTAGAGGTAGGAAGAAGTTGAAAGGGTATACGATCGTTTAGAGGACATAATCACGGGTCGCTCCCTTTCTCTGTGTTCTGTCCTGCTGCTCCCACTCTGAAAGGAATTTGTGAGATGACAGCCACAGAAGCCTTGCCTCTCCCACTGCCGGGCAGAACATGTGGCTGATTGGGCTTAGCCCCATAGTTGCTGAGACTCATATCTACGTCCATCAGTGTAGGATGGGATAAGTAATTGCAGTGGTTGCTTGTTGCCTAACTCAATAGCTTTTTAATGTGGCTCTATTTCTCAAATGACCATCCCAATTGCGTCAGATACAGAATAGAGCCTGCATAGACTCCCTCCCTTCGGCCTATCTTGTAAGGGGGAACCTACTGGTAGCAAATATCATTTCTCCCCCCCCAGCACCAATCTGGGGGTCATAAGAATGCAAAAGCCTTTCCACGACATCAAGGTTGGTAATCTATGGGAAGGAAAAATATATAAATAACTGGGAGAGGGGCATTCAGTGGTTTAAAATAACGTCTGGTGTGAAAAATTGATTGTAATGTCATCTTGGCTGCGAAAAAGTTTAGATGGGGCAATGAATAGCATCATTGAGAATATAAATTGGGGGTGATTGCTGGAAAGTGGATTGGATGCACTGGTAACGGACATGTATTAAATGAGGGTGCTGTACTATTAGGATCTTGTTGAGAGAATAGATGAGAGCTGAGTCAGTAATCAGTTATCTAAGAGGGGAGTAAAAAGGTTGGGGAGAAGGGGTAAACCAAGAAAGTCAAAGTTTATCTCAAATTGAAGTTGGGGAATATCAGAAGTCACAAGAAGTTGTAAGTATTTAAGAGTGTGTATGATACAATGCATGAATGTAACAAAACAAAATGAAAATGCAAGAATAGGACTTTATGGAAGAAATTAGTGAAAGAGTGTATAGTATTTCAATTTTTAACTTAGGACCATGCTTTTCTTTTCGGTGCCTACCCCAGAAGGGAACCATGAGAAGAGTATGCATATAAATTTAAAGTTAGTTGACTTTTAAAGACATTTCATCAACAGTAATTCATGTGTGTATGATTCATCACTTTTTATGCAATATTGATAATCTTTGAAGCATATTAGTGAAGGAACCAAACCGAAATCCTTGTTTTTTTAAATCAATTTCATTTATCTCTTTCCTTTCATTTTAGGGTGCTGTTGTATTAAAAAATACTTTAAATGAAATTTCAAGGGACAACAAGGCATTTACAGGAAATGCCCTGAGTGTGGGAAGAGCTATTTTACTAAGAAAGCTTTAGACTATCACATTTGGGAACACAAGTTTGGGAGGACTTTTAAGTGAGAATCATGCAGGATGGCCTATCCAAATAAGAAAAGCTTGGTGCAGCATCAGCAGAAGCACGTTGTGGGAAAATAATATTTGTGTGATGCTTGCCACAAGTTGTTTAGTACACCTAACGGCTTCTTATGCCATATGAATACACAAAGAGATAAGATTCATGAACGTCAATTATGTGGGAATAAATTTCGCACTCTCTCTGCTCAAAGGGTACATCAGTTTTGCCATGGTAAAGTGAAAAAAAATTAAATGTGAGACATTTGAAAAGTGTGTGTACCATAAATCTAATATATGGTCTCATTTGGAGACACAGACCCAAGAAGAATGTGAAACAGTGCCTGGACTGTGGTATGGTTTTCACAGGAATGAAGCAGCTGAGAGATCACATGCAGGTTCATGCAGGCAATTGGGGATTTGAGTGCTCGGAATACCACAGACATTTCAGCAGAAGAAGAGCATTGAAAATGCATATGGAAACTCACTTGCCTTCCTTTTGTTGTGAAGAGTGTGGTTCATTGTTCTCTTCAGCAGACATTTTCAAGCGCCAAAAGAGGAGTCAAACCAGGGAGAAGTTATACGAGTGTGGCATATGTGGGAAGGGTTAAACCCAGAAGCACAATCTGAAGAGCCACAAGAAGCATCTGGATGGAAAATGATAAGGCCTGTGCTTGTGTTGTTTCTTGTTTGTAAGGTGTGTTCATTGTCACTTTAGTTCACAGGTTATTAATGAACGAATAAGATGAATAGAGAAGGTACATTCATGGTTACTGGTCATATACTTTATTGTATGCAGTACATACATATTCAGTTCAGCTTATATTTGAAGATTATGACTGTTAATGCCAGATATTAGGCCTAAGTAAGCAAACCTTAATGAATTTTGGTACCTTTGTGGAAATGGATAATTACTGGTGGTATCATCTCATCTATGGACTCTGTGTCTTTCTATTAAAATTGGATTTGCAGTTATAATGGTTATGCAATATCTAGGCAATAGTACTATATGTTGAATCGTGAATAGCACGTATATGTTGAATCATTCATCGTTGCTACAATGGTTTGTCCTTCACAATTGGTCTGTTTCCATGCTGGGTGCATTGGTAAAGTCTTGATTGATGTTTATCACAGATGTTTGAACCGAAATGGGTTACCATGCATGGGCACAGCGAAATGAGCTGTGAAGTGACTTCCGATGGTTGGCACCTTGATCTTTTGTTGTGATTATGTAAATTTTTAATAAAGCATCAATTCTTAATAAAGCATCATATTTTAATCATGCTTTCCTAATCTTACCTGAGGAGTCATGTGGATTTGTTGAGCGAGAAAATACTGAGGCTAAATATTCTGTTGTTACCCATGCTAAAAAAATGTTTTCTGTTAAGTCTGATTTAGATGATCCTTTTTTACACTTCACTGCATATGAGAAGAATATGAAAGATATTAATAGTTCACAGGGAATTTTTTAACTTCTCTGGTAGTGTTATCACTGTTTGTCCTCTTAACCTTTTCCATTAAGGCTGTCAGTGGAGCTGCAATTGTAAAATGTTTTCCAGAGACGAAATTTGCTAAAACTGCAATAATCATCTAAGGCAATGCTTACGTCTGAAAATTAACCTACTAATCAAAGGTGAATGGGCAAAAATACTTATGCAAGCTTCAGCTAGAATCAAAATATACATGTTATTGATTTGGATGGTAGTGGAATGACTCCCTTTGGCTTATCCCCATTATGGGTATTCTATACAGTTGGATGATCTAAAAGTACCATATGAGGACATCTGCATTTAAACCAGAAATTGAAATTATCTCAGGTTCCAACTTATATGCAGAAGCAATGCCATGGGAATAAGATCCTACGTTGTACATAATTTATATTTTCCAATAATGACCTCCAAATGTCACGTTTAATTATTATATACTTAGAATTATTATTTGTTTACTTTTCCTTATGGTATTCTGCACCAGTTCCATGCCTATCATATCATTATGTTTCATTTTAATGTTCTTGGCATTATTTTTGTCCCATGGAATCACGTATTTATTCCTGTAAATTATTTGGCTAGTCAATTAAGGAATTTTAGTTTTTGAATAATTTAGAAAATTTCTGTGCATTTAACAGTTCACTTACCATTTATCGAGTTATTTTTCTCCTTTGAAATAACACCAGCATTCAATATAAAGATTAATAGAATTACATGAGATATAATACTTTCAATATGCATGATTTACAGTAATTTTGCTTGCTGTAAATCTCTCAATTGGCTCAATTGTCCAAAAGAGATTTCTTGGAGTACACCCATTATGACATCGATATCTATTTTAGTATTATCAAATATTGATGACTGATATTGAAACTGCTAAAATACTAGGAATTTATATTGATACAAAACTTAATTGGGAGACTCACATCAGTCAGACCTGTAATAAACTTAGTAAAGCTGTTTATATGTTAAGAAAGCTCAACTTTATCATTTCTAATGAGTATCGTTTAACACTTTACCATGCCTTCTTTCAATGTCATTTGAATTATGGTGTTGAGTTATGGGGTCATTCCCCTTATGTTAAACAAATTTTGCTACTGCAAAAGAGAGCTATTCGCTCTCTTGCTAATATACCACCACGTGATTCCTGCAAACCTTTTTTATTAGGTATAGAATCATGACTGTATTTTGTTTGTATATCTTTAAGGCTCTGATTCATGTGAAAGTTAATCTAGAAACTTACCAATTAAGATCCAACCTCCATAACTATTCCACAAGAGGTAAATCGAATCTAAATACTACTTATTGTAGATTGTCATCAACTTACAACACATTTCACAATATGAACATACGACTGTATAACTATCTGCCTACTCAGTTGAAATCAGATGGTATCCAGAGTTTCAAGAATAGGGTATATACCTGGTTACTTGCTCAACCACTATACTCATTGGATGAATTCTTTTGTGACAATTTTCATCACATTTAAGAAAGTATGTTTATATGTTAAATAATACTTATATTGACGACATTTAATATGGTTGTACCATTTTTAAAATGAATAAAGTATTATTATTATTATTATTAACCATGGGCAATTGGTATTTAATGTTAATTAGGCAAAATTCATGTCAATTGTACCACCTTAGAATGCCCTTGTGAGATCACATAATACTAGCTGAGAATGGAAAGTGTGGGAAAATTTACTGCCAAATATAAAAATATTTTGTAACAAAATGTTCATTAGTGGTATCTCAGCTCTGAATTAGAATTAATGAATACCATACAAAAATGTAGGTGATATATTCACTTCTTACTAGGATGGTTTTCCATCTATTTCCATCAATAGACCAATCAAGCTACCATTTCAATTTTTAATCAATGAAACTCTTGAGGCTTGGCAAGTTCCCAACTCCTCTCTCGGTAGACAAAATGATAAAGGCAAATTGTTAGGGTAAAGGCAATAATCTGTGCATGAATTCATATCAACCACCTCCTCACTAAAACATTTTAGTTAATATTTTTAAAATGGACCATATTATACTTTTGGAGTCTCATTTCCATATCTGAACCTGGTTATAGAAATTTGAGGTTGGCCTTCTAATCACATTAAGAGTCAAATATTGTCTGAAATGAACAAGAGGTAACAATCCTTAACTTACTTGCTTGGTGTCTCTTAGGCCTTTGATTATGTAGACCATTAGCTGTTGTTGTTGCAACTGGAAGGTTTTGGCATAAGAAGTGCATCAAGCTTTATCTATGTGGAAGGCACCAAATTGTTGTCCTCAATAAAAATGTGAAGAATTTGATATCATCTGTAGAAATGTGACTAATTTGGTATCACCTGCAAAAGGTCACCATGAGTTTACCCCATGGTTGAGCATTAGGCCATGGTTACTCATATTTTATATTGGTCATATCACAAAAATACTGACCTGGAGTACTTCCAATATTGTATAAAGATGATACCAATGCTTCAGTTATGCCTTCTTCAATCTAACACCTAATTTTAAGATCATGCACTATGACACTCCTTCACCATAAATGGTGTAATCTGAATATACTCCTAAATGTTGGGAAATCAAAACTCTCCAGTGGTTGAACCTTTACTTCGAAGTAAGACACCACAGGGTGCACTCATGGGTCTTCAAGGTTTGCCAGTCTGCCAGCAGTATTGAGGAGTGAGCAATTGTCTGCTTCCACATGTGATAAATTTTGTCTATGCCATGTGCAGTAGATAAAGGCGGTGATGCATACCTTGAAAGAAGAGAGACAATAACTGAATACTAATTCTCCATGTTTTTCTACTAGAATTTCATTTATATTCACTTCATAGTGTTGCTCACTTAGGGCTTATTTTCCTACCTTATTCTATGACCAATAAATTACTGCATATTGCAAATTAGTATGGTCTTGGACCATATTATTATTAGGTAATCTACTGGTTAAGGTAGGTTTTTGGATAGACACAGCTACCAAATAAATACTATATTTTGTGACTCCTAACAAAACACAAAATCCAGCATCCTACTCTATATCAGGTCCCTCTTCATCTCTGAGTACTTTCTTCCTCCCTTCATCCCGTCCAACATCCCCATCCTGTTCCTTCCCTTTCCTCGTTTACCTAACATTCTCCCCTCTTCAAATGCAATGTAGTAAGTTAGGTTGCTTCATAAAAATTATTTTGCCAATTTCAAATCCATGGTATCATATGAGATCACCTTTCTTGTGGCAACTAGTCATATTGTAAAAATATGTTGCTCTAAAAAGTAATAATAGAAACAATTTAAACCATACCTTTAAGACTCTCCTGGATGTAAGGAGTAACTTACAATTATGCCATTTTCTAATTCTCATAATATGAACATACAACTGTATAACTATCTGCCTACTCATTTGAAATCTGACGGTATCCAGTTTCAAGAATAGGGTATATACCTGGTTACTTACTCACCCACTTTACTCATTGGATGAATTCTTTTGTGATAATCTTCATCGCATTTAAGATCTAATGTTTATATGTTTATTAATATTTATATTGACGACATTTAATATGGTTGTACCATTTTTCAAAATTAATAAAGTATTATTATTACTTATATGTTCATTCAATTTGGCCTTGTTAATTAACAAATGGTTGCCTTGCTTAAAATTTTCAATCACCCAATTGACACTACATTTATTTACATATATGTAGGTTAATTTTGTAGGCCAGGAAAGTCTGATGGTTAATAAAAACCAAAGATTGGAGGTTCTTCAGAAATATCATAAACATCTGTGTTGTGCAAACAATATTAATTCAGCCCTGGAAAATCTATTGCTGTGATAATTGAATGCCTACTGAGATCTCAGGGATTCTGGTCACCATAAGTCTCCACAGTGGAAAAAAATTATGATTTCAAATTTACACTCCATCTTTTCACATGCCTTTCAATCTACAATTAGCAGTGAACTCATACTTTTGACTCAAAATAATGCACAACGAAAAGACATGTCAACCACAGATTATTTAGAGTTGGTTGTTTGCTGTCGATGGAAGTGGGAATGCCATGGGTCACCTTGGAACTAGTCCATATTACTCAAAGTACCGTATTTTCCCATCGATAACGCGCGCGTTATGTATACAAAAATGTTCAGGTGATCAAGAAAATGTAGATGCGCGTGATGTAATAGAAATTGAAAAAACCCAAACACTTACCTTTGTACACAATAATTTAAAGAAGAGTCTTGCGAAAATTCATTAGTCTGGAAGCATGCCTTTCTAATTGAATTCTATTTTCAACAGATATGCTATTTTTACAGTTATTTCATCTCTTAAATCCATGAGAAAAAGAAGAAACATATTATTTCTTTACTTCATTTAATCTAATAAGTAGTACTTCTTTATTCTAATACTTAGCACACGGAGAGTATATACACGTTCGTAAGATATGATAGGATAGGTAGATCACTCGAATTCAAGAAATTCGTCACCTGAACCACAATTAAATGAATTAAGTGCATTTATCATCTCTTCAGGCACACCACCGAGTTCGCTCTCCGAAGTTAACTCTTCCTTATCTTCAAGCACTGGCGTTGAAATATTGCCTAAAGCTATTTCATATCCATTTTTTACACACGTTACACAGACACCCTGCCAACTTTCCAGGATCTACCGGCTTATTTCTTCATCAGACACTCTTTTAATCCATCCTGATTCTGTGTAATCTTTCATACCAGACATCATCCACTTTTACCAACTAGAACGTAACTTTGATTTAAAATATTTATTAATGGATGAATACTGGCAGCCTCGCGATTGCCTTTATCTTTAAATAAATTGATGACTTCCAGCTTAAACATCTCTGTACACGATTTTCTTCTCCATGGGTGATTTTCTTGAGAAATGTATAAATTACAAAAGCTTAACTCAATACAGGTTTGAAACAATCACCATGTAGGCGGCACAACTTGGAGAGTGTCTAGAACAGCTGAGCGCCGATACTACGAACTATATACTATTTAACATAGCGAAGTAAAGCAAACAAAACAAGAAAATTCTATTTCATTCATTCTCTTATTTTTTTATATTGGATTTACTGAAATTTACTTTATATTGCAAATAAAAGGGCACACAAACCTACCAATGAGGTGGTATGTTGTGTTGGCTGGTAATTATTGCTTATTTTTATATCCTTCTATCGTTCGGAATTAATTTCAATCACCTGGCTCTAATCTTCTGTATATTTACGGTAGATAAACCCCAAGGCAATTATGATTTCATGTATTCATTGGTTGTTACCAATAACATTGGGTAACAAGGAGAAGGAAGACTGGTTAGAAAATTTTGGAGCAGCATTCATAAAGCTTGTCTGCTTGAAATAAATAGTTGGGCATTGTTTGAATAAACAAGTGACAGAGAGGTATAATTTCATGTTGCTTACACTCAATCTGGAACATGCATCGAGCGAGTGGTATCCAGAGCAGAAATAAATGAGGTTCAGGGGAAAGCTGCCTGCTCCATGAAAAACTCTTTTGAGCAGACATAGAATTTCAGTTAAATAATTTTTTGGAGTCCCAGATCAAGGTCCACTTCATGCTCATAGTTCACATGATTCAAATAGTTAGGTTATAAGAAATCATTCCAGTTAAATGCTGACATAGGGAACGATTTTTGCCCCTTGTTCTTTTGGTGAGGAAGACTACATTGACATATAAAGGGAAATTGACTGCCAAACAGACTGATGTAATGAATCTATATTGCGTCGTACAAAATATGATCGTCATATTATGAAACAGCATGATGGATAACTTAAACTTTCCAAAAATATTTGACCCTGATAGCTTCCATTCAGTTGTAGAATGCTCTCCCCACTTGGCAACTAACCACCCCTCTTTAATGGAAAACATGCTAGGAGTGGAAACAAGCAACTACTTATACTCATCCTATATTTTTGCATTAACTTTTACACTTCTGGCTATTCTCCTGAAAACAAAATTCCTCAGTAAAATTTGCTGTAACTGGTGAATGCAAAATTTATAGTTTTTTGCAAGCCATATATATGGTTTGCTGGTATGAAATTCCATTGGCATGATTGGAATTTCCTTTTTTGCCAACTCTGAATAACATTTTGGAATTGTATGCAACCAAACCTCACCACCACTAAAAGGTGATGAACCTATTCACTTTACAACAATTTTACCAAGAAAGGCTACAAAGTCACTCAAATCCCTTTCAAATCTCTTATACCTGGCACTAAAATTGCCGTAACTACATCTTTTATGCATTTTAATTTTATATTGATATTTGAAACATATTGAGGATACCATACCCTTAATGCAGAAAGCAGGTTATCCTAAAGAAATCATTTGTCACTGCAATTGGTTCGTATAGCCCAGCATGTTTCAATTTTATTTTCAGAATTGTTAAAAGATCCAAGTCAGGGGTTGAAAACCTTAGCATACTCAGATCTCCTGTTAGAGGGATTTAAATTCCCACACTCCTAAAAATGGATAAATAATAAGCAAGATATTTTCAGCTGCAAGATACCTACCTAGTTCATATCTTCCCCCACGGGTGTATGAGAATCTGATGTTAGATGGCTTCACTCCAGGGATACCTGCACAGCACTCTCCACCCCATAAACTGAAAACCTAGTGGTTTCTTCTCTCTTCATGCCCCTGTACCCTTGCACATTAGGTGAACATTCTTCTAATAAGATATTTTTGCAATGAGGTAATTGGACTCATGAAGGGTATTTAAAATCATAATTGATACTGCTGGTACAACATACAATTGGTTAGCTCAGCAGTGTATTGAGTCAGAATAAGCATCGATCTCCTGTTTCATCACTTTTGGCCAACATTTAATAATGTCACACGTCTACTTTGCCACTGAAAACGTATCTCTCCAATGGGAGTGAAAACTCAATAGATAGTGAAGTTAAAAATTGGATTTTATTTAATTGAAGTTTAATAAACTCAGCTTGCATTACTCATGTAGCTAATCAGGTAAACATGGTGATCATTAGCTGAAATCCTGAAAAGTGATGCCTCATCCTAATATAGAATCACAATGACTTGGAAAAGAATTAATATCACTACATTATGAAAATGATAGAACTACAATTTTTTAGTGCTTTTGGTGAATGTAAATATTTAAAATTGGGTAATCAATTTAATGCAATGATAAACAAAATTAGCAATTATGTACTTGTACATTTGACCTTGATTCCCCGATTTTCACTGAATGGAACAGAAGCAGTTGAATTCCCATTATTCCCCCACTTTATTATTTGCCCTGCATGGTACTCGTCTTATAAGCCTGGTGGCAACATGTCTTCATCTAAAATTGGCCCATTGAATTATTGCTTTACTCCACAGTATCAGACATCACATTTAATATTTCAGTGTAAGAGGCAGTACATTTCTTCTGGAAAAAAACCAAGGGAAAGCATAAATTCTTAATATTTCATTTTTATTAAACTTGAAATTTAACCACTTGGCTTTTCCACATAGAAAACATTTTTATTTACTACCTAGGTTTTGTTATGGTATAACATCATCAGTGATGTTATACCATAACGAAACCTAGGTAGTAAATAAAAATATTTTCTATGTGGAAAAGCCGAGTAGTTTAATTTCAAGTTCACATGAAGATTTTCCACCAAGTGATGCCAGTAACTGTTTTAATTCATTTTTACTTTCAGTCATAAAAACTATAAGGCCTAACCTCAATTGTATCATGCATGTGATCTTTGAAGCAGAGCCCTATTCACATTTAATTGGCAAATTTTAAAATATTTACAAGTCAACAGAATTGGGAACCATTGCACTCATGGAGTGCCCCTTGAGGGCACATATTTAGAGATGGCGTCTACGGAAGAATGAATATTGCCAACTGTAAAGTTGACCATTCTATAGCTGCCCTATTAGCCGAAGTATTAAAGTGACTTTTCTATTTGCATCTGCTTTAATAGGAATTTAAGTATGTGATTTCACAATGCACTTCTTTTTGACCATAGGTTAAGTTTTTTTCTCAGGTAGACCCTTACTTGCAGTCACTGGAAATGAATACTCAACAGAATTCGCCAATCAAATCTCTCAGAGATATTGGCACATTAGGGTGATTCCAAAAACTAATGTACCTTACAAAAAATAAGGAGGGGCTCTACTTTCAATTTGCGTACAAAAAAGACAAAAACATTAGAATGATTAGCACATTCAACTGCTATTTTTTCTGTATCACCTGCTTTATTAAACTACTATAAATTACATCAGAAAAGAACTTTTAGTAGTACAAGAGTCATTTTCTCTTATGTAAAGAGCAGTAGATGAAACAAGAGGATATCACATAGGAATTGTCAAAGATTTAAAAGCAAAAAAGCTGAGAGGGAAGAAGAAAGAGGTGAGGAGGGGGTGGGGAAGAAGGGATAATGAAGGGGGTTGGGCAGGGAGACGAAAGGAGGAAAAAGGGTAATGTGTGAGGTTATAAAGGGAAACTGGAATGGGTGGAGGGAGAATTTAATGTCCAAAAAACTCCATTCTCCACACAGAATTACTTTACATCAATATCTTTAACAAATAAAGACAGTTTACATTTTTAATAATTATTTTATAAAACATAAAAAGTTTGATATCCAACAAAATAACTAGGAAAAACTCCCCTGGTACAAATAAGTGGTGTAGGGGATGTCTCTGGGGTGTGGCACTCCGTCCCACGAGGCTTTGTATCGCTATGTTACGCACACCTCCACAGCCCCCACCGCCGGCCCACGAGCCCGGTCGTTTGGGGTGGGGGGAGGGGGAGGAAGTGGTGCCACACTTCCATGCCCCTCCCCCTGCCCGGCACTCCGAGGGGGCATCGTGGTGGGCTGCACATATCAGTGGCGCATTTGAGGGAAGGAAGGAAGCGTGTAGACAAAAGGAGGGAGTGAGGGGGTTAATGGTTCTTATTGGTTTGGATTGGTAGGGGAGTACCTGCCACAAAGGGCAAGATGATGGGTAGACCAGATTAAGGAAGAAATCTCCCTGGTGACTGGTCATATGAGGCCACTGAGAGGCCTCAACTTGGTTGGATATTAAAGAGAGGATCAGTCAGGAAGGACATTGGGAAAAAAAGGGTCAAGTGAAGTATGTGTGTGGTGGGAAGGGAGGAGGACCAGGATGAGGTGCGAGAGGGAGTGGGAGGAGCTTGGGAGGGGTGCAGAGGTGTATTGAGAGGGGGAGCCACTCCCCATCGTCCCCAACAGGACATCTTGAATACAAAAAATTAGAAAAATGTACAAAAATTCATAAAAATAGTGATTGAAATGCACACACAAAGTAGTACCCCATATTCGATATTATCATTATTTATTATTTAGAAATACTAATGTAACAAGTGCTCGGTTTTTTCCTAATAATCAAAGAGTGAACCACACTGCCCGAGTATGCAAAGACAGCACCGCCTAAAGGGCAGGGGTGGCAATCGGTGTGAGCGAGCTCGCCCCCCAGAGTGGAAACAAATGTGCACTACCCCCTCCAACAGATTTCGTCCATTTTATTTTTCTTTTCCACGCTCACATCCCCATGTCATAATTGTCTTTGCCCTCCCTATCTCCACCCAGCCTCGAAAAGGCTTACTTCTAATTTTTTTTTATTCCACCTACGTTTGCTTGTGAATGCCCCACAGTCATCTGTCCCATCATTTGACTCCTCTGAGGGAGAAGTTATTACTGAGATGAAATCATGCAGTCAAGTCACTCCCTCATTCACTGCAAATTGCCTTTTCCTACCAAGCAAGTGATATTACATCGTGGATGGTGCAGTCGTGATTCGGTGAGATATCAATGGTATCATCATGAAAAGAGTAATTTCCATTCTTTGGGGAGGTCCTATCTGAGAGCCTCTGGAAGGGTGGGAGAACACACTTTCTACCACCCTTCCTGAGGAAAGCGGATTCCACCGCTGGAGGTGTGTAGGCTGAGGGGGGGGGGAGGATGTCCGCTTCGCACATCCCTTGACCCTTGCTCATTTCCCCTCATTTCTCACAAGAAAAAAAAAATTGGTACGTGACGTGGACTCTATCTCTCTTTCATTATTTTCCATAATTTTATTCAAGATTACATTTTTATGTGTCAATGCACTCTTTTTTGCCTCCTTCTCCCTTCTTTCTCTCTCTCTTCTCAAATACTGCCTTTTTATTAATGTCAATGGGATAAGAAAATAGATATTCACACATATAAACCAGATTAATCATCATTAAAATGCTTCGGAACTGTGTAAACGTTAGGATATGCAAGACCTCTGGGTGGAGCATTGGCGGAGAGAGGGCAGAATGGGGGAGAGAAGTTGGGGCCAGTTGAAAAGAGTGGAGGGGGCAGGGGGGCTTGAAGGAGCACTGTAACCCCCCCAGGGGGTGAGAGGGGAGTAGGGGGGGGCCGAGATACTGATGGCTCTGGCCCAACCCCCCCCAGTTGCACACCGCGTGTCTCACCCATGTCACCCACGAGTACGTTTAGAGAGCCCTGGTCTTTCAATTTTCTTTCAAAAACTGTGTAACAGCATATTAAGGCCAAGGAAGAATCAACATTTTTGTGTGTAATTAAATATGAATAGAAGCAATAAGATTTCTTTTATTTAATTTTTTTTGTTTACCTAGTATGTTTCAAAAAAGAGATTAAATAAGATTTACAAAGCACTACCTCTGCCTGCAGAAAAGTGGCACTACCCTGTTATTATTTTCTTTAAAACGTTTCACTGGATGCAGCAATCGATTAATATTGCTATCTGCATATCCTCAAAAATCTACTGACAGCAAAAACTGTGGTGCTGGTGGGTAGTCAAGGGGTAGGCCTAGAATATTAAATTGTTTCTCCTCATCCCACCCCTTTCCTGTAAAGTTAAAAACCCCCTCAGCTAAAAAGCCACGTGAGAACCGAACAACTAGGGCTTACCCCTTCAACCCCTTTTTTAACGATTCGCTCTGTCTCTCATTTGATACAAAATTGATATCGCTGCACCCTATGACTATAATAATGGGATCATACCAAACAAATTGCTAAAAACATTTTTCATGAAAACTGGTTAATGATTTGCAAAAGCATCACTTGACAAAATTTGAAAGATTATACTTCCTTCGCTTTTTTAAGTTCTATTAAAAATTGAATGGCACTGTGAGTTAATGAGTCTGCCACTTTTGTCACTTCTAAAATATGTTTTTTTTTCCTTAAATGATTTCGGAGATATTATTTCCGCAATGAAGAGAAAAGCCGCAATGGGTGGGCAGGAGAGTGGATGCCCTGGCCCCGTAGCACACTCAGCGAGCGATCTTTATTTTGTGCACGCTACCACTCTGAGGAGGCAAATCTATTACACAGAGTAATCATGTTACAATTTTAATACATGGAATCATCACACTGGAATAATATTTTATACAATTTACGAAGTCTTATTAAAAAGTTAAATAGTGCTAATGTTAAATAAGTTACCCAAGGCTACAAAATAATCACGTGTAGATTTTGTATTAAATACAACTATCACATAACATCAACCGATCTCTTTGGCCCCTAGGGATAGGAAGGGCCCAGAGCCTGGGACCACGTTATTTTTGGGGCCACCAGCTGGGGACCATGGTATTTTCTGTCCATCCCAGGGAGAGACGGGTGGGGAGGGAAGCGGCTGGATGGCAATCAAAAAAAAAATAATTACAAGCAGTAGAAAAAAAATAATGCCATGCCAGATATCACGAGGGAGGAGTTGCTTGTCTTTACCCCGCCCCCCCTTCCCCACGCTCATCTGCCTATTCTGGTAATAATAATTCCTCTCAAAGAAAGACTACACACTTTTTGGAAAAGCTGCCAAGCACCAAGGAGATTAAAAAATTTCATAATTAAATTTTTAGATTTTTTAAAACATTTTTTTTCACTTTTTTTTTGTTTCGGTTTTCTCACCGTGAGGATAGGTGGGGGAGAGAGAGGCTGGGGGCGGCAACGTACAGGAGTGCGGTAGCCAGAAACGGGAAAGCAGGAGGAATGCTTCCCTCCCGCAGAATCCCCTTGACGGACCCTCCCCCCTGATTCACCACGCACCACAAGCCTCCCAAAAGCCCGCACACAAGCGCGTGACACACACGTGCTCGCAAAGCCCAACCTCAAGTCATCACATTTTCTTACTTAAAATGGGACTGGGTATTGCAAAAATATAAACTGTATTAACCCCTAAACATTTTCATTAACTCAAAAAGTAAAAACAATAACGACTACTCAAGGGAAAAATAGAAAATACTCTGAATAATAGAAAAATTGAAGGATATTGATAATAAATAGACATTTTTTATGCAGGGAAACCTTATGATAACATTCAACATCACTATGAAAAACTTCATAAAAAAAACATCTGACCACATCAACCAAACTCACACATTCCTTCCAGTTGTGACTTTATGTTTTATAGAAAAAAAGGAAATTCCTCACATGCGCTGTCCAAATCCTCACCATTCCCATAGATGGCACCAAACATTGACAAAAATAATGTTATATCATTACTATTTAAGTGACGCCCAAACACACATCCACAGCAAAATTTTTCACAGAGAATGCAGAGAACTCACACTTGTAGTTCAAAGCGCATTATAAATAGTACAAAAAGGAAAACATGTTATTTCATTTTTTACAAACAATGTTTTACAAAATGAATAATTATTTGTACCAAAATGGTAGTAGTGGGCTACATATTATACAGTCAAGTATTCCTATATATTTCCCCAAGGTAGGAACCAGATTGTGTTTTTTCTACAACAAGAATTGAACAAAGACCCTCCCCTACCAGTCTTACTATGCACACTTCCAGTAATGAATGATGACTAGACAAAACAACTAACCAGACAAAAACCCCTAACGGTGCACACATGCCACTACTCCAAAAATCCATCAGAAACAACTACGGCAAGTGTCAACGATGAAATTAAACAAGGAAGGGGATACAGAAAATGTCATATCCAAAAATAAAAAACAATGAACAACTGACGGCGGGACCATTAGCAGGGTATTTTCAGCCCTTGCAGCAGTACCTGCGCGACACAACAACAACCACCGGGAAACACCATGACTCATCCAATATTCTCCTTTGACTACGTTAAAATTAAAAAAAAAAGAAAAATCTGTAAATAGGTTTAAAATTTGCCTAGGGAAAAGTACAACAGCCTACTCACAACGAGAGTAGCGTTTGTTTTAAAAATCTTATTACGGTTACAACGCCTCACATTTCTTTGGTATTGGGAGATCACATGCAGATGTATCTAAAAACTTGACAAGAACATTTTTTTAAAAAGAAACAAAGTTTTTTCCTTAAGTGCAAAATTAAAAAAAAAAGGACACTTCACATATTTAACCCCAACCCAAGGTGGGTCTCCCCATGCACCATGGATTTGGCCTGCGGGACCAATTTTTGGTCGAGGGAAATCAAGAAGGGCACAAGTGAGGCAGGTGGGGGAGGGGGGCTGAGGTGGAGTGGTGATAGGAGAAAGAACCAAGTGGAAAGGAAATAGGGAGGGGCGGTCAGAAATAGGGGAAAGGAAGGAGGTACCCAAGGGAAAGGTTTGACCTCATTCAATGAGGAGCCAAGCCAGTTAGAACCGAAAAATATATATATATGTATATATTATAACTTCTTACATCACATGCATTCTCTACACTTGCTTGCAAGGTTGAACTTAGCCCCTCGCTTGGTGAGGGTGGGGTGAGTCCAAGTGGCTTGGCCCTCACTCTCCTGGGCACCTCGCTAATGCTGATGAGGGGGGATGTGCCGTGATGAGGACTATCGCTCCCCTGCTCTGGGGGGGCGTGGAGGTGAGGTTGAGGAAGTGAGGGTATGGATGGGAGTAGGGGGATGATTTTGGTGGCAGGAGTCCATGTAGGGGGTCTCCATCAGTGACTAGGGATGGGTTTTTCTTTTTTCTTTCAGGGCGGGGAGACACAAAGAAGGGTGCTGGGGAGATGAGAAAAGAGGGCCTGGAAGGAAAAGGAGAGGGTGGGGGAGGCAAGGGATTTCTTTGTTTAAAAGGGAGGAGGGTTTCTTTTTTCTGGGGGCATGGGACTTGTTCGAGGCTGTGTGCCGCATCGGCGTGAGCCCCAGAACAAGCACATCTCTCTCTCTCTATCTCTCTCGAGCCGGGATCCCACGCACGACGTGGGCAACAGCATTATTGGCCACGCTCATGTGTTTACTTGCATTTCACAATTCGCGACTACTATACTCCCTCCCATTTCAACTAAGATAATAACAACAGCCGTATAAAAAACTTCAACACTCAAAAATACAAATCTATTGGAAAAAGACGACTACTTTCGTGCAAAGTACCTTCTTTCGATTATATCACACAGAGTACGAGAAGAAAACCACCCTAATGGGCGCGAGGATGGGGGAGAGGGGGATAAGGGTTTGGGTTACAAGGAGAGGAGGGTGGTGTAGTGGGTTGGGGTGAGAGAGGCAAACTGGTGCCTCAACAATAATACACGACAGACAAAGCTGGGTATCCCGAGATAAAATTAACTCCTTCTGGCCTTACAGAGAAGCCAGAGAAACCTCACCAAAGGAGAGGCATTGGTGTCTGGGAGGGAACAGGAATGAAGCTGTTCCTTTTGATTGCACAAGTGTCTTATCTATACATATATATAATTATATATATTTTATATATTTGGATTTCCTCATTCTTTTCCTTTAAGATTACCCATGAATCACTCAGACGGCATTTTAATGGTTATGTGTCTGCCCTGAGGGATCCACTGGGAGAAGGAAGAGGGGTGGGGAGATGTGGGGAGCAAAGGAGTTGGTGGAAAGGGTTTGCTTTTCTTTTTTGGTTAAGGGGAGAGTCATAGGTTGGCTGCCCTGAAAACATGAAAGAGGGGCTTTAAGCCAACCTGATTCCTCCTCACCCCTCCACACTCCAGTTTGCGAATAAAAGTGGTGCTCTTGCCCAAAAGCTGGGATGCGGGCTTAGCAGAGCATGAGCACGGAGGATGCAAAAGGAGTCACGCATTAAGCCACATGCAACAAGCATGGCTTTTATACAAAAGTGTACTAACGGTATGTGTAATGTGTATCTGTATATGTGTGTGTGTGAGTGTGTGTGTGTGTGTATGAAAGCAAAATACGTGTCAAGTTTTGAGGACAGGAAATACTATAAGAGCTTGCAAGTCCGGTTAGGTTCTCTGCCAATGCTTTCCATTTGTCCCTTTCTTGTTTTCTTCCCACGGAGAATATAAAAAAGTACTAATCAAATCGGTAGCATTCGTAATGACGGAGGTAATCGCTCCCTATGAAATGTCTTATCAAAAAGTTAGTCAAGCAGGGAGAGCACCTGACGAGGCAGCCCTGGGATCTGGCGACCTCGAAGGGCTCTCAATCCCATGACAACGTGAGCCCACGGACGATGCAGACCCTGCACCCAAAAAGCAAGGGAGAACAGACTCAGCGTTGGTCAGTGGCAAAAATGTGTTCTTTATGTACAAAAAACGAGACCCAAAAAATAAATAATGAAGGTACACTTCACTTCAATATGAAACAAATCGTATTTTGAAACAACTACCGGTTAACTTTACAACAACTATGTACACGTTTATTTCATTTTTTTAAAGAGTGATCCGCGTCGACGGAGAGTGGGTTGGACAGAGGTTTGGGAGGGGGCATTGGGAGTGGGGAGGGAGGGGATGGGACACGGGCTGTGCCATGGGGAGAGGGGGGGGAGATCATCTCATAGGGGCCAGAGAGGGGGGAAGGGGAGCTCTCACCCCCTTCCGCCCCATCTCCTCAAGTCCCCCCCCTTTCTGCATGGCATCCGGACAACCGCCTCCATCCCCTGATCTCCTCCCCTACCCCCACTAAGGTGACCCCCCCACCTCTCTCTACTCTCCCTCTCGTGCTGTGCTGGTGTTGTGGCCACATTAAAATCCCCCACCCCTTCCTTTGGTGTGCCCATTGCCAGGCATTAAAAATCACGTCTCAATTCAATTCAGACAATGCTTATTTACAAATACCCTGAAAATTCATAAAAGTTCATCATCAAGGGTGTACGTTAAGTTGAGTGTCTTATTATTATCAAAAGTATTGGCAGAGAGACTTGAAAAGACAAAAGAATTCCGGCACAGTGCAAACATATGTACTTGCTCAAATTAAAAACAGAAGAGAATTTACTCTTATGATTTTTTTTTTAAAATAACATGTGTTTGTGTGTGTATGTCTGCGTGTAGTCGTCTGTTTATGTGTGGGTGGGTGTGTGTGTAGCCCTACACACAAGACAAGAAACAATTGCTCATCCATTAGAAACAACCACCGTGCAGTCAATTACATTTGTCCCACAAAATGGGCCATCAAATCCATTCTTTCCCAAAAAAAAAAATGCAGGGCCTACCTAACTATTCTGCCCATATATAGGACAGCACCGATGGCAATAAAAAATGTAAGAAAAAAAAACCATTCCAGATAACATCCATGAGAACCGAAGTATTCTCGCCCTTCCATTCCCATCTGCCAAACAAGAAGAGGGTCCCCTGCATGTTTTTCTCTCTCTGTTATATCTCTCTCCAGAGGGGAGGGGGGGGGGGTGTGGTCATCTTCTCCCCCACAATCCATCCCCCCCTTTTCCGGGTGTCTGCCATCACTGCTGACCCCTCAGAGAGTCAGAGAGGGTAGTAGGGAAAACGCTGGTCATCAACCTTGCCACCCGTGGGTCCAATGCTGCCCTGCTCCGCCTCCTGCCCTGCCAACTCCACGTCCCACGTCCTGCACTCCCGGAGATGGCCCCGCGTGTTCTCCCTGGGCAGGCGGCCACCGCTAACACCAACGAAAGGGCACTGCTCGCGGCCGGTCAGCGCCCTCCTTCACCAGAGGCTTGTGGAACTCACGCCCTGGCCGAGAGTGTATGGTAGCCCAACAATGCTCGCAATAGTACTGGTAGTATTTTGTTTTCAGAGCAGGAAGGGGAAAAAAATAGAAGTTTTATTAGTGTCCATGCCCACTCAGAATTCACATTTAATCGGCTGGCAAACATAATAATATCACACAGTGGGACCTCTTCTGAAAAGCATCATATTTTGGTGCCATCTACAGTTCTGATCTGGCCCATGAGGGCAGTCAGGGTGATTAGGTATGATTCTCAAAACAAATTAAGCAAAAAAAATGAAAAATTTTGATATTGTAACAATGAAGACAGGCTTGTAAGGTATTAAATTTCTGTGTGGGAAAGTATTAAATTTCTGTGAAGTCTGGTTTAATTCATTTGATGATGAATGTCTCCCACAAAGTTAAAAAATCCTGAAGGAGTAGAAAGAATAGGTGAGATTCTATTACTATGACTTCATTGGTTATTTTAAGGTAAGCTGACTTCAGCACATTAAATGCTCTGAAACAAAAAGGAAGGAATGAAAGAGTAATCCATGTTGTTAAAACTCATTTTTCCATGCTAGCAAGTCAAACAAATGTAAGTTTTAGGTTTCCATATTGAAATATGAAGACATACAGTCCTCATATTTTGCTATGTTGATTCTCATGTAGTTAATGCTTGAAATAAAATTACCAATATACCATGCGCAATATAATGAATTATTTCACTCTGAATTGACGCTAGGTCCTGGTGAGAAGACGGAAGAGAAGACGGAATCGCCAAGAGCCTTTCGTCACTAAATACTCATTTTAACATCAGTTTACTTTTCTCTAACAAACTAAAATGTCAATTGAATACTTTAAAGTCAAGCGGTTACCAAACAGAAAAGTTCTTTACAAATTAGTCTAATAATGTTTCTAACTGATTACAATAGATCCACTGTTTTGTTATCTCCCACCTGAGCATACTTTGGGGCAAGAAATTTGCTTACAAAGTAGATCAAAATTTTATTTCATCTCTTACAGAACCATGAACAGAAAGGATCGGAACAGAGTTTATCATTTGTAGCAGATTATTTTGGACAAATCATAAATATTTTGAAATTGAAACTAATTAACTTAATCACTATAAAAGCATTAGATGACTGTAAATCACTACTTGCAGAATGAAGCTGACAAATAATGTACAAGGATAAGGTTGAAATTTTAGTATTACTGAGAGGGAGACGATGAATGGAAAGTATTTTTTATGAATTAAACTAGTTTAGACACTAACTCATGATTCATAAGACTGTGCAACACAGCAGTTGGCCTTGTCAGGAGATAAACAGATTGAATTCCAATTAAGAACTGGATGTAATTGCACCAAATTTTTTTTAAATGTGGCAGTGCTTCTCTCATAGTATTACTCACATTTCAGTATTCAGTAACATGTGTTGTATGTATTATTTGGTATCCCTTGCCCCGGTCAAACCCTTTATGACACTTCATCTTATTTCCTAGGAGCCATAAATATGATAAAAGCTTCGTGGTTTCTGTAGAAACTGAACCTTTAGCATAAAAAACTTGAATAGAATGAGAGTATAAAACAAAAATAAATGAGGCCACTGACCTGGAGACATGTAACATTTGCACAGAAGAAGGGAGCAAATTTTCCTCCACACCTCTGTCCTTGGCATTCATCACACATCTGGTCATCCAAGACGTAGGGCTTCACTTCCACCTTAACATAGAAAAATATGAAATATGAATATAGTAACACACTCAAACATAGGTATATTTTTAATGATTGATTTATTCAATGAAATCAACTTGTGCTAAAATATTTACTACTACCAATTCATTCTATTTATAGTATATTTTTACGACATTATACCATCACTGTCACCATGATATGCCACCATTTTACAGCATGCTAGTCAGTTAAGACTGAGGGGTCAAGTATTTGTTCACTGGGTATAGTAATTAATATAGCCAGTGAGCAATTCAATATACACCTATTACACCAAAAATTCAAAGAATATGTTCCATTCAGCCTGGATTAAGATTTCATTTTAGAAAAGGAAGATTTGGGCTCATAAATTACTATTATTACATGTAACAAGTAGCATTGTTGATACTGGTAATCCAAAGGCTCACAGACACAAATGCCAGTAGGTATTAGATGCTACTGCACCTTGAAGACAAATTCTGAAGAAATAATTTAATGAAGAGGGACATGATAACAATCAAGATTTAAAACCCCACTATAAAGGTATGCCAATCTGATGAACCTCTATGGCTGTAAAGGTTTGCTTTCATATATATATATATGCAACTTCATAGCAACATAGTACATATGAAAGATGGACTCAAATGTAAAACAATGGGAAATTGATTGAAGTGGAAAAAAGAAAGTACAGAAAAACACAGAATGGCTAATAAGAACTGAAAAATTATACAACAAAACAGAGGAGAAAAGTAAAAAAATCAATGCTTAACACTCAATAGGGCAGAAATATGGAACAGTGGCATAATCAAAATAAAGCTAACGAGGTAAGTACTGGAAAGGAGTAGACAAGCACGAAAGGTGGATCATTGTAACTTCAAATGAATCAAGCAAACAACCCAACAGAGAAAGCAACTACAAATGGGAAAGAGAATGCCAAAAATGTTCGAAGTCAATCATTTTGGCTAGGGAGAAATAAGATTTCACGATGGATACATTTCTGGCATTGACATCTATTCCTGGAGTGTGAAAATGCATTTATTGCTTTCACAGACAAAAAGGTACCTATCATTGTAATTTGTTAAAAATGACATCCAACACAATGTAAAAATGACTTCATATGACTACATACCCAGTACAATTTATCTACAATCTATTTATTTTTAAGAAACCTATAAACCGTCCACAGGGATTAGCTTATATATTTACCACCAAGTGAAATAACATATGAGGAGAAAAAATTGAAGAAGTGTCTTATCCTTACATTGCAATTTATTGATGCTTGTAGCTTACTGTGACCAAGGAAATGGTTGGGTTGGCTAGGACATCTACGCTAAAAATATTGGCAGTATTGGGGGAGAAACTAGAATAGATCATCAACAGGAATACACCACCTTGCGCTACCATATTCCACTCCTCTCTGATTTGATACCTCAACATTTTTTTCACCACCAGAAACTTATACTTATTGCCTGGTGGTAATTGCTCAAAATTAGTTTTCATCATGGAAGGATTCATTACTGAATGCAAATTAATCAAATTCTAAGTGGATTAGGGAAGAATTCAGGAGGGATAAATTACAATTCATGTACAATATTTTCTGCATAATTTGCTGCATGGAAGAGGGAGAGTGGAGGTAGGCTGGACAACCTGCCATGGCAAGGGAGGGGAAAGGTGGAGGCTATAATTATCAGAGGAAAACACTTGGCTGCCTCTCATCATGCGATATCCTCATGATGGGGAATGTTACTATTCCGATACCATAGGTGTCAGCTACTTTTGTTATGATGGCAACTACGGTATTTTCATAAGGAGGGAGCAGAGTGCTGAATTAGCTGCTTGTCTGGAGCCCAACTTCTACTTTTCTCTCATGTTCTCCTAATACATACATCAAATTAAATTCAATAGTTTCATAATGGCAAGCTCTCTTTACACCGATTAAAAAACTCTCATCAAGACTTTCAATTAGCACATCAAAGAGGATGTTAACTAATAAAACATTTTTATGACTTTTTGAATTGCTGAAATAACATGGTGAATACATTAAGTAAGTTCGCTGGTTTAATACAGTACATCTTTAAATGTTATAAAGACAAGACAAGATGGCTGTGTTTATTTCTGGATGAATACCTTTTTTTAATATATAAATATCTGAAGGTACAAAATTATTTATTTTGAAGTTTCTGAAATTTTATGTTAGCTGAAAACCTGAGGTGGACTTGCATGCCAGGTATCAAAGTGAAAACACTTGCCATTTGTGTAAATTACACTAAAAAATGTTTAAATCTCTCATATCTGAGCTGTATAAATATCTAAATTTTTCTTTCATAATCTATTAATGCTATCAGGAATCATCTCATTCCCAATCTAACGGACTTTTGTCATAAAATTCTCATACAGAAGCATCCTATAGTATACTGTATACATGCATTTCAATATGCCCTAAAGATAATTTTTGTGATCTGTATCTACAACCATTGAATGCCAATAATTTCCCTTGTAATCATAACTTCTGGCTTGTAATCATGTTTCCCAAGGGCTGAACTACCAGAGTATACAATACCACCCATGCATGAAGCAGAACATAAACCTGTGGGTGGTTTAGGAATGATTACTACTATTGGTATCCTACCAGCTAAGGGAGGTTTTGGATGGTCATAGCCTATAAAATGGCAAAATAATCCATTTCCTTACCTTTCCTAACAAAACACAAACTGACATCTGACACTCCATCCTGACCCTCTTCAATTCCACATACTTCCTTCTTCCTTTAATTCCATCCAACATTTCTGCCCTATTCCTTCCCCTTATTTGCTTGCCTAACATTCTCCTCCTCTTCTCTATCACAGTCTTCAACATTCAATCACCAATCAAAATGCTCTGCATCCAACTTTCCCACCTCCTTGAATTTCTCCCAATATTACATTTTTCTCCCTCATCACACGGAGCACTTCCTCATTTGTTTCCCTTTATGTCCATTTCACTATTTCAATCCTTCATTACACTCACATTTCAAGACCTCCAATCTATGCTTTTGTCTTACTTCAAATACCATATTTCCACGCCATAAAAAATCACACTCAAAATTAAAGTTTAAAAAAGTCATTTCTTAACACATTTTCACCAGAAGAGGATAAGCACAACTTAAAAAATGAACTTTTTTACCAATTGAACGGAACAATACATTACTCAGAATTGACTTTCACCATCCTCTGCCCAACAGCCTAAATGCTATTAATCAGTATAAATTACATTCTAGTGTATGTTTCACTCACCCGCTTGTCAATGTCACCATGTTGCAGTTGAACAAAGCGAGCACTTATAGCAGCTATGTAACTTTGTTGATTACTAAAAGCTACACGCCCTGCTCCCTTTGGATACTTCAATTCTGGGTCAGTGTCAATACCAGCATAGCATACTCCTCCATAGAGCCGATCCATGATCATTGCAAGTTCAACTGAAGATATCAAAGAGAGATGACAAAAGATTAGAACGATTAGTTAAAGTTAGAAAGAACACTGGAGACTATGACACAGCATCAACGCATTTTGCCAGAACATTTTAACTCCAAGCTGATCTTCTTGGGCAACTTCTTTAAAGCCAGCCCAAATAAATAAGACCTCCCCAAGTGGTATACCCATTTTCAAGGTGTATTCAATGATTTAAAAAAAATAGGGGAAAGATGTTTCAATGTAGCAAAGTACATAGGACAATTTATTTTTATAAAAACTTTATAAAAGCACATGTTAGGTAAAGAATAAAAATTTATCTTTTCCAATTTATTTTATTATAGCTTAATCTCCTAAGTATTAATAAGAAGAGAATAACTGGGTTCCCTTTTCACATTGCTTTTGGAAAAAATATATTGCTGCTTATATTAGTCTGTATCATCAGCTGATAGGCCAACCAAATGAAAGGGCTAATCTTTCCTTAGCTTTTTCAAAAAATGAATCTAATTACACCTGAATATTAACATACTCCCAAGAATAGCAAATTCTAGGTTTTTTTATATCACCTTGTTAAGGATCTATTCAGTGCTGAAGAGTTGAATCAAATGGAAATAGTATCCATTCTGTGATAAAGGTATATGCATTCAAGACAATCTCAATGCCATAATCAATTACTCAGTCATAGATCGCTAGAATCAGTCAGGAGTTGTGGTCATCAGTAAGTAGGTTAGTGGATGGATTTGGAAAATAAACAATGAATGAAATAAACATATGCAAAGAAAAATTAGAAATGTTAAAGATAAATTTATTTTCAATTTTCAAAGCATTAATTTAGATAGAGATATATTATGCTATACAACTAATAGTAAATTATTCAATTTTAATGTTAATTTCCTATTATTTAATCAAAGTTCAACAGAAAGGTAAAGTTGAATTTATTTTATTTATGAAGACTAGGGACAAGAGGATTAAGTCGATAAAACAATCAATTTTGTTTTTTCTAGCTCTTGAATAAATGTTAAAGTCATGGAAAGCAAATAATGGTTTTAGAAAATAATTAAGTTTTTTAAAAAAAATAATGAATTTATATTTTCAAAGGAATGACTTGTAAGGCGTAAAGATAGAAAAACAACAGCTAAATAGTTTACCCAAGTATACGTTGATTGTTCAGCCATGAAATTCATTACAATATTTAGGTTATTTCCATGATCGTCACTAATAATTTTCCCACAAATTAAACTTTTTCAATTCTCCACAATCTGCTCAATATCATATTCCCTTATGTCAGTTCAACTTGCTTTTCCCAAATGATGAGGCAAAAAATGAGGAGGGAAAATAGCTGATACATGACATGCCATAAAAATGCAGAAAATTTTCTCTTAAATCAGGTAGGATGATGAGGGAATATTAAATGATCCAACTTAAGAAAATTTTTGTGATTAATTAGATTAACCTGGTCAGTTTGAAATTTTTCTGCAATATGTCTTGACCATAATTAATATACGATAGTTTTCAATAAAATATGACACCTAAAAGGACATCGATGTTATGACAGTTATACAGAATTTAAAAGAGGTATGTCACTAACCAGCCTTCAAAGGACGAGGTACTCCACCCACAAATACAGTCTTGCGGGGATCCAATGGCATTGAAGCATCCAGAACAAAATCAGCATCTGATAGACGCCAAGGACGTATTTGGACTGGCTTATCCTTTATAGTTGGAGATGATACACATAGATACAGCTTGTCTTCATCCTGGATGCATGCATCAATTAACTGCTGGACTGAGCTCTCATCCTGCAAATAAAATTGGCTTGATTGGTCAATGATAATCACTGAAAAATAATTAACTGCATGCACATGATATGACCACATTTCGAAAGTTAATAGTAGAAAAAACTGAGAGTGATGAATAAAAATAAAAAAATACCCCTCCCTGGCAACTTTCAGTCTCTAGTTAGGCCATGGCTGACGCAGTTAGTTTGACAGCCATAAAAAAGTAGAGGTGGATGTCTTTTTTCTAGGGTGACACTGATATATGCTGGCTACCAACATAACCAAACTACATACTGCTATCAGTTAGAGGTTAGTTTGAACTAATGCTATAGGCATATAAACAAATAAGCAAACAAAAAAGTGGTAAAACAAAATCTGCACAGCTGCTTTGGTTATTGTCTGAAAGGCCATTGGCTATGAATGAGTATGGAAAGATGGACAGAAGAGAAAGACCATGCAAATTTATCTACCAATTAAATATCTCAATTACTCCTTAATTTATAAGGCCCAATAACAGTGACACTAAAAGCCCCTTGGCATTACTTAGCAGCAGTAGCTGATATTTTATATTCAAGAGCATGTGTCAAGCAATAACAGGCTATTGCTTCATAATTGAAAATAAAAAATGAAACAAAACCCAAATTTTAAATTGAAATTACAATCATATATGCTGTTACTATTAAAATACACTAAAGATCAATTCCTAAGGAAAGGGCAATCTCTATCTCTATCCTACACAAACTGTGAAAAACATTTAAGTGAATCGTGGGTAGAGGAAATACGGGGTGGCTACTAATTTCATGGATTCCCTTTCTTAATGAATATGGCATCCTTTTTACTAATTTGTCTCATGGGTGTTTGACATCTGATTAAGGCAATTTTATGTGGACCATCCCACATGGCTTGGCAATTCATTGGTATAACTGAAATAAGTCAAACTATAGTTTTGTTTTTTCTCAAGGCCTGCATGAATGATGGACTATGGAAAACATAAATCTAATCTTACAACTAAAGGGAAAATTATAGTCATCAGTAACACCCATTGTTATTTTCTCAATTCAAATGAGATCCCTTCCACATGTATTAATTATCAAAACTAGAAAAAATGCAAGCAAAAGAATTTGTTCCACAAACAAAAAGGAACATGGCTATTATGACCTAAAATAAGTAGTTAAGAATGAAATATTGGTTTGAATGGATTAGTATTGTGCCAACAGCTCACCTGAAACAGCAGGAATGCATAGCCTTTGGGTGGAAAGTAAGACTTGCTCTCAGCTTTGTGTGGCCAATCAACAACCAGAGGGCCAAAGCGGCGAAAGCTTGCTGTTATCTCATCTGCAAGAGGATAAAACAACTAGTTAAGTACAAATGTTCATTGTATTTCTATAAAAACTAAGAAAAGATCACAGACGGAAATTGAAAGTGTATTTGTGAGTCTTGATTCTTTTGTGCATGAGATATAATAACACTATTACAAGATATCCATTTGCCCTTCCTAAATAACTTCCTCACTGCAAACAACACAAAATTAACAGTACAACTTCAAGGAAATTATGGATGTCCATATTAAAAAATTACTTTCATTTTCCATAATTTTACTGATATGTGGCAAAATGAATTCCACAGCACCATACCATACATATAAATATCAACAACATAGTTTTATTTAACACAGTCGTCCTAATGTCCCATTTACTTTCAACACATATCACTACCGAGTAAAGTAAAAGCTCCATAGTTCAGTTAATGAAAAATGAAAATATTGTTCAATGAAACCTGAAGTTGAATCCAATATATTCTATTCTGCAGGGTGCAGCAACATTACTTCCTTTTTTAAAGGGGGTTTTGATTTAGAAGAAAGGAAGTTATACGGCTGCACCCTGTATTAAAAATTCATTTTCAAACCTATAATTAAAGGTAAAAATACAAATTACATTATACTTCTGAATTCTTTTGGCATTTTGCGATAACATGATGCAAGTCATTTGGAACAAAACTTCCTCTAACCATGAATTTTACTTGTTTTTAACAACTCCTTATGAATTCAAATAAAGTTAATCAGTCACTAGAAATCAAAGACAAGAAACATCTATTTATATGAATTAGAATTCTAATACATTTTATTATGATCCTGACATTCAATAAAAATGTATTTGTTTACTTTTATCCATAAACTATAAATTATTAATCCTGATCTCCACAGGAAGTTCCTACAAGAGCATATCATGTACGTAATGAGGAGAAGAGTAATTTTTACTCATGTACCTAATACATGAAGACATAAATTAGAAACAAAATTTATCTTGGGCTTGTAAACAAAGGGGCTAAGTCCAGATAAATATACTTTTTCAACTTTATTAATTCACTCTTAATCTTAAGTTTACCTTCATCAATGTCTGGAGGCAATCCACCAACAAACACCTTCCGAGAGTATCGCTCGCCAGCTTCCGAGCCCTGGCTGTGTGGCGAAGAGCGAGATGGGGAGCCAAGTGGAGGGGGTGGGGCTGGGGGTGGCTGTGCCACTGAGGATGATGGCACCTGTACTTGCACCTGAAAATGAGAGGAGAAGGCCAATAAAATCATAAATGACCACCTATAATGGGAAAAATGAAAGCAGACCAACTACGCAGCCATGCAAATCTAGCCTCTTAATGCCTGGAATATTCTTGACAAATTGGGTTGTCCTTCATTCGCATGTATTTAAGGGTAGCACAAATACAACCAAATGAGATACACCTCGAAATAAATCAGACTGAGAAAGTAATGGGTGAAGGCAGTTGAAGAGACTGAAGCCAAAGAATAGGAGAAGATTCTGGTACAGAAGAGCATGCATGAAACAACCCATGAATATGGCAAGAGTTGAAAGAAGTGCACAAAATATGTAATGCAATTTGGAGGAAACCAGTGTAAAGGAATACGTTTCCTGAGAGAACTTAGATGAGAATTTTTCTCTCTGCCTTTTCAAAAAGGGGATGGTGTGAAGGGCATTAAGTAAAAAATAATTCAGGAGTCAGTTTCTCTCCATGTGCTATATTACCCCAAAAATATCTAGTTATATGAAAATAACAAATCTTAGCAACAAGTAGTTATTTTCTGAGATTTGTCCAGATTTGAACCCAAATCCATCAGAGAAAAACTTAATCCTGTTTTCAATCAGCTAACATGCCACCATTAGTATTTTAAAGTGGGAATAAATACTTTTTTGCAATACTCTCCACATGTTTATCTGGCTTTTTATTATTTGAGAACTACAGAGAAAAGTATGATAAGGTCAATTTTTAATTTTTTCAGATTATGAAATCTTCTTTTGGATTGAAGGGAGTACTTTTAGATGGGGACGTTAAATTTAATAAAAATACAGTAAATGCAAATAGAGGCAGTTTAGGAATAGCCATGCAGAGAAATGACTTGACAACTTAAAACTTGAAATTAGACTCATGCATGAATTCTAGTATTTTGAAATCTGGGAGGAGTGGGGAAACATAAATGATGCTTCCTCATTGGTTATTACCTTCGATTCAATTCCTATTCATTACAAAAAATGTATTTGTCATCCACCACCGAGGCTAATGGCTGGTTTTGCAAAAATAAACCAGTGTTTAAATATTTATCTACATGAGCACCAAAACAATAATAGAAATAAGTATGACCAATGAAAATGTAGAGGAGCCACAGCCCTCTCCTTCAGACCCTCCCACTTGGGGTACATGGAATAATAGAATTCTTCCCCTGAGATCCTCTGGTAATATTAGAGGACATTGAACATCACTGATATTTTTATTGCCAATCTACAGGTGTGTCTCAAGGTATCTTCATCTAGTGAGGGGAGGTGGCAAAGCCAAATGAAATCATGCAATCAAACACACATATATGAGATTCAAACAAGAAAATTTAGTAAGCTAGCCATACTAACCCTCACCTGCTGTGGCGACGGCGCCTGCTGGGATGCCTGCGGGGGAGGTGGAGGATGGTGGTGGTGGTGGTGATGCTGGTGGGCGTGGGGGTGGTGTGGGTGGTGATGGGCATGGGGGTGGTGGGCATGGGGGTGAAGGGGTCCTCCACCCCCTCCACCACCCCCGTGGTGCTGCCCCCCAGGGCCACCATGGTGTGGTGGGGGTGGGGGCTGCGATGCCGGGTGGTTGGGCCCCTGCTGCGGTGAGTGGCCATGGAGGACATGGCCTGGGCCACCCCCTCCACCATCCATTGGGTGCGGGGGACCTCCACCCCCCGTCTCCTCAAGCAGCCCACCCCCTCCAGTTTCATCTAATCCCGGGAAGAAGGGTGACTTCCCTGGAAGGCAAACGATGGAATATTTTGGTCAAGTCTAATTCATAAAATAATATGAAAACCAAAAACTGGATTGGAATGGTGGGCTCCATATCATAATATAACCGGTCATCTCAAACTAGAATGAACCAACCTATCACAACCAGCCTACCAAATATCATTCACATTTCACAGTCTGGCCTCGGAAAAAAATATTTTACCCAACTGAAAAATGACATTAACAGCAAGTCATTAACCAGTCAAGATACCACTGAATTATGAGAAGTGTATGCAGAATTATGAAGTATGCAGCCATTTATGACAATGGACAGTCATGTGAAGCATATTATTCATATGGCATATAATAATGAGATATCTTAGTTGAACAACTTATTAATAGCACAAAATATATTCATGAGAAGCATAACTTTGAAATGTCACTGTTATGCACTACTTATTTACCAGAAGTCAATGATGAGCAAGAAATGGTTGGTTATGAGGGAAAATACTGATGGGGTGGCTAGTAGTTTTTGCTGGCATCCTATCACTCTTAAATTCCAAAAATTAAACATCTGGCTATAGAACTACACTAAAGAATAACAATTTACTCCTGAGGAGGTGGATATTTGAATGGCATGCTTATCCCTATTAGAGTTTAAAGGAATATTGCACTTCAAGATTAGTGCTCTTATCTGTTAGAGATACATTTAGCCTTGGGACTTTCGGTGCATTTTTTATGAGTGAGAGAACACCAAATTAATGATAGTTTGTGTTGTATGAGCTACTTTTCAATTATCCCCCCATCCATTACATTTTATTTAGCCTGAAATACTCCTGTAAAATGAAAAAATACTCATGATAAATTTTGCTGCCAAATATGATGCCTCATTTTCTATTATGGAATTGAATCCAAGAAGCAAAGAATTCCTTAAATAGATTCTGGATACAGCAATGACAACTGCTGCATTCCAGAAAATAGCTGAACATTTTAATTGTTGGGAGATTTTAAATCAAGTACTCTGCATAGATTAGTGGACGGTGATAGTTTTGAATTGTTAGCTAACAATGATAATCTTAAATAAGCTCTTATTTTTACACACAAAATTACATATTTTCACAATCCCTTATTATTTGAATGCCCGTAAATAATTACCACGCAAATTCAAGTATAATATTTATGGTAACTCAAATGAAACCAACCACAGCATACATCAAAGTAGCACGCACCTATAAGCAAATAAATTGAACAGATTTTGAGTCGCACAGAAATCACAAGAACAAATTCCTAACCTTTCCTTAATGAGAAAAATGACTACATGCCCACAGCATGAAATAGCAATGAATAGACACGCAACACATTATATGCATTGAGGGCACCTGGTAAATATTTTCAGTGACCACAAAATTATAGTGGTCTGTGAATGTGTTAAACCTATGAGTAACCATTAAGAGAGACCAGAATTTTGAGCTTTTAAAGAATTGACTTTGGTACAATAGGCTAGGTGTAGATATACATAATAGAGCAGGGCTTATAGAATAGTATGCTGAGAATTGGATTTAAAGCAAGCTTATCTTTTTGTTCATCAAAATAGCCAGAGACAAATAACTGTGGTGTTGCTGAGCATCCCCCTCCCCCACCAGGATTGCTGATGTGATGGATTGGAGAGAAGCACTTGATGAGGAAGGAGAAGATAAAAGTGGGAGGGACAGCAGGTGGATTGGAATGGGCTGGGGGGAGGAGAAGTCGATGCAGGGGAATGAGGATATCCTGCCACAGCCACTCTCGGGGTCATTGGGAGTGGGGGGGAGGGAGACAGGGGTGGGGTGGAGGAAAGCAGAGGGGAGAGAGATGATAAATGAGAACAGTCCCTAAGCCACCACCACAAATATATGAGGGTTCAAAGTTACCCTGCCACAGTTTAAAGAGTTCAGATCAGTGTTTATCAATGGGAGGTTATATTTTGGGCAAGCTTTATATTCCTCTTCTGGTAACCTGGCTGCATTGCCAGGGTAGAATAATAATAATATCTTAACTGCTGCACACTATTTATAGTAAGTTATAGCAACAGAAGAGAAGGGAATTTCTTTCAGTAACTAAAAATTTCTTTTATTACCCTTGTGCATACTCTGGTTACCGCTGAAAACCAAATATCACTTAAATGGTTGAGTGTCTAAGCACTTATATACTGTAACTGTAACACCTGGTTTATTAAATTATTTCTGGTTCAAAATCCAATAAGTATACCCTATACATTATATTGATTAATCAAAGTCAATTTTAATTTAAGAGCAGAACAAAAGCAAAAGGCAACTTTAATCAACATTAGCCATAAGGGTCATAGAGTCTCTGTTCAACATAACTTTTCAACCAACCTTCAAGTTTTTTATTGTAGGGTGTTTACGGTTGTTTATTGTAGGGGGCTTTTAATTGTTTATTGTAGGGTCCATGTTGTGCATACAAAGAATTGTGGTGAATTGAATTCTGTTTATTCACTTAGCCAATACTATTGCATGGGACCTGTTACTAATTCCCATGACAGTTAAAAATCAATCATTATTGGCAGTGAGGACATTTCATTTCCCTGCAGTGCTGTTTCCTAGACAGTTTTGATACCCAGAAACTCATACACTTGGGATTCATAAGGGGCTATAATCACCACCTGATCCTCAGAACTTTCAGCCAGTAGCCAAATGCCACTGAATGTTATCATATGGATGTGATGTAAAACTAAAATTAATGTTTTTATAATTTGTTTCATACTTTAAATTAGGTGAAATTGATTGTAATATAACTGCATTAGTAGTAGTTTTTATGAGAAGCAACCTACAGCTAAGGTCATTTGTGCCATTAGGGATGGATGGGAAAGGAAGGGTGGAGAGAAACCCAGCATTCGAAGTAGCTTACTCTCGTCGAAAGGTGCCAAGGGGTCTGCAGCTTAACGTCCCATCTGACGGACATTGTACTTACTCTAAGTGCTCTCCACAGAGCACCTCAAGTAGGGATCGGGATACCACTGAAAAATATTTGTTGTCTCCAGGATTTGAACCCGGGCCCTCTTGGTGGGAAGCCTGTACGTTAAATATAATTACATAAATCATCTTTGAGTACATAATGAAGCAGAGCTCATGGACGTAATGACCCTAGCAATAAGTGATAAAGAACAAGGGCAGCGGATTATTTGTATGATGGAATTATAAATAGTGAAACCCTGGACGCCTTTCATTAAAAATAACATCTAGAATGACAAACAGTTCAGGTTTTTTCTTCAACATATTTCCTTCTTAAATCTAGGTAATTTTGCAAATCCTGATAATGATATATGGAAGACTTCATCAGCAACCCTATTTAATGACTGCTCTTGATGCATCTACAATCTTATAATTTTGCTGGCCTAAAATGTAAGCCATATCCAATACATATACCCATGAGTTTTATCGAAATAAATATCGAAAATACATCCTTGCCAGGTCAATCTTTAATTGAATGCCAATAAAACTTGGAAAACTATTTTTATTTTAGGTGCAGTACATTGTATAAATGAGTAAATAAACATACCATGAAGCTGAGCCAGAGACTGCAAGGCATTGGTGTTACAGTTGATAAATCCTGGAAGGAGAAAAGTGATGTCAGAACAACTCTTTTCATATACAAGCAGTGTATATATGCATAATTTAATAGGCTAAAAAAACAGTTTAAAATACTTAATACACTGCAACCTTTACATAAAACAAACCCTTAAACAATGAATACAATACGCATTACAAAAATTCTACATTGCTAATCAATTACAGCACCCTCAGTATTATTTAAAAACAGACAAACAGATGTATATTACCAAAAAGACCTACAGTAATCAACTCAGAGGTTAGTCTGAAAGGTGAGGATCTCATCTATCGTTATGCCCAATGGCATGTGAAATTCACACATTAGTATAGTGGCAGAGGCAATATCTTTTCATGAGCCACCTGAGGATTCCCACAATAACTAGGGCTATTTACAAATCACACAGCTTGGGAAAAGCTGAGGGTGCCCAGAGGCATCACTAAAGCCCAGCACACTATGTACGTACTGGAATACCAAGGCACATTTCAAGGTAAACATTCATTTCATCAATATTTGTGCATGCAGTGATGTTAAAGTTTTACTTTGAAAATGTGAAAAAAGAAAATGTATATTAAATTGCAATGGTATAAAAAACTGCATATGCCTTTGAAGATATGTTTAAAAACAAAAGCTTACTAATAACACTTTTTTGAAAACTGGGAAACAAGGAAAACCTTGAAAAATTCCCATTTTAAATAACTGCCGATAAAGCAATGAATCCCATCAATAACAAATTAAAATAATTGTATTTTGAAGAATAATGGATTGACATCTTAACTTGTGTAAAAGAAGGTTGGACATAGAGATGAGTCAGGATACTTTTAAGTCAGCAAGTGGAGGAATATGTTCCAAAAGTAATTTGATAGTAACTGGGTTTGCACTGAGCAAGGTGCCATGACAGAAAATACTGAATAAAGCGCAACAAGTCATCCTTTGAAAACATCTAAGAAGAACTAACAACATCTAAGAATTCAGAGCAACTACAAATAAGTCGGAATGAAACAATTTTGTCAAGATAAAAGATGTACCCTTAGGATGATGGGGCATGATATTTGGTGTAAGCATTGATTTTAATGCCATGAGATTATTGATGAATGAATGAACTCAAGTGGACTACAAGGAAAAACTGAACTCCCTTTATGGATTGAACTTACAGTTCACTAATAAGACTCATGCTGGATGTTAAGATGGTGAAAATCTGATCATAGAGTCATTCAATTGTCTTGATGGACTTCAGGCAGGCAAGTCGCAAAGGGGCTACGGCATGAATACACTAGATGCACCGCATGAGAGGGATTAATATATAGCGTGTTGCGCATAACATCATGGATGCAGCTAACTTTAGGCTGACTGAGCAGTCTGGCAAACAACCAAGAAAAGTAAAAAAAGAACCAGAAAAGTCACTCACCTGCCCTCATTCCCATATAGACTAAACCTTGGTTTTCTGGCTAACTTTGACCATTCAAGGTTTATGATATCCCCCCACCCCCCTATACACATCCCCACATATGTTGGGGTGGCAAATAATTATTTGCTCATGGCCTGCAAAGCAACTTGGTGGCAGCCTGCTTTACGTAGTTTGGCGAATAGCAAGATTGCTGTTTAACTTGTAGGTTTGTTGCACCAAAAATTGCTGAGGAAAATCACAATCTAAATTCATACAATGTTCACACATTGGGGCCAGCTAGTATTACAACAGGTTTCCTCTGAGGGCCCGGGTTCGAGACCCGGCGGTGGGAGAGTTTCTTTAGTGGTATCGCGATTTCAACCTGGTGAGCTAAGTGGAGAGCATCTCAAGTGGAGTACACCGTACGTCGGATGAGACGTTAAATTGTGGCCCCTTTTGCGCCTCACGTCATGTTTGGGCTAATGCCGACGCTGGATTTTCCTCCTCCCTTCCTCAATCCCTGAACATCGTAACTTCACCCACCTATTCCTAACGGCGCAAATGACTACCGCCTGTCCTAAAAACTAATACTGCTGCAATATTGTTCCCTCCACGGGTGATGGATCACCATCGTTCGATCGAACGTTGCCCGCAAACTAAAGCCACTACGAAGGCACGCCTTAAGGGTCACCCCTACACTCTCGGGTCCCACGTCAACACAAATTTCTCGAGGCCTTTCTCTCCATCGGCATGCACTCCTGCCAGCGGGATGGAATTCCAGTCAGATTTGACGGGTGCGAGCAAGGTACGAGCCCGGTCGACAAAAGTTGACGCATGACAGCGAACATTTACAGGAAAATACAACCGAACAAAGTTCGCGTAGAGAACTTGGGAATATTTCTCTGCTCCGGAGTATCTGGTAAATAAATTCGAGGCGAAAATATTGCCCGACAACTTATTTCCACGCAATATTTAAATCTTGCCAGAAAAACGAGGGCACTTTCCCCAGTGGATTAACAAAAGTTGCCCTATCTCCATTTCAGGAAATTCGTAACACTAGTTAATTTACGAATGCACTATCCAAGTGTACTTCGCCAATTTTCCGTGAAATCAAACAAGTGAGCAGTTCAAAAATAGCGCCATATAAGAACCTCAGAAATTACATTACTTGGCAGTTATCGAAAAACATCGGAACATAAACATCGCATGCTAATAGGCTTATATATTTTCAATTCGAGTACTTAGTAATGCCAAAGGATAAATGACCTCAGCCATTGAGGCACCAAAAAATTAAATTAAATTAAGCTGGTTTATCACAATGAAGGCGGCCAATGTTCGTCCTTGGATCCAAAGTTTCAGCGCATGCGCGCCCGAAGACACAACGCGGAAGCATGAGACAACACGCATTATATTAGGCAAACGAAAAAAAAACAAATCAGAGAGAATAAAACTGTGTAGCTGTCACAACCCAGTCTTAGAAGCATTGAAGGGGCAAAGAACCGAAGAGAGACAATAAAAGTGGCACAATTTGACAATAATAAAAAAATTGCAATGGTGAACTAGTGAATACGTAAGCACATATTGGAAGGACGAGCATGGATAAGCTACTCGAGGAGCGGTCAAAGAATTACCCCAGTGTGTTTATCTCTTATCGCGGTTTCTTTTCCGAATCCCTTCAGAAAAGAAATCAAAAGCACTGTAAGAGATAAGCTGACCGCGCAATTTCAAGTCAGAACAGCTGAGTGAATGAGAGAGGAAAACGACCAAAACAAAAGATCGAGGATGAATGACATCAAACAGTCGAAGGAAGACGTCAACAATGCCAAGCTCCATGTGTGGCGAGTTGGGAACATACTGGGGGCCAGCGTACCAATCGTATAAGTCGTGATTACGAAGATCAGCTGTCTCAGAGAGCTCACGCCCATTTACCGGATTTTTTCGGAAAGTTCGGATATTTTCGATGCACGGGTAGGAGGAGGGGAGGGCACTTAGGCATGTCTTCGGGAAGTCCTGGATACGCAGAACCCACCGCAACCGCTTCAGAAGAGCGATTAGGTGGTGACACGTGCACGCATCGGTTACCACACCGAGGAACCGGGTCTGTGCTGAGTCAAGGGAGGGGAGGGGAGTGGGGAGGGAGCCAGAGGTCGTCCACCCCCCCCTACTCTCACCTTCCTCCACCCATGGCGAGGGCGCCGTTCGGAGCGCGCGGAACATTGCAGGAGACCGCTGGTCGACGACGTGGAGAGGCCGAGGACACCCCAGAGGTGAAAGAGACGGTGCACGCGGTCGCGCGCTGCGGCGTCGTGCGGGCGGGTATACTCGAGGTGTGCGCGGACGAACTTGCGGCGTTGACGGCGGCCTCTAGGGAGGCGAATGACCTAATGGTCGACTGACTGACTTACTGACCGACCGACCGAACCGAATGCCTGACGTCGACTGTGTGTGCGAGAGAGAGAGATAGGGGGGGATGGTTGGCAGGAACGCCCTCTCGCCTTCCCCCTCCTTCCTCCCCCTCGGAGAAAGTGTGGGAGAGAAAGTGAGAGAGGAACGGGAGGGAGAGGAGGAGGAGATCGCGGGGGAGGGGGCGGGTGGAGGGAAACGGTACCGCGAAAAAAAACAACTTTGACACACCAATGGAGGAGATGGGGGACGGTTTTGAATTATTTCACGTAGCAAATTAAATTCGGTCGGTCCACAATCGAAAGCTTGATGAGTTGGGAGAGCGGTGGGTGGTACTCGGGACGATTTTGGGGATCGCTCTCCCTTTTATTTCCTTTCGTCGTCGTCATCGTCATCATGCTTACCATCATCATCAACAATTTTTCATTTTTAATTCATGAAGGTTTGGGGTCAAGCAAAGTGGCAGGAGGGCGGAGGTGGGGGATGGGGATGGTGTTGAGGGGAACCGAATAAAAAAAGCCGTCATTGTCAAAGGGTCAGCGAGGACGAGAAGTTTTATTTCTCCGCAAAAACGTGAATTAGGAGACAGTTGGGAAATTGATGGGGAGGGGGAAAAGAGAGATGGCGGGGGGGGGGGAGAAAAATATGAATAAACTCACTCCGAGGGACCGACGCAACTGATGGAATAAAATTAAATTCCGTCGTTCTGTGGGAGAACAAAGGAGCTCGCCACAAAAGGGCTTTTTGAACGGAAAATGACACTCGAGGTTAATAACGCACGCGGGGACGAGGAGGCACCGGGGGTGGGGAGAGAAAGAGGGGCCTGGTGGGAGAGAAAGAGGCGGCAGAGAAATACGGGAAGGAGCGAGTTCGCTCCGGGACGATGGGGAAGTACGAACGAGATATGCTCAAGAGCAGGAAAAGTTCCTTCCGCGAGTTACACTCCGCCCGCGGACATAGGCTCGCCACCCACAACTACGCGGCCACGTCCTCAGAGCCGATGTCGTGCCCACTTGACGGAATTAGGAGATGCACATCGGCTCCGCGAGCCGAGCGAAGGAATGTTTACACAAAACTCCCCCGGACTTATTTAAAGATCCTCCCCCCGCAAGAGGGCGATGAATTCATTCAAAGCGATGAGTCACCTTGACGTCGAGCTTATTGGACCACGTCAAAAGAAATGAATTGCATCCGTATTGAGTGGCGAAAGCGGAAATAATTCAGATCCATAAATTTCACTTGCGGATTCGCGATACGGAAAATATTCAGTTTAACGGCTGGAATTCCCGCGGCGGTAGCTTAACCGCTGCAACACGTCCAAATTCACAGTGAAACAGAAACCGACAACAAAATTATTTTTTCACCACCAATCTCTCTTGTAAGATATTTTTACATTTTTTAAAAGAGTAACAAATGAGATACAAACCAATCAGTTGTAACAAAGAGGATAATCACATAATGAACTTAAAGGAAAATTTGGTATGCTTTGGAGTGTGTCATGTTTAAGCATGATTAGGCAGGTCAATACACGGCGCTTGAGTTTTTAAAAGTTGTTTGGTCAGATTTTTAGGAGCTACTCTACTTACGTATCCACCAGACGAAAGAGAAAACTTTATGTCCACACAGACAGTGCAAACTGGACCTAACGAGTAGAAGATTTAAAATAATAAAAAACGAAATGCATCCGACCAATCGGGGACATCAGACGAGTACATTTTCACACTAGGCGTCATTCGAAATAAATTCGTTTAGCTCAGTAACGCTACTTCCATGCAGGAGTCACCGCCCTCCCTCAATCCTTGGTCACCAAGTCATACGCCAGCCTCCAATCGCTCTCACACACGCGGAAGACCAGAACGAGAAAATTTTCTCACAACAGGCTGGCAACCAACGTAGTGTCATGTGCTTGGTCGCGTGCTGGGGAAAAATTTTGCGTTTCTCACTCCGTACAAAGAATATCACAGTAGCCAGCCAGAGCCGAGCTTTCCAGTGACAGCAGCAGGAACGTGAATTTTACGAATGGAGAATGTTCACCTTCCGCTACTTCCTCATCATTACCAAAGAAAATTACAAAAGTTATACTTTTCGATCTATATCGAATGAACAGAATCGCACAATTCAAAGTTATATACTCTTGCTGAAGCACTATCGCGGCCAATGAGTCGACATCCTTACAGCAAACGAATCCATTCTTGGGTACCGACGGAGACATTCGAAACAAGTAAAATAAAAATGTTTCAGCAAAGTAAATAAAAAGTTTGCAGAAAGATAAAAACGGCTAGACGTGAGGTTATACGCTCGGTTAACACATTACAGCACCAATTTAGAAGTGAAATGTATTACCACAAGAAAAAGGAGTACTGGGAAATAGGCCAACAAATATTAATCTGCTCGAGTGATGCCATTGCTAGCAAGCACTAAATCATACAAGTATAAACATTAAGGGCGAAGGAAGCGTCCGAGATTGCAGTCGCTTTCTCTAGCCGTAAACATTACACACCTACTACTCCATCCCAATTCAAGACTGGAGGATCACATTCAGAGAGTTCTCGTATTTTCTGAATCATATAATAATAATTAGATCAACGAAAGGAAATATGCCAAGTGCAGCCTCCGATCCACCATGTTATGCTCCCCTTTGATGATTTAATCTCACGAAAATAAAAGGAGGCCATGAATTTATACGTAAGAGGAAGAGAAACGATGAATGTGAATTTTCACCATCTGCGCCCTAACACCCATAAAATACTCATACTGACAGTTGCCATAAGAAAAATACTACTCGGAGAGAGGGATGCCCTGCTTGGTTGGTTGCTGCTTACGACGCCGTTAAGTTTCCCATCTCCTGCGGTGTTTCCTTCGCGGAGGCTATTATTTGGATTTATGTCCCCGCCCCACATGCGAAATACAAGTCGGCATTGGATGAAGGATTCTCCAGCCAAAGACATGCTTGCAGAAAAGGCATACATTGAATTGTCTCAAGTTTAACTTCTTTGAAGGTCGAGTAGATTCATGACAAGGAAGTTTGAGGTACTTTTCCACAAAATTTAATGACAATAATAGTTTCGTCGTTACTTGGTACCCTCTTGTACTCCTTTCTTTTTTTTCAGATAAAAAAAATAATTTGAATAACTTCGCTAACCGGTCAGGAGCATGGTTTGAACTTGCTGAAAAGTCTATTTTCGCAGAGTCAGGGGTGTAGTTTGAGTGCGTGAAGGTGTACTAGTACCACGAATTAACCCCGCAGGACGAAGCGCTTTCGATCAGAATTTCGTCTTCTTTTTCGCATGCATCAACTATAATCAATCACTACAGCTAAATGTGTACAACTGATTCGCTGAAATGGTCAAACAGGCTCCTCACCATCATTACAGGCCTTTTAAAGTTAGCAGCAAAGAGGAGATCGTTAAATGAGCAAATGGATAAAATTTTTCAAATATACTTCTCACGAAGAATAACTAAAACCATACCATACATTTTTCCCAAAGTAAAAATTATGGACTGCGAGTTCTTTTCTTCGATTTGGTGATGACGTTACGTGCCCATTGACTTGAAGGACGAATGAATTGAAGCTATCAAGCTGTTTTGTTTAATTACTAAGAACAATTGAGAATTAATTGATCAGTAGATCACATCGTGCTACCCTTTTCTTCGCAGGAGAAATTTCAACTTGAACGTTGGAATCCGTTTCTCCAAATTTTAGGCTTCCGACGCGTGAAGAACCTGCGTCACGATAAATTTGGTCGTGTATCATTGTTATAACATCCTTCGGAAAATTATCAAGGCATTTTTATCTATATATATATAAAGGAGAGTGTTTGTTTGTATGTATGTAATTTGTTTACTTTTTTGCTGTCATAGAAACAACATTTTTCCAACTATGCCAGCAGGATACTTTTGCAAGAACACTATTGCATTCAGAATTGCCGAGATATTATACGTGGAATACATCAAGGAAAGTCTTTTGTAGAAGAAAAATGGGCAACTTTGATCCTGAGAATAATATTTATTCATGTGACGCATTGGGCCGAGTCTACACAGTCCATCCTAACAACGCCGAATGTTATTTTTTAAGAATGCTTCTACATACCATTAGAGGACCTCGCTCATTTGCAGAATTAAGAACGGTAAAGGGAGAAATATGTGAGACATTCAGAGAAACTTGCCAGAATTTAGGGTTGCTAGAAGGAGATCAACACTAGGATGACTCATTGCGAGAGGCCAGTTTGATTTCTCTTCCAGGACAAATCCGAATTTTGTTTGCCATCATAATAACCTCCTGTAATCCATCTAACCCAAAAACAATATGGGAAAAATATAAAGAATCAATGAGTGAGGATATGCTGGCTAAAGTTCGAAGTGAAAATCCTACATTGGATATTACGTTTAACTCCGACATTTTTAATAAAACTTTGATTATTTTGGAGGAAAAGTGTATCACCATGGTTAACAAGACTTTAGTGGAACTCGGTCTTTTTGCACCTGTACAAGATCAACAGGGTGTATTTTATCCAGATTATATACGGGCAACTAGCTACAATGTCTTAGACTTAGAAGCATACATCGCGGATAAAAAGCCTCTTCTTAATGAAGATCAGAAATTCGCGTACGAAACAATAATGGATCAAGTAGATAAACAAGAAGGAGGTATCATTTTTCTTGATGCTGCTGGTGGCACGGGAAAAACATTTTTAATTAATTTAGTTCTCGCTGAAATCAGGGTTCATGGAGAAATTGCTCTAGCCGTTGCATCTTCAGGTATTGCAGCGACATTAATGGAAGGAGGAAGAGAGGAAACTGCAGTTTAATGGAAGGAGCTCTTGTACTCCTGTGTGGAGACTTCCGTCAAACTCTGCCTATCATTCCAAAATCGACTCCATCCGATGAAATTAATGCCTGTATAAAACATTCTGTTCTATGGAATCATGTCCAAGAAATTAGCCTTAAACAAAACATGCGAATCCTCTTAAGAGATGGGAATGCTCAAAATTTCGCAAATAAACTTTTGGAGATTGGAGAAGATAGATAAGTTATTGAAGCATCTGGTATGATAAAATTGTCATCAGATTTATGTGTTTCGGTGAAAACTGTCCGCGATATGATACAAGCAGTCTATCCTAACGTTAATCAAAATTATAAAAATTTAGAATGGTTGCGAGAAAGAGCCATTCTTGCTCCTAAGAACGATGATGTTAATGAAATTAGCAAGGAGATACTAGCCATGCTGCCAGGAGACGTGATTGAATATAAATCGGTTGATACCGTAGTGGATGCTGACGAAGCCGTCAATTATCCAACGGAATTCCTAAATTCACTTGATCCAGCTGGATTGCCACAACAACGCCTTATACTTAAAGTAGGATCTCCAATCATTTTATTGCGAAATTTAGATCCACCAAAACTCTGCAATGGGACACGATTGTGTGTGACAAAATTAATGAAAAATATAGTCCAGCCAGTCATTCTAACTGGAAAAGGTGAAATAATTTTTATTCCACGGATACCTCTAATCCCAACTGATCTTCCCTTCAACTTTAAAAGATTACAGTTTCCAGTCCGGCTAGCTTTTTCAATTACCATTAATAAATCACAGGGACAGTCTTTAAAGTTTTGTGGTGCTGATCTAAGATCGCCATGTTTAAGCCACGGGCAAATTTATGTTGCTTGCTCCAGAGTAGGTTCGCCTAAAAATTTATATATTCTTTCTCCTGGATATGAAACAAAAAATGTAGTTTATAAACAGGTGTTAAATAAAAAAGATTCTTAAATTTTTATGAAGTAGTGTATTATTGTACTTTATAATTTGTTTTTATTTATGTAGTATATTAATATTATTGTTTCTCCCTAACCCGTGCAAAGCCGGGTATTCAGCTAGTTGAAGATAAAAACTCTGAATCTTTTGCCCTGAAGTGGAAACAAGAGGAAGTTTGGAATCAAGGTACATACAGGGACGTTTACATTGAATGCATGGCATGAACTAGTTTCGGCTAACACTATAACTACGTAGGAGGCGAGTGTTTCTCGGTTCTCCACTGACCCGAAATAACACATAAAACTTGAGTGAGTCCACCTGCGTGTGCAATCACTTATCCAGTGCGACACCGATTCGCCGTGTCCATTCCCTCTGGCCTCGCGCCCCCTGCGCCTGGGTGACGATGTCCAGAAATACCCCCCGGCTTCGAATCTTGGTTCCTTAGGTGGAGCCGTTCATCGCTCCGCCCACCACTGCGTTCTGCCTGGGGATACTTTCAGCGCATTCCTATACGCGGAGGAGGTAGATGAGTTTTTAGCATCCCTCAGCCCCACGTGACCAATTCAGGAGGGACAGAAGGGAAAAGAAGGTCGCTGGCGAGCGATGGCAGACGCACTGGAGCGGGGAGGGAAGCTTCGCCGCCTCGTCGAGGCGAGAGTTCACAGTGACTTGTCACGGACTCAAAAAGTTCTGAGCGGGTGATTATTTGCATCGCGCACACGGCTGAGGATAACGAGGGTAACAGGGCTGGGTAAGGGTATTTAACTATTCCATAAATCATGGTAAATAAATAAAATCAAGCCAATTTTTACACTTAATTTAAACCAACTTTAGTTTCATCACTGAGTCCTCATTAAAGTGAAATATTCAGGTAAGCGTACGATGATAGTTTGATGATGGCGCTGTATGTTGAAACCATGGTCGGTTTAAATTAAGGGTGAAAATTGACCTAGTTCAATTATTTTTAATAATGGAAATCAAGTATTATAACAAAGTGACACAGACATTTTCGTAATCTTAACGACTCGTACTTTTCTCCAGCAACATTATTACTAATACCCTGCTCACTAGCTCGAACAAAGTCAATTACACCGATTAAGGGAGGATGGGTAGCCTGGTGGGAGATTCAGCTTTTGTTTTCAAGGTTCTCGGTTTAAATATCGGGTGATGATACGAGCGTACATTTGGACAACCCCATCTAAGATGCAATTATCCAGAGACGAGAACGTCGAGGGAAATCAAACGGTGACACGGGGAAACGAACTGTCACCCTTAATCTGGATGAGTGAATTTTACTCGTCTTAAGAGGTTATTTCGAGATGAATTCCATCCGTACTCATTAACATCAAGCCTTGATGTTGATTGCTTCCGGCTTTAATGCGGTTTAAAATTTAATTTTGGCAACTTAATCGTGCTGTGATTCATAAAATTCGTAGTATCCGCCACAACGCGATAGAATCGATGCAGCTAGATTTTGCAACACTATAAAACCACGGTTTTCAACCCAAGGGTTGGCTTGAAGGGCGGGGTTGGAGCTCACGTCACACTAAGGCGTGTGAAATACGCGCATCGGATAAGTTCCTTTCCTTGCACCGCCTGCGGTTACCCAAAAAGATATGATACTCGAAAAAAATTAGTTGGGTGAAATTGGGGGGGGGGGGGTTGTCTAGAGGAATGCATTGGATTCGAACCAAAACTTCCGATTTAGTAGCCGAAAACAGCAAACAAGAAAAGTTAACACAAAAATAAATGAAACAAAAACATTCGGTTTTTCCACGTACACTCGAATCGTTATTAATACACATTTTATTTTGAGATAGACAACCAAATAATTTTGTTCTAATTCTCCCCATGACATAATACGTAGTAAGGAAAAGTTTAGCATGCTTCGCCTACGGATTGTCTTTTGTCATTCTCACGGGCCTCCACGGACGGCGGAGCACGACGCTTCAACACACTTATGAGGTAATAGTAGTTATTATTATAACTCTCCGCAATCCCCGCACTTGCCCCCATGCCCACTTCAACCTCCACGGGCCTCACGGCACCATCTTCCCGGCTCCAAAGGGCAGAACTGGAATTGATGTCAAGGACACTGCATTATGTTTTTTGCCAGTCACTGGAAAGGAGCTTGAAAATGCACTCGAGGAAAATATCTCGGTGCGGGAGGAAAGTCTTACCGGTCGCGGACGGTTAAAATCTTTTCAGATTTTCCGGCACTGAAACAAATTGCCGGACGGGAAATGACGAAAAAGACTGCATAATTGGACCGGGAGAGGACTATGGTTGTGGGGTGGATGTGGCGAAAGGGAGAGAAAGAGGGAGATGGAGGAGAGCAGAAAAAGAACGAGGAGTACAGAGAAGGCTGGAGGAGAAGAAATTAATTCAATAAATTACACCGCGAATACTGAGGTAATCGGGAAGCAAAGCCCTTCACCTTGCGATGTTCGAATTTGAATTTCGCAGTAATTCCTGAATAAAATATAGTAAATGTTTCGATGCAACGACATCTCGATGGAATTGGGAAACATAACTGCACACCGCAGAGCACATTATCATGAAAGGATAATTTTCAATAATTTGACCGCGGAAGCTATTTCCACTTTCCCATCTCTATTAATGAAATACATCGTTTAGTGATGACGATAACCATACGAAATAACGCCATACGATATTTTTCGATATACGCTGCAGAAATTATTGTCACTTCATATATGTGTGTGTGTGTGTGTGTGTATATATATTATATATATATATAAATATATATATATAATATATATTATATATATATATACACACACATATATATATATAATATATATATATATTATATATTATATATATATATATATATATTACATCATTGGAATAAATATTGACAATCGGTATCCCCTTTCCTCGTCACAGTCGATCCACTGAAATAATTGCACATCCTCACAGCGCCACATATTTACAAGGCCCTGAAAGAGAAAATTTCAAGGAGTAAGAGAGTGGGAGAAAGAGCCACGTGAAGAACTAAGCCTAAAGAGACGAGGTGAAGTGGTTATTGTTGCGATATGTAATACTTCAGGCATCCTCCAAGACTCGACGTGCTTCTGGACGAAGGAAGCAGAGAGGGTGGGGAGATAAAAAAGAGAGGGGCATAATTAGGGCGAGATTCCCATTCGCACATCCACTGGAGATCCTTAATCATGCTCACTTAGCATTTCTACGCCCTCGGGGATCTTTCTCAGGCAGGTGGGGAGAATTTTCTTCCTCCAATTCAACTCGAGCTGGGATTGCATAACCTCTCCGGCATATTTTGGCGTCGGAAGAAAAAATTCTTGAGGCAGGTCGAAAATATGCACAGCACATGTGTATGAAGCACACGTGAGACTGGACTATACCGTTATGTTCTGCGGGTTGTGGTAATTTAAAAAAAAATGGGTACACGAGTATAATTCTCCTTCAACCACCTTCGGGTTGAAAAAACTGTGATGCTCATATATTTCTCCGAGGTCCACGGTCAAAGTACATATTAACACCCGTGAGTTGGCTGAGATTTGAATTCTGAAATTCAAATTAGCCGGCCATTCGATACCCCCATTATCAATCCGATATTCATTGCACATAGATGTATCTGTTTTACAAGATAAAAACATAACATATGTGGCTCGCTTAGTCATAACGACGTCTACTTTGATTAAGTGGTAATAATTCTACACCAAATCTAATTAAATAGACACCTCGTCAGCCCTGGTGGGCAAGTTCTAACAGATTCTTACGGCTTTGTATTATTCCCACGCACTGTGCCTGAATTTCGTTTCGTACTTCATCGTCCTATCGCAACAGTCAAATAAATTGCTTGCACGTTTACTTATAAAACAAAAAGCGTCAATAATGGATGAAAATGCTCTCGAATTACTGGATGTTGAAATATGGTTACACGTGGGACAAAGAGAATGGTCATAAGGAAATCATTTCAACTCAGTGTAGCTGTGGGCGCAAAATAATCCTACTGTTTCTCCTTAAGTTACCACGCAATCACTTAAGTTTCTTTATTACGAAAACAGTATAAAATGCGATAAAATGATTGCCTCCCTGCGGTGCAATTTCACGCGCATGCAAAAATAATCCGAGTGCCAAAAAAGACACAACCAACTAATGCAAACGAAAAGAAGATCCAGTGAAATCCTTAACGCCTTAGCAACAAGGTGGGCGAAAAGAGTTGAGCCCGCATCAAGTACGTTCGGAAGAAGAAATGAGGTGACTGACTAATGACTGTGAAGCGTAAAACGATTGCACCAGACGACACGGAAACAGACACGCTTTAACTCCCTTCATTTGTCTCACGTTCGCTCTTCCACTCTCGGTGGGACTGTATCCGAAACTCTCAACAGCACTCGAACTAAAATCAATCTTATGATAAATTCATTACATGCGTTCATCCTTCTCGATATTTAAGCATTAAAGGAATTGCCATGGGGTGAACTGACGAATGCTGATGGAACAATGGTCAATTGTTTCGTAACTAATCCACATGTAATCGAGAGTTTATTCCAGTATTAGTCCGAAAACAGCAAATTTTGGCCTTTACATCGAACTATTGACAACGATAACAATGGTAACATTTACAAACACCCAATCCCTAGAGGGAGGGAAACTCACCCAGGCGGGAATCGAACCCGCGACCCTTGGAATGGCAGACGAGGACGTTACCCCGCCGCCACCGGGGTCGGCATGTATGACATGCATGGGTTGATTGGAAATACACAGATTATATATGGAACAGCATGCTTCAACGGTATGTAATCTTAGCTTTTCAAATATTCGACTTTCTTCTGGGTTAAACAATCCTTTACACCTGTCAAATACCTACTTGCGAATCACTGCACTTCGAAGTGCGGTCGCAAACAAAGTCTCGCGCATAATTGATCTGCGCTAGTCGACGTGCACGGGAGAAAGCACTCTTAAATTGAAGACATATACGCCCATTAACGGCATACTGACACGCCGGGACGTACCCCTCAAATGATCCACACAGCGAAAAAGCATAAAAATAAACGTATCATTTAACGCTTCGGCAAACAGGTGAAAATGCTATAGGATTGCTTTTGAGGGTACGAAACTGCGGGGATCCGAGCAGCAAAATACTTCCCAGGCTTAATAGAAGAGATTATAGAAATTGAAAAAAAATCTAAATAATTTCAATCGAGATGACGGAGACTAGCTACAACTTAAAATACGTACATTACTCCAAGAACTCGAGAAAATAGAAAAGGGTAAATGCCGCCAGTTTAAATTTGAAAAAGAGAGCACTGAGCTTAGTGACCGATGGTCGTTGAGTGACGACTACTTTACATGTTTATATTTTTAACGAAGAAAATAATAAGCACATTCCCTAATGAATCGCCGGACATAGGAAGCGAAACGCTGGAAAAATATTAAATCCAGAGAAGCCGAAAACCGCTCTTTAATAAGTGAAAAAGATTTTTCCTTGTAATTTCCGGTTGCCCCACCCCCATGTATTCCGTTTCTTCTCGTCCAAATATGAAATGGCCTCCACTTTCCACCGCCGGAAGCAAATAATCTTCCCGCAAAACGGTGAAACGCCGCCGCATCCGACGGTCTCAAAGTTACGTAAGAGCGATAAATCGGCACCGTTCCGCGCCCATCTGATTAGAACTCGAGTGATCTCCCAGAAACGCACGGAAAGCAAGGGAATCAGCACGGATTCGTTCCCTTTCACGGAAAGTATCGGGGCGGTTTCTAAGTTCACGGAGGCGTTATTCCTGACTTCGGAGCGTGAAACGTTCCCAGGGCAACTCTGTCCCACCTTCGGCCACAATGCTGGAGCCCGCATCGGCAGCGTATTGAACCGCGCGTTGCCGACGCAACGAGGACGAAACGCGAGTGGAAACAAACGAGGGAGGTGTTTCTTTTTTTTCCAGGCGTGCTTTTCAGTAAAATGCCCATACCTCTCTCTCTCCCCCGCGAAAACTAGCCTTCTTGCATCTCCTGGAGCGAAAGAGAGAGTATATTTTTCCTATGCTCCCATTTTCCTTGGGAAAACAAATGGAGCGGGTTCCAAGTCACCGGAAAGAACGACAAATAGGTAAACATACGCGCCCAATGAAAATTGGAAGATTTGAAGAGTTCTCTGTGTGCCCTTTCACTATTTCGACTGGCATATTCTGTCAACAATTTTATTTATGTATTCTTTAACTTTCAATATAGTAATTGCATGCATTAATTCGGGAGAGAGCGACGAATTTCAATTTACACCTGGGTGCTATTCTATCTTTAACGAGGAGGTTGTATAACACTTGTTAAATCTGGAAAAAAATTAAATTCTGTAATTCGCATATTATGAATAGGCATAGTCTTTTACGAATATACGCAGAACATAAAGAGACTAAGTAAGTGTTAACTTACATTAACGGTATATTTCCGTTTTAACCTTCCCCAACACTTGAAAAAGAAGTTAGAGTGTTTCTAAAAGTAGTGCTCTACCATTTTGGACCATTGCTGAAAAAACAGCACATCCCTACGAACACATCTAGCACTCGTACACAATTAAAGACCATTTTTCCCACACTTATTTCCTTCTTCAAAATGATGTCCAAAATGTTTATTCTTATCATGGTTCTTCCCCACTTCTGAAACAGTCTCCCTTCTATCAAGGCCTTAACTAACCCGCTCGGGAGAGTGAAGAGTGGAGATATGTCGAGGAAGTGCCTTCTTTCAGTATATCCCCCATCACCCTTTCCGCCTTCCTCATCGACTCCATCTCTCCCAGCACCAAAAATATACGTACTTTATCGTTTATCTTCCTCTCTATCCAGCTTATTTTTTCCGATTATTCTCTATGACCAAAACTCAAAAGCCTACAATCCATGCTTATCCTGTTTCCGCAAAGACGAAGTTTCAGCAACACATAGCCCGTCGCGTTTCATTAAAGCCTTGATTAATCTTTCCTTTTCATGAGTTTCCGCCACCATCATTTTTGCAAACTCTTCCGCCCCAAAAATTCTTTCGCTATCAGAATTCCTCTCATGTCCTCGTGTCCATTTACGTCGAAAAAACGTTTTCCACATCAGCGCTGTAGTCCATAAGATTAGTAAATATTTCATTAATTAAATTTATTCTCACTTCACTATTAGATAATTCTATCACAAAATTCAGTGCTCACCCACCCCGATTTCGGATTACAGAGCAATCGTTAATGAGTATTGTTTTGGACACTGAATTAAAATATATCTATCGCGTGACGTAAGCACCTAATGATAAATAAAGGCTATGATAGAATATATATGTGGATTAAGTAAAAGGAAAAATATAGAAGTACCATTTACCCCATTGTGGAAATAAAATCACTGTCATATAATACGAATTCCCTTTCCCTTATTTATCACATAGTGATGGCCTCTCATGGGTGTCTTATTTGCCCCTAATCAAGTTGTATCAGACAGCAGAGGAGCACATGGAATGAAATTGAGGCAAGTAATAACATAGTAGTACTGATATTTATATCAATTTCCGTACTCTAGTATAATAAAAAATACCACATCTGAAACTGAATTAACCGACGTCAAATGGAAATGATGTAAAGTCAATGTTAACCTAGCAAAATCTAGCCTTAGAATCGGATTAATACATCTAATTTCAGAAACATTTAATAGGTTGTCAGGAGTAAGAAAAGGACGAAGGTTTAGCAATTAATGATAACATCATGTATTTACAATGGCTATCTGCTCAATTAAAAGAACTTTTATACAGAAAGAAGATACGGAAGAGAAGACTTTATCAAGATTTTATGATACAATGGAACCCCCGAAACCATTCAGTTGAAGTGAAATCAGGCTGGAGAGAAAAAAAATTCTCACCAGCGCCAAATCCAAAAGAATAGATATTCTAATATTATTGATAAATAACATTTAATAATAGCAAAGTTTGAGGTTGAGGACACCGGAGAACGATATAGCATCTTCAGGAGTAATGAAACAAGTTGGAAAATAAACATTTTCTATTGAACGAAGAGGTGAGTACAGTATATCTCAGATAAAATCAGAAAACTCTCTGATTTTCGAGATACTGCCGATATTTCCGGCAGTATCGCCATCCTTGCTAGGTTATAGTTTGGCGCCCATTGGACGGAACAAGGACCCACTCAGATCATTGAGCAAGCTAATTTAAGCCAATCCGAAAAGCGAGATATTCTTATAGTCATTCCTCCGGCACTGATTAACCGTACTCACCTCTGTTTATCCTCCAATCCCTTAAGGAGGTATTGACACTAGCAATCCCCGAAGGAGGAAATGACAACCATCGGTTGACTAATCTGATTATTATCACCTCCATATTTAATGATTCAGGTTTTTGCAAAATTGCAATGACAGGAAAACTATTCCATACGAAATAATTACATAAGAATTTCAGGAGAATATGAAGGATATGAAACAGATATTAAGCATAAATATAAACAAGGAGAGATAATTTAAATAATCAAATAATACGAATGTGTGAAAAAACAGATAAAACAAAAACGCTCTCTCTTTTATATGCTATAAATAAATAAATAAATAAATAAATAAATAAATAAATATATATATATATATATATATATATATATATATATATATATATATATATATATATATATATAAGTATATATATATACATACATACATATAATTAAGCATACATAAAAGAGAGCGTTTTTGTATTTTGTTTATTTTTTTCCACACAACCACGGGCGCGCGCGTAGAAAATTATATTTACCAAATATTCATCAATTAATTGATCTCAGGAATCAATTGTTTTCCAATTAAACGGAAACTTTCCTAAAGGCAGTTGAAATATTGGACTTAATTAAACAAGTCATGTCAAAATCATAATAATTCAATAGCAATAAATATATATCTAAAGAGCAAAATCAAAAATTGAGAAATGAGTTTTGAGCACAACGAAAAGCAAATAAAAATGGGCTGCTTAAACATAACGATTCTTAGGACAGCATACATGCACAGCAAATATCATAAAAATATTTCCACGAAATATGCAAGTGTTTGGATTTTTATCACCTTGCGTAATTTAAGGGGTAGATGCAAAGAATCATGGATATAATTTGGAAGAGATTAAGAAGAGCCTAATCCATTAGCGAAGATAAAGGCGTTACAATTTGGAATGTGTTCATCAGTGACAAGGGAAATAGTAGTAAAAGAAGGAGGGAGAATAACTCTGTGGACAAATAAACCTATGCCCGCATAAAAACGCTCCTCGGTCCCTCAAGGCCACAGATTATGCAGCAAAATTCGACTTCCGGCACGGTGAGGTTGGGGTCGGAGCTCTACCGGATGTGAGGGAACGCCCGATGGCCTCCGGTACATACGTAGCTGGCTGCTCCCTCAACATTCATGCGCGATCGAGCGTGTTCGTCGCCACTGGCTGGGACTTGGGTCCGTTGACCCGTTCCAGTCGCCGGAATATACACCATATACTTTAGCGCTACTGTATAAGGGACACAAGTGGCCGAGCTGGGGTCGACTTGTGAATCCGGTTGGCTCGTTGGGTAACGAGCTTGTAGGCTGGCGCGAAGGTCGCGGGTTCAGATCAGTTCCGGGCGATGATGCTGTGCTGGCGAATTCTGGACGCTCCGGCGTCGAGCTTGCCCCGGGATACGACCTCAGCCATCGCCGTGGTGCGCGAAGATATGAGCATCACCGCGGAAAGTGATCAGCTTATTGGTCGGGTATCAAATGTCCATTTTATGGCGGGCAGGTTACGATCAGCGGCCTCGCCCACAGGCCGACCCGACGGAATAGGGAGAATTTTCCGAAAAGTTGACCCAAAGTTTGAGAATGATCTGCCATGCACCAAAACTGGTATACGCAGTTTATTTATGTGGATAATGTGTCTTTCCTGAATGATTCAATTATTTAGTCTAGAAGCCGGCTCACGAATCATGTTTTCAGTTGTTTCAATTGTAATCACTGGTTAATTGGATCCCCTCCATCATCGCTAATGTTTTCATGAAAACGAAAATAAAAAAATGAAATGATCATTAAATATCCGAGAAAAGATTAAAGAAAATAATTTTTTTGAATAATAATAGAAAAAAATACCGCAAATTCGAAAATACTTTGAAAAATGGTTTCAACTCGAATACATTATAGTTAATGTGTGTATTTCGTAGTTTACTTTACCTAGACTTTTCAATTTTAAATTTCCCTTGCACACGAACAACACATTCACGGCGCCATAACTCTCCCTATCGTAATCTCCTGAATTGTTAATGGACCGGTAGTGGCGGGCCTCTTCCATCGGTACGGTGAAATTTGCGCCTTCAGCGCATCAAGGGTGGATTCGTCTAGACATGCCTTAAACGACCCTTGATAGACGAAATATTTCTCCTATTTTTTAACAAATAGAAAACGATCAGTCTACGCCGTGGTGGTCGGCAGAAATTCAAATTAAAATGGCAGGAACATTTAATGACGTCCGCCACGGCTTCCTTCTGCCGCCTGACTGGGGAAACGTCTCTGACAATAAAAGGAGATTCTTGGAAGTGTTAGCAAGTAAAGCGGGGTCACCATATTTGCCGTTCGTTTCAGAAGCGTTGGGAAGTGAGAGTGTACTTTGAGATCGGGCTGTGCTATATTTATTTCTCAGTATCAACTATCGATATAAAAAAAATTATCGCAGTGTCTATGAGACATCAACAATAACCTGGTATATTGGGTAATATAGAAAATCTTCATTTTCGCGAAATATTGGCAATGTCGTCCGTATACATAAAATATTGACTTTATGACACAAACCGAGTATGGAAAATATAATTTATGTTTTCTGTGGATAATACGATCATATACTTCAAGGGTAGCATCAGCAATGCCGCCGTATTCAACAATATTAACTATTAAAATAGTTGAATATTACATTCATACTTAACTTTATTTATTATTATTATAATTTTATATTATTATTATTTATTTTTTAAATTTATATTACTACACATGAGAAACCGAGGAAATTTATTTTTCTGGGCATAAATGTTTCTTGCAAGAATTACTTTCTCCCTCAATTTACTACCATTTTAATTTACTTTTGTTATTACATAGTAATTTTTATCTTATTATTTCAAAATTATCGCCATATCGACGACAATCGTCGACCAATGACGCAATGGTTTCTTAAAAGTCATCCATGATGACCGGCGATGTGAAAAATCATCGACATTTTTTCGATATAACGTCATATCGGACAGCCATAACGGTGTGAGGAAGGTTCGCAAAACTTACGAGGCACCGCGGCATGGAGGACGCCTCTTGCGCCGGGGAAAGAGAGCAAACGACCCCATATTTCCCATTCCGCTCTCCTGGATCGCCCAGTGCCCGGGACGAGTCCAGAAATTGAGTCGGGAGAGGTGAAAGCAGACGTTCACGAGACGGAGAAAAACGGAGAATTCATTTCTTTCGAGAACAAATGACAACCTCCCCCCCCCTCCAAGAGCAAGCAATTTACATCCGTTTCGCCGCAGTGAACACGATATCAATCAACTCTATCCCTTAAATAAAACTGACCATAATGCTTAGATGATAAAATAACGCGCCGACAGTTATGACGGGGAAAAAATACTTATGCGCACACCATTGTGACCGCATTGACGTACTAATAAAGAATAAGTATAAAATAAAATAAATTTGTAATTTATCTAAGGGGAAAGCCACACAAACACACTGTACGCACTATGGTGGGTTATAACGATCTGCACCCGCAGTCAAATTAACGATGAGAGGAAATTCTCCACGAATAAATAGTTTGTCGCCAACGGAATTCGTATCCTCCAAGTGCCAATAAGATGTGTTAATCATGATTAATTAAGAGCTACCTCGTATAAATACTACAAACAACTGAAATATCCGGATCAGAATCCTAGTAAACTGACATGATATTTTTTTCAGGAAGAATCACCATAAGTGCATTAGTGTGGGAATATGCCATATCTGGAGCATGCATGTCCACCACACTTATTAAGTATTATCATAATGATAACAGAATATGACAGAAGATTGAAAGCAAAAGACGTGTGATTTCACAATAGAATGACGGAATCCAAATAGATCCAGCGAATTACCAATGAAGAAATACTAATGAGAAGAGGGGTACATAGAAGTTTTTTTTTCACAACGCTGCGAAGAAAAGAAAAAGTCATCACTCATAAATAATTTGAAAAATCTGAGAGTTCTCTAGGGTGGAACTCTTCAAACAAAAGCATACAAAGGATTTAAATCCAGTCCGCCAAGTGTTTGGCAACAGCCCCTAAGGTTAATATTATAACAATGATTTTATAATCATGATATGATAATTACGGGGGTATGTGACCCGATGAAATTTGATCACTTGGATCCAGCTCGGAGAAAAATGAAGTTTTCTGCCTTCTGTTCTAAGGCATAATTGCGTCTCGAAGACAATACATGTCAGTTGGGAAAACTTGTACAGAAAACCGTAAATGGAGTAAGCCAATCAGATAATACGAGATGCAAATGTAAGACGTGACCAAATAAATTAGAAGAGTAGGGGGACATATTGATTAGGGCCCGATGTTATCGAATCTTGACAACTGAAGAGGTTTTGACGCCACTACCCTGACGAATCCCGTAGCTTGCGTACGCAAGAACTGAGAATTATCGAAGTTCTGACCTCACGGCCTCGGCATGGCTGAGCAAAGACAATTTCGAGGCCTTCCTGAACATCTCCTGTAGCCTACGGTAAATCAATCGTCGGCTTAGTAAAATGCTGACGATAAATTGCACGAAAACCTAACGTGACTCCCAGTTCATGAAAAAATAAATCACGAACAAAATAAACTACAAACTAAAAATATCGACCTTCAGGGATTAGAACCACTCCAGACGCAGGTACTCAAAGGGTTACTCAGACTGGCGTCCCATCCAGTGGATGGCCCTATGTGATGCACCAGAACCTTTATGTACACCCGAGGGCAAGAGAGACACACGGAATTGAGAAAGTCGTTTAATGGAATCGAGTTTGCATACCTCTAAACAAACCGTCACTGAAGAGTTTATCTCTGATTCGGGTCTTGCGCCCAGTTAATGGAAGGAGTGGGCCATTACAGCAAACGCTTCGATTACCGGATGCCCGGAAATGGAATGCCATTAAAATTACCACATTCGCGAGAAGTGCGTAGGGGGCAATTCCTGCAAGGGAGAATGGAAACCAGGGCGTGATAGAGAATCTCAAGGAAGGGCATCAATGTGGCTATTGCGTCAATTTTTACATGGGAAGAATACAGTCACCTCCACTTTCTTCAGTCCGTGGGGCGTTAATAGAGGCCTGTTTATTCAAGTTACAAGTTAGCCTACCGGTCTTCTAATAACAAGAGTTTTGGTACATTAAAAACATTCTAAAGCATACATGTAAATTAATGTAATGGGCGTTGGGAACATTTATTGCGATTAAAATTCATTTTTTTCTTGTTTCCATTTACTTTAACCTTTTTATTTACTTGCTGTTTTTTTTAACATGAATAAGCAGCAAGGATCTGATAATTAGCTGGTAGTAGCTTCCATGTACGCTTAGACCCGTTTCTACAGGGGTCTATGGAGATACACTACGCCTACAGGCTATTAACTGTCCCTTGTTATCAGGGGCGCGAGGTGTTTAAATATTCATTACACAATAACGAAGAAAGTTCCTCGCTGGAATGGTATCAGTCGAATCTAATCTTTGGATGACTGAAAAATATTAATCTAAAAAAATATTCATTGCCAACGAATAACTTCCAACGAACATTTCTTCGATCACAAGCCAAATGACCGAGACCTTTCGTTCAAAAGACAACAACACGACTGAATATTTATCCTTAGAAAAACGCATTATTTTAGATTTTTATTAGTCTTAGTTGGCTTAAGAAGCAATTGAAGGACGAATGGGTGAATAAAGGAGATATAAAATAACTTGACGATATTTTTTCCAACTAGCAATAAGAATTTGTCGCAAATGATTAAATAATAATCTCTCATTCTACCTTCAATTTATCAAAATCTCATACTACTTCTTTTCTTTGGTCTCCAATAGTGTTCAGGTAACCTGGAAGTGCCTATTTTTATTACACGGGCATTCTTTAACCTGCACTCTCTCTGTGTATAGGTATGTGTGTACACGGAAGGTCATGTGTGTAATTATGGTCATGTGTACTGCTATTATCTGTTCAGAGCCGAACGTTTCACCGATCCAAGTCTGCCCGAGACTATACCTACTTGAACCTCCGACATTTGCGTTGACCCGCCCGACTAATTCGACTCCTGACATTCAAGCATAGTTCTCCTTCAAGTAAGATGATTTAAAAACCTTGAGAAAATGACATTAACGGTAGGCGTACCTGTGGATGCAAATATCGGTCAAGTTACGAAAAATGAAAATAAAATATATTAATAATGTCACAGGGCGAGGGGGCTTTCTTTTTTTAAAAATCTCTCGAGAAATAAAAACGGCTAGGGAGGAGGGGCAAGAGAAACCAAATGTAAGTAAGTGGCATTTGCACGATTCTGACCAAACCGATCCAACATGAAAACTGGATAGATGACTTCCAGGAGAAGATGCATGCCCATATTCATTCTACAAGAGAATCACAGAAGAACATACTTAATGCCATGGACGAATTTTCAAACATTAATACTCATATTTACTAACTTTCTTCTTTTGGCCACCTACTCACGCATCAATGATGGCGTTTAAGTACACGCAGTGCTAACAGGAAAGGCTTGAGATTGTAAGAAACGCTTACAAGCACATCAAAATCACAAATCAATCCTGGATTATTGCGAGGCTCTCTTATAACAGACGGATATAATACACATCTGAGTTCAAACATAGCCCCTCCCACCACTCCCCATCCCCCTGGAACCGTAGCCACCACAACAAATTGGATATCCCTTCCCCCAATCCTTTCCAACCCTCCCGCGGACGAGTACAAACAACGGAAGCTTTTGCTCTGCACCACCGGAGAAATGCTTCCGAATCGATTGGAAAGCCCGGCTGCTGCCCTTTACACTTTCTCTCTTCCTCCTCCACCTCCTCCTTCTCTCTCTTCCCCTCACTCCCCAGCTCCCCGCTCTCCTCCTCCAAGCCCTCCCGAGATGCCTCTCTCCTCCTCCTCTCCACCCTCCACAATCCTTGAGGCGAGACCAACACCTCCTCCTGCCTCTTTCTTCCGGTCCCTTCCCCCTACGCCCGCCCACCTGAACCCCCAAACCCCTTCTCGCCTCCCCCCCCCCGGACCCCGCGAGTGGTGTTCTTTGTCCCCCTCCCCACCGAGCTCCTCCTGGAGCGATGGGCACCCTCCAGCGGGACATCGACCAACGTTCTCACACCGCCCGCCGAATCCCACCTCACCTTTTCTCCTCCTTCCCTCTTCTACCTCTCCATCTCCTCCCGCACGCCTCTCTCAAGAATTACCTCCGCACCCGCTCGGCTTGATTCCGCCCCATTCTCCTGCGCTGTCCCTCTACCCGCCCCTTCGACCAATCTCCCTCCCGGCCCCTCAGCCCGACCGCACCCCCGCGATCCGAACGCGATTCTCCTGCGTGCAGCAAGAGTTCCACGAAAACGATTTTTTCTTCTATTTTTTTTAGCACTTTTGGAGCCGTGCGCGGCGCCCTTTGTCGTGTCGCAAGACACCTTTCGCTCGGGAGTTTAGCGCCGCGATGCTATTTTAGCACCAGTTGAAATCGTCTTTCGATGCAACAAGCGATGTTGCAATTGCTCATGGGAATATACGGCTGCGGACGGCTCTACTTGAATAAAATTTTGACAGTGCTTCTCATTAACTTGTACGACAGTAATTATCACAACCTCCTGACGCTAGATCGGAAAATATTTTGTTACATGGAAAGCAGACTATTAGGGAGCTAAATTTGAAAATGAAACTGTAACAATAGTTTCAATATATCAAAAATAAGAAACCCTAAACACAAAACATTGGCAAAAAAAAGTAGTGGTACTGAGGACATCATGAACAGGTTATCAACGTCCTTTCTTCCGTTAAGCCCTCCAATGGCTGTTAGCCATCCTTCAAAGTAAAGAGGGAATAAGGAAGGAAGAAAGGCCCTATTTATTACATGTATTTAATTGAACAAAAAATGCTACCTTTATATAGTTTGACCACGATCCCTAGTATAAAAATGTCATGAAAAATATTATTTTGCACATATTAGGTTTCTTCACTCAATTGAAGAGAAAAAATCATTTTACGATGAACATGCGACTGCCCTTTTTAACTCTTAATATCAAACGATTAAAGCCGCGTGAACAAAATACTATAGTCTCCGCCATGAAACAGTGTTGCCAAACGGAACAATATTTTTCAAAATTATCACGCCTTCCCTCCCAATTGATTTCTAGTTCATGCATCGAGTTGCATCAATGATTCGGGTTCCAACCCGAGAACATAAAAGATTCAGACCAACAAGTCAAGTGTATGCACCTGCCTCCGGCATTGGCAAATGCAATCATTTCCAGGCTGCAGCGCGCAAAATATTTTTGGTTGATTAATATAACTCTTGAAAATTTATATAAAAGCAAAGCAAAAATAAATATCAGTCTAATTATTGGATTAATTGGCCTGACGTATCGCTAATGTAGCAGCCGCTCCCAGTTTTAAGCGCCGAGTAGGCCTCTTCGCACAAAGCCGTTACAAGGCCAGACTAATGCAAACGGACAGTACAGCAGCGAATATTATGGGTAATTCCGATTGGAGGATTTTTTTTTACGAGTCGTTAAATTTTCCGACCAACGAGACTTCAATGAGTTCCCTTGAAAACATTTTCATTTATTCCATTTCTCTTTTTAGAGTTCCCCGCCTAACTTGGGGCAGTAAAAATATGATAACGATGAAAAAAAAATCTTCGTCCGAGTTTTACGAGAGTCACGCGTATAAATATTGCCGACGTCGAGGAAACGTGACCAAAAGCAAGCGGGAGGCATTTAAAAAGGAAACGTTAGCTCTCGGGAAGGGGAAAATTAGAACGTAAAACGGCTTCCAGAATTGATTTAACTGCGCCACGTGCGAGAGAGAGGGAATGAGAGAGAGAGACTGTACCGCCACACGCTGGACCGGCAACATGATAAAAATTTAAAAAAAATAATAATACTAATGCCTCGAGAACTGCGACATTTCTTGACGGTGCGAGGTGGAGCCGAGTGACGCCGCACCGTTTTTTTTAAATTTTTAATTCTTTTTCCTCCCTAATTTCAACTCTTAATTTAACGCTCGTTCCACCTCACCTTGACGCTAATTAATGACGGCGCTCTGAAAAAAATCGCGAATACTCGAAGCGTATTTGTACACTTATGGTATAATAATAATCGCGAGATGGACTAAACTAAACAACACGCGCGAAGGAAATGCCTCGTCCTTGAACCTCGAGGACCCACACATGCGACCTCCGAGAGACGTGAAATCTAAAAAGAAATTAAAAAATTAATGTATACGAAGGAGTACGAGTCCCCTTCGGAGAAGCGTTGCAGGGTGGTGGAGATCGCAATGCGAGCAAAACTGGGTCACGGCGCCAACTTTCTTGAGACGCCTTTTCTCTAGCACCCCCCCCCTCGCCCCCAAACAGACGAAATCCTGGCGAAGAAAGAGGATGCACTCATGTTATCGTCCCCTCCGGGGAACCGAGGATAAGCTGGAGAGGCAAAGTGAATCCCTGCGCCATCTCTCGCGTACAGGGAAGGAGGTAGGTCCCTTGGGGAGACCACTGAGCCAACGGAAGGGACTACCTTCATGCAACCCTTTTCCTGATAGAACGCGAAGGAAAAAATAAACATGGACCCTCACCCCCTGGGGTGGCGACCCACCCGTCCTTCACCCGCGACCCCCTCCCATGTGGACCCCGCCCGGGCCTGGCATCGATCTAGGAATCAGCTAGCGTGAATTTGGGTGAGACGAGGCACATAATCAACGCCCGCTGCTGAAGCCCCCGCTTGAAACCGCGGACGGCCCACATTACACGCCTTGGGGTCACCAAAACATTTACATAACGACAGTCGTCGTCGCAGTAGGGTGCCACTGAATCGCACCGCCGAGCACCGGTTCCGCCTCATGGAATACCCACGAGACGGCAGCGCCGGAGTCAATCCACGCCGATCCCAGTCGGTTTCACGCGGGTTCAACTAGTTGACGACATCGCCGGAGCCCTCGGGGGCACCTGATTTCTTTTTTCACCCTCTCGGGGGAACTGGGTTGGGACCGCGCTTCGGGAAATACACCAGCTCGCGGGGTCGATTCGGTCGACTCTACGGGAGTGCATACCGCTCACGGCCTTTTAAAGGTTATCAACCGCAGCGAACACGCGGTCGCCCGCATATGGGAAAGTCTACGGGGTCGCGGTGTGGGCGAAGGGGAGAAATCGCCGATGGGGGCCAGGGGTTCGGGCGGAAAACACTAGCGTCGGTTGCCGGGAGAATATATGGACGTCCAAAAACATCAAAAATATGGGTGAAATTCAGTAGTAAGTTATATTCATAGCGGAGCCTAGGTGAACAGATAACCTTCATTTCTACTTACGGTATGCAGGATGCACGTGCTGAACTTGGCTCTTTACAGGTACTGAATCTATCACGTCACTAATTAGCGTCCGGTGCTCATAAGAAATCGAAATTCGGTAGGCGAACGCGAATGATATTCCATCTTAAAGTATTGAATGTTATCAAACCTTACTATTTGTGAGGAGGAGGGATGCCGTCGATATAGACGATTCTTATGCGCGAAATGAGACAAGTGGTGTAAGGAAAGATTAACGGGCCAAGAGGTGACCTAATACAGCAGACGTCTTTTCTGGTCGATCCCTTAAAATAAAATCAAAATAACAATTTAAATTCTAACCGTTCTCAAGGAAATCATGCTTGGAATTATTATATAAATGCTTTGAAGCTTTATTAACTTTCGAAGCATATTTATGTGTGCTTCGAAAGTTAAATTCATTAACACTATATACACTCAGCAATAGACATCAAGACATAAAAACAACTTAATTACGTACATTTTAAAAACGTATACCTTCAGAAAGTGGAAACGTTGATATTGCAAACTTGTATTTTAACTGCGAAGGCGGATACCACGAATAAGGACTCTCTGTTCCCAGGGAAGATGATTATCTCCATGGGACAAGAATTGAAATTTATCGATAGTTTTCCGTTCATGAAAACTTCGACTCACAAAAAAAATGTTTCGCATATAGAGGGTATAACCATTTAAAACTAAGATCAATAAGTGCAGAGTCACCAGATCAATAAGTGCAGTGATCTAGATCCACACATATGAGTTTTAACGGAAGGCTCGCTCACCATTCGAGCATTTATTCACAGCTCCGATTCGGAAGTACCAATCACAGAACGAGGGAGCAACCATGACCCACCTTACGCCTTAGAAACGACACAAGAAATACTCGCATGTATGCACTCGCCTAACCAAAGGCAAAATCCTTCTCCTCATATACGGACAGCTCCGTTCATTCGTCGAGCGACACCTCGCGTGCCCCGTCCGAGGAAGATGGAAAGAAAAACGTAAATAACACGCTTCGGGGGCATTATCTCCTTTACGGACGCGTGCTCGAGAGTCAACATCCCACACGCCACACGAGCTCCGTCCCGCAGAGGAAAATCTGCACAAACACGCATCGAGAACCTCGCGAGCGAAGGGAGCATTCTTCCGTGAGAGGCCTGACGCGCGCGCTAATAAAATATACAGAACGTTAAATAAAAACAAGCATGCTCCCTGGGAGAGTCTATTTTGCTGCGATACTGAGAGTAAAACTACTTTTCCATTTTCACATCTGATTCATGGTTTCGGAGATAACCGCCTTTCGAAGTTTTCCCATTCGGCTTGAACAAATGCATAATTCACTAGTAGGTGTAACGACCTTCAGGTTACTATGGTATCTTATTTAGAGTTCATGCACTCCCTACATCACCATAGGGATAGGCAAGGATGCAAAAGAAGTGGGAAATACAATGAACTTTCGGCGGGTGATTGGCAAGTTGCCACCGCTACAGCTGGCCATTTCTTTATTATTTTTTCTGCAGTCTTACGTAACTATGAATTATAGTTGGATCGTACTTTCGCACAATCTGACAGTTGGATTGGCAATGATGCATTACCCTTAAATTTCAGTCGGATTGGGAAACTTTGAAGGACTTCCGGCAGGCGCAAGTCGAAGGGGGCAAGATGGATAGGATCCTCCTCTCGGTATTATTGCAAGAGTACACCCTCCTACGAAGCGTACTCATTTTTGCGACACCCCGCATTCACGTCTACGTTTACGCAATCCATCGGCCCTCGAGAGAGCGAGGGACAGACGGAGATGTAACGCTTCCCGATCTCCCGTCGCCACCTCCGCGTCGCGTAATCCGATCCAGGCTCATCGAGAGCATCTCGCCCGAGGGTCTTCGCCCCCGTCCCGTCCGCTGGTTTTGGCATTGCGTGGCGCTCCGTCCCACTAGACGACGCTCCAATTCGAGGCGGCTTTCACTTTCGATCGAGCTCAGGAAGCGGCCCGCGGGGGTGATGGGGGGGTGGGGTATGCTGCCGGGGGAGGGAGGGAGGAGAATAGAGAGAGAGTGGGGAGGAGAAAAAAAAAGAAAACCATGGAGACGACGAGAGGAAAAGTAAAAATTTCTCTCTCCAATAGGCGGGTGTTGTTAGCTTTTCCGTCGCGGCTCCTTTTCTCCGATGAAATTTGAATTCGTAGGCAGGGAGGGAGGGCCGAAGAGGGTCTGCGTTAGTATACAAGCCACGGCCCCGTTTCCCGAAGCTGCAATTCAATTTACGAGTCCTCCAAACAAACACACATACATAAATGCATGCATACCCTTCACGATGCTCATTTCCGAGCAGGCAAAGTCGGAAAAGACGAAAACATTCACCTTGTGAAAGGAAATTACTCCCATTCACTAATTCCTTGTTTAATATTCTGTATTGACATACTTGTAAGTTAGCCTCAGTTAAAGTTCACTCATTTTTTTCATGTATAACATTTTGTTCCCGGGACTTCTACTATTCCTAGTCTTAAATAGTCTCTTCGACCACATTAGCCCATGACATTTTCGGTATACTCATGCATTTTCAACCATTAACTCCTTTCTCTTTATGTTTCGTTATTTGACTCTCATCCATTCTCTCAACATGACTAAATCAGGGTGAAACACTTTTTTCACTCTTGCCTATATCATCGCATTCAATCCACATTCTTTTACAGGGTTCGTCCGGAAAATAAGTGTACTGATTTTTTCCCGCCGCTCCAGGCGCGCCCAGCACCGCTCTGACGGGCTGCGATTGGAGGGGGGTATGTTGGCAAGCGACGCTGAAAAAGGCAGTCGGCTCTGAGCTGTGGTGTAGTGAGGAGCTCTGTTAACGCGAACCTCCACGCTCGACCCACGTCACGGAACGCGATGCCCAAGTTTTTGGAGCAGCGTTATTCCATCAAATTTGCGGTAAAGCTTGGGAAATCGTCTACCGAAACTGTCGGTATGATTAACCAGGCTTACGGGGAGTCAGCCAATTCCAGAAACATGATCTTTCGGTGGCACAAGATGTTCGTGGAGGGCAGAGAAGAGGTCGACGACGAACCACGGCCTGGACGCCCATCAACGACACTCACCGACGAAAATGTGCGAAAAGTTCGCGATGTACTGAACTCTGATCGTCGTCTTAGTGTTCGGATGATAGCAGAGCAGTGTAATGTGCTCGACAGGCTTCGAAAACGAGTCGCCCGCGTCCGGCCAGCGATCAAAAACATCTGGCGGCTGCATCACGACAATGCGCCGTCTCACACCGCGCTTGTCGTGTCGGACTTCTTGGCCAAGCACGGCGTGGCAACGCTGCCGCACCCGCCCTACAGCCCGGACTTGGCACCACCGGACTTCTTTCTGTTCCCGAAGATAAAGAGGAGTTTGAAAGGAACGCGATACAGGACTTTGGACGCCGTCAAAGAGGCCGTGACGACGTGTCTTCGAGAGGTTCCCGATGATGCCTTCGCGGGAGCGTTCCAGGAATGGGAACGCCGCTGGAACAAGTGTATCGACTCACAAGGGTCCTATTTTGAGGAATATTAGCTTAAGATATGTAAAAGTGTAATAAATTTTTTTTCCTGAGCTCAGTACACTTATTTTCCGGACGAACCCTGTATATCGCACTCATTACTCTTTGAGTCTCCCTCTTTCACTACAAAAATAAAGTCTTACCTATGTGTGATGTTAATCATTCTAACCCAATAATCTTGCGAAAGGTAGGCGTAATAATTATTAGAACGGATTTCGTGTCATTAAAATCTCCCAATGAACAAACTGAATAAATGTGCGCATAGAACTTAGAAACGGAAATCAGAGCATTTTCCACGGCTTTCCTTCGATGGATGGGTATCGATAAAATAGCCTCTATTGTTTTCGCAATTACACCGTCAATACTGATCAGATCCTCGACCCAAAGCTTATTCGGCTCAAGATTTGACAACAAAATCAACTTTTTCTTCCTAAATTTATCTCAAAATGTTAGGTAATAAATTGAGCAATTGCTCCCGATGCGGAGAAACACGCACCCCATGATATGCGCACGATTGCCCATTGCTGTTCAGAGAAGAAAATATCAAGATTACGACCATCATACGTTCTTTATCTAAAATTAAAAGTAATTAAAATTAATGTGGGTCCCAGCGGAAAGAGAATGACTGTATACGGAAATCTTATGAGGTATGGTCATGGAGAACGGTAGAAAAAGAAAACTGGATATACAAAGAGGATTTTAAACGTAGAAAGCCTATCTTTTGAGAGGCGGAAGAAAGGAGGAAGGCGGATGAAATTTGGACAAAAGAGGAAAAGTGGATGGAAGCAGGAGATACTGAAAGACAACCGGATTTTGAAGGCTTTGATGGAAGAGAGAACTTTTGCGTGGGAGGAAGAGAAAGGAACGATGAGTAGACATTCTTTGACGACCAGAAAGGGAGTAGAATTTCTGATAAGCAAAAAATGGCAGAAGAGTACACCAAAGGCCGTATTTTTAAAAAAAAAACGTTCAATTGCTAGAGATTGTTCATGAAATCCTGAAGGATGTGAAATAGTTTTCAGGAACCGACCTAATCAAACCCCTGCAAGATATACTACATAAATAAGTTAAGGGGGTACGTTATGTTGACTTAATTAAGGAATATACTATAATCCCTTCCTGTTAAGTAAATTTTGAATCGACGAAATCACAAGAACTACGTAAAAGATTTTTGCGTTTGACTAAATCATTAAATTTTGTTTTTTTTAAAGAAAAATTTTGAGTCCTTGGGTTCAATTTTGTAATGATTGTGTACCGTGCAAAGGAAGAACTAGTCCTCAAATCCGTCACTGATGACGTCTATCCCTCTTATTTTACCCCGGTGATCAAATATACCACATCAATTGGGAGTGAATTGTGGGACTAGAAATCTAAGTCCTCCAACATTCGCGTCACGCATATCCTCTTCCCTGAGCATTTTGTTAAAACAAATCAAGCGGATTTTCACTGAACCATCTCCAATTCTTTAATTAAGATCTTCTCCCATGGACCTCAAATAGATGCCGCATATTCCAAACGTGGCCTGAGTAAAGCAAAGCAACACCCACCGTTTACCTTTCCATCACATTTCCCCACAACACGTCCGATGAAACCCAGTTTCTTTAAGGCTGACCGACATATTCTTCTGATGCGTGTACCCCATGAATAACCCCCAGTCATACGATGTGGCACGCCCCAAGTCATGTTTCTACTGTTTCTAAGGGCAGCAGCACCATTCCGGATTTATTGTGGGGAAACGGCTTTGAGTTCTGCTAGACAAAGACCGCGGAATCCCAAAAGTGGTGAAAGTTCACATCGGAAAGCGTCATGGAACAAATAGAGGAGTTTCCACGCTATGGAATTCCGAATCTCACGTTTGAGCGCAATCTGCAGTTTGTGGGCCGAATATAGCTCACTTCTCTTTTCCCTCTCCTCACGGCTCCCGGTACAAATCAGATAAGACATTCCACCTTTCTGGCATTCTTCTCATAGGAGAACGCAGGTCGGAAATGATTTGTCTTGCTCTAGACTGCCATTTCTTTCTTTTGCGTTGGAAAGGCGGGAGGACCGAAAATAGTCGAGTTTCAGAGGGTTTTATCGAGCAAGTACAAAACTACGGAAACGTCAAAGACAAGATTTCGTTATTCACCGCACTTCCTTTTCAAAACAGAGATACCGTATTGCGTACGGAAAAATGGGGTATCGTAACTGAATCGGGTATTTAAATGGTACGAATATTTCAACACAACAGGTATTAAACAATGAAGCCGATTCGTGCAGGCAATTATCTAAAGAAAATCATAACCTAGATATCACCTCCAATTTCATGATTAAGTTTTTGCAACATTTAAGCATCACTCTGTGCAACATATGCAGTTTTCTAGAAATAAAATTTTATCATAATACCCCATTCTAAATATGAAATGTGAATTTTATTGATAAAAATACTTTAGATAACCTTACCTAAAAATTTTATCATTAACGGGTAACTGACGTCGATTTTAATTGTAGTGATAGTTAAATGGAAGGCGACCGACAGCTGAGTTCATTTGCGCCATTAGGGATGGACAGGAAAGGGTGAAGGGTGACGAGAAACCCGGCGTCGGCATTAGCTTACTATTAACGAAAGGCGCCAAAGGGTCCGCAGGTTAACGTCCCAACCGACGGACGGCGTACTCACTCAACTTGCTCACCACAAGGCACCTCAAGTAAAAAAAATATCAGCCGCCTCCGAGATTCGAACCCGGGTGAAAAGCCAGCACGTTAGCTACCGCACCATCCCGAACCCCGATTTTAATGCTACATACTTTTGAGCGCACTGTATGCAGTCATGCTTCTTAAATTTTTATAGATATATATCGTTTGTATTCCTGGCGATATCACGGCATGCGAGGCAATCTCATTCCTCCGAATGAAATACAGGCTGTATGTTTCTAACCAGTGAGCTGGTGATAATCAGTACACTGCAGAGCTAAGAGGTTCGTTTTCAGATTTTTATGTCACGTTAGGATACATCTGATTCCCTTCCTATTATTAATAGTTCTTGCCCCTTCCTTCTCCAGTTTGTCCTTTTCTCTCCTGCTTCTCACCTTCCTGACTCCCGGGTGAAATTTTGCCATCATGTGCCATTTTGCAAGATACCGAAAACGCGAGGTATTTTAGACAGGCTGCGATAAAAAAGTCAAAAACTATTTCAATCAACATCGAGCTGCGGATTAAAATTCATAGCAAACTAATACATTTTCGAGAACATTAAATTTTAACACTCGGTATCACAAAAGATCGCAATAGCGGGGATCGCGCTGTGAAGAACCTGAGCTTATGATCCTGAACGTTGCAAGTTTGCAATAGACCACGCTACATAAGTAAAACATTTACTATAATGGACACCGAATTGCACATTACAAAGTAAGAAAAACGAATGTTATTAATTTTTGCCATACGTATAGTTCCCGCCATTGCAAATTTCTCTTTATTTGAGACAATGCATCCAACAACTGTCACGAAATCAGTGGGTCGTGGGTATAATGAATTTTAGAATCTCGGGTCGTGAACGTGCGAGAGGAATAAAAAGGTCGGTAACCGACACTGAACGCGAAGAATTTCCGCAGAATATTCCCGCCGTCACCGGCCCCACGCTACGAAGGCATGCATCAGGGAAAAAAGCCTAAAAACGCGACACTACACTAAGTTTTCCAACATCCTCGAGACTCGGCACCATCCAAGTCCCCTCGGAAGCCTTCGTTACTGACCGAGAAGGCGAGGACCTCGGCCGGCGACATTCTTCTCGCGTCCAATCATCCCTCGCCTCCATTCACCAAGCGTTCGTTTTATTTTTCATCTTTTTCTCATTTTCCGTGGCACGCACGGCGGGTCTTTGATGAACGGACTTGATTTGGGGAAATTCTTTCGAGGGCGACTTCCGGACTTCGTAATTAAGCACCGGATTCATACACGCCACCGAACTATTGGAATGACTTTTTTCCCTTTAGATTTCAGAACGATTCTGAACAAATCGATAACGGATTCGATTCATTTTCACGAGTTATTTCCTTCTTGTTGGCTTTAGATGTTTGAGGGGAGGGCGAGATATCACCCTTCCTTCACACTCCCTCCACTCCTGCCAATTTCCTCCATCCCCCCCATACACCCCCTTCGGGCTCTCCCCGGGTCTCCGCTGGGTTTGCCAAATATTAAAATGTTCAAAATAAAAAGTTCTGAAGGGGCGGAACAGAATGGGAAAATAGTATAAGGGCTTAGATTAGGAGTGAAGAATATGCCACTGCTGTTACGTGCTGCCTGATGAAAAATAGGTATCAAATCAATTGATATGGATCTATTTCTCTGATATTGGAATTCATGAACCGATCGTTTAAACATGATGAGTCACGAAATACTGATTGCACTTCTGATACTTTAAAAAATATTTTAAATTTAGCTTTCTTCTAATGATCTCTCGACGCTGGTCTCGAAGAATTGTTGTAACACTTTCCTTTTTATCACGGCAGGGTGAAAGTCAAGAGTGAAATTTTCAGTCTCAATCGTTCTAAATAGCATACGTTGACTTTTTTCCTTCACTGAATAACCAAAGTCAGCGCTAGTCTCTATCTTGCCTACCTTTTGTATCCAAAATTTGGATGACTCCCACTGCATCTACATATAACATCACAATCAAAACTGCAAGGTAATGGAAATATTTTTCTGTTCTATACACGATAATGACTACAATTAGCATTCAAAGGATAACTTTTTCGAAAATCTTTATACTAATCGAGAAAATGTCTTGGCGTTCGTCTACGATTTATTAATTAAATAAATATTAAGGTTCGCTAATAGTGTGATGTTCGGTGAGATTTAGAAGTGAATCAGCGGTTAGCCTCTGTGCCATACAAAGTCTACCTTCAGTGGCAAATTTTCATTAATAATTAAGAGAAAACAATATATATATATATATATATATATATATATATATATATATATATATATATATATATATATATATATATATATACAGGGTCGCACCCAAAAGTGGTAGGACTGATTTTCTCTGGCGCGAATGGAGCGGTGGAGGGGGGTCTGCCTGGCAGGGTAAGGTGGAGGGGGCTCTTAGCAACAGACCAAAACCAACCTCAGTCGCCTGCGGGCTGTCGTTGAGTGAGGACACCGTTTTTAGTGAAGCAAGTTTTTTGTCCGCGTCGAAAAACAAAATGAATCTGAATTTAGAGCAACGTTATTCCGTGAAGTTTTGTGCGAAACTCGGGAAGACGGCAACTGAGACCCTCGATATGATCAAGCAGGCTTATGGGGACACTGCCTTAAGCCGTTCCACAGTATTTGAGTGGCACAAGTTGTTTAAAGAGGGTAGAGAGCTCGTTGAAGACGACCATCGCTCCGGACGGCCGTCGACGGCAAGAACCGACACGAATGTGGACACAGTGAGGACACTGCTGAACACAGACCGACGCTTAACCAGTGAAGAAATTGCAGACCAGTTGGGTCTGTCTGCATCCAACGTCCAACGCATTATTTCACAGGATTTGGCCATGCGCAAGGTGTGCGCCAAGATGGTGCCGAAAATTCTGCCGTGGCGCGCTTGTCGTCAGACAGCTCCTGGCCAAATACGACATTGCCACGTTGCCGCACCCGCCCTATTCTCCCGATCTGGCACCACCAGACTTCTTCTTCCCCCTGATGAAAAGAAAGCTCAAGGGACGACGTTTTGACTCGATAAAGGCCGTTCAAGAGGCTTCGACGAGGGTCATCAACGGCATCCCCAAAGAAAATTTCCAGCGGGCGTACGGGGAATGGGATCAACGTTATACTAAGTGTGTAGCAGCTCAAGGAGCATACTTTGAAGATTATTAAGTTGATGTAAGTATATCGTCAATAAAATTCTTGTAAAAAAATCAGTCCTACCACTTTTGGGTGCGACCATGTATATATACGAGGGTCATCCGGAAAGTAGTACCCGTTCGTGAAATAAAGACACAAAAGTAAATATTAACTAACATAAAAAATTTTATTTGAAAGAGGATACTTTAAACTACTTCTCAACATAATCTCCAAGCAAATTAAGGCATTTGTCATAACGTGTGACAAGTTTCTGTATTCCTGCTGCATAGTCCTTCGCCGCCAGCTCATTGAGATACGCGAGGGACCCATCTTGCACAAATTTTTGCATAATGCAGATGGTGTTTAACAATTTCATGAACAATTGTTCGAGAAACATTGGGAAAATGCTCACAGATGTCATCAATTGTGACGCGCCGATCGTTCCTCACGAATTCGTCAACTGAGCTCACCAGTTGGTCTGTAATGACAGACGGTCTCCCCGAACGCTCATCGTCGTGTGTGTTCCCCCTCCCCATGTTGAAGTTGCGACACCACCGCCGAACAGACGACTCGTCCATTACATTGTCTCCATACACCTCCTTTAATTGGCGATGAATATCACATGGGCGAACGTTTCTTGCATTGAGGAATTTAATCACTGCCCTCACTTCACAACTGGCGGCGTTCTCAATTTTTTTAAACATTGTAAACAATCACAGAAACAACACAGGCAATGCTAGCGTCACGCAACTTGGCTCAGAGAAGGCAGACAAGCCACTGAAGCTATCTGACCTCGTCCAGCGGCTACTCGCGTCGTCAGCACTTCATGCGGCACGAACGGGTACTACTTTCCGGATGACCCTCGTACATACATATATATAATGATTCCAAACTGCCGTCTTATTTGAAGGAGGAAAGCTCAAACAATATACAATGATAGTGTCCTTTTAAGTACTATCTATTTCATTTGTGTTCTATTGTGCCGTCCAAATATTATATATATATATATATATATATATATATATATATATATATATATATATATATATATATATATATATATATATATATATATATATATATATATATATATATATATATCTGTGTGTGTGTGTACGTATGTTAGTGATTGTATATGTATGTGTGTATAAATTTACAACCTACAATAAGAATAACTTCGCCGATTGAAAGAGGGAGGAAAGCCATTAATCCGAGAGTGGATATAATTCCAGGATCGTTTTCAAACTCCAAGATTGTCCCGGAGACTACGGGGGAGTTGGCAACCCTAGTCCCCTGTCAACACCTCCGCTTCCTCAATACTTCCCCCACCTCATCTCCGACACGTCGTCACTCGACCAACCGCTCGTTCCCTTTATCTCCCGCCCACCACCCCGGGAGGAAATTACTCCCCCAGGGGTCCTCGTATCACCCCCACTGAATCGACGCCGCGTCCTCGACTTGTAGCGAGGATAAAACAGGGCTCGAGAGGAGGATTCATCACTGACGTAAGAGCGGGCGACTCCACGCTCCGCTCTCGAGCAGGGTCATGTTCGGGTAACATTATTCTGGTGTGTATTCACCCCCTGCCACACACCCTGGCGGTGGCTTGCAGGGTATATACAAATAAAATGAAATGAAAGATGGCGCACCCTGCGATATGAACATCTCCCAGTTAGCCACCACCTGAGCTTCAACTAGGGATGCGTCACAATTACGACAGTTCAAACGTGCCCTCAAAACCTAGGAGGCGGCATACCGCAGTCGCAAGTTGATCTACAAGGTTCAGGCACTACGGCCAGAAACCGGATTGCTACAGCTCTATGAGGTCTCATCCTTTCTTCGTAAGCTGATGAACAATCTAGAAATTTCACAAGGCATAATTGGAAGGAGATCTCGATAGCAGTGATGTTGAAAATGTATTATTACCCCCATCGTACTACGGTAGGAGAGACCATGCTAGTAAAATTAGAGAGATTAAGGGTAGAACAGATAGATTTAAGATGTCATTTTTTCCACGAACGATAGGGGATCATAATAATATTGTTCGACCGCGGTAGGGTCATGTTCGGTTAAAATTATTCTGATGTGTATTCACCTCCTGCCACACACCCTGGCGGTGGCTTACAGGGTATATATAAATAAAGAAAAGGGTTTAGCTACTATGACTGCATCACAGTGCCACAATTCTGGGGCATACACCTTGTTATAATAACCTGTCAATCACTCTAGAAAAGTGGTACGCTCATCACTTTGGTTTATCTACCAGGGATACTACCGGTTTGTTACATTTCTCGGGGATTATCATTGCTTTCATAATATTTCAAATGGCCTAACGACATCATGATTTTTATTTACATATTATACCGATTTGACATCAAAATAAGAGAAATTTTATATAAAAATCAGGTTTCGTGCAACTTGGGATGCTTTTTTTTTTATTATTCGCCGTCTCACAAATGGATTTGATGGAGTTTTCCCCAGCAGGAGCGCGCAGATCTATGGCTCATTCTCGCTCGTCATAAATACAGACTCGGATAGGTCATATCCGGAGTCCGGAGACAAAAATGTGCTCCCTGGATTGCGATTTTTTCTCTATTTCCTTCAAAATTCAATGTGCAATGGGTATTACTTACGGGATCGAAAATTTGGGACAAAAATTACTACATTTGAAGCACTAACACCTCTAGCATGAGCAAAAACAGCAACATAAAGAAAGAATTACATGTAGGTATTCATACATATGTATTTCATTAATGTAAAATTATAGTACCTATTTGGATAGATTGCATTCACAGGGTTTTTTTTGGGTGGTGTGGGAACGTTTTCAATACACAACTCTAAAAATCTGAGAAGTCCACTCATTTCAATGCTCTCCAGTATTGACATTAAATTTCTCTAATTTAACATGTTTTAAATGTTTTACTTCGTTTTTGAAGCCCAGTTAACCAACTTTCAGCCACGGAAATCTGGGAAATGTGCGAATTTCACTTGAACAAAGAAAGTATATCCGTCGCTCTTACAATCAATGTAAAACTCTCTACGATGCGGGAGGCGTAGCGGAATCAAGACAAAACACAGTCAGTAAATCGGTACTGCTCTGCTGAAATGGGAACAGGTGGTAACTCCGATAACATCAGTTTTGGGCAGGAATATCCTCGACTCTGGCCGATTTTTCAGATCAGGGCGTCAATAATCCCCCGCCGTATCCTCCCTCACGTGCCTCGGTGTAAATGCCTTGCATTTGTATATTGAATGCCGACGATGGAACGAATTGGTCTGGCGGCAGCAATCGAAGTAGTCAACTCGATACAGTGCAATTCAATTCCTTGAACGCGGGTTCGATACCAGGACGTGGAAGAGGATTTTTTTTCAGGCATTTTTAAATTCATGCACAGAGGAAATGTTTTCGAATTAATCTGTCTGCCGGCTGGGAAGTTAAGCTGCCGACGGTACATAGCGCAGCGCCGAAGTGGAATCAGCATCGTCTCCCTCTCCTCCTATATTCTTCTTTTTCTCCTTAACTCTGCCATTATTCTGAGCCTTCAAAATCCTAAACTTACTCGTTTCCTAAATTATAACGCTATTCACTTCCTCTGAAATTTATTCAATCCCTATTGATCCATTCACTTATTCTATCCCTCCTATATCCCTCTACTAATCTATTAATTCACTGACCGAATCATCCCATGACCTACTTCTCTCTCTCTACGCAACCTAACTTATTTGTTCCTTATTCATCCACAGTTCTATGTCATCCATTCCCCAATGCTCTCATTTTCCCTTTAATCTTTCCACCACTCCCATTCCTCCTCCAAACTAATCCTCCCCAATCTGATTCCCTCTCTTAGGATCGATCCTCTTCTATCGTACATTCCTCTTAACCTAATCTTTATTCCATCTATGCCTACTCTGTCCCGTCACCATCCCTCTTTTCTTCCACTCCTTTGTCACTTCGTCATCCACATCACTCTTCAGCCATTAATAGTGGAAGTGACCTCTGAACCCACGACAAAACTTCCAACTAAAAAGACTTCCACCGCCACACCGGTTCGGGGGTCCCGGTTTAGGAAAATAGGCCTCCGGCTTCCCCTGATAAATAGGGCCGCCAGATCTCATTTCGATGGAAATTCGAGATGGGATGAATTGCCGAGTCGGAGTACGCACGTACATACACACACACACACAGGCATCCCCGGATCCCACCTCCCGAGGCAATCGGGAGAATTTTCGAGTCACAAAAATGGCGCCCGGGGTCTTGTGGCTCGATTGATTCCCTAACCCTGGAAAAGTAACCCAGGTGGAGAGGAATCCTCGGGTACATTCCAGGCCCCCTCCGGTTTCCTAAGGATCAAAGACTCCGGGTGAACTCGGGAGAGGTCCTCATGAATTTTTGGGGAGAGAAAAAACCCGTGGCTCCCATTTTTCTCCCGCCACGGTTACCGCCAGAGGTCACTTTTTTTTGGACCGTGGATTATGGGCCATAAAGCTGGAGGAAGGCAGGAGCCCATCTCCTCCCCGGGGCCACATGCATGAGCACTAATTAACTCACCACCATGTTTAGCCGTTTTCGACTCTGAGCGTCCGGAGTGTTCGCCTGATACGGGATTTTATTTAATCACAAGACTTTATGGCGGGCAAAGCGTAGAGCCTCATCCAACGGTTCCCATCTTCATTACCTAATTTTATTAAATGTAGCAATTTGCTATCCCAAGAGCATTGGTGCTTTTAAATTTCAGATGTCTCTTTCACCTTAAGCCCATTACCTAGATGAACTGAAACCCGAAATCATCCAACAAACTACAACTCTGTGCCATGGATTTTTGTTTTTTCTAATGTTTGAAATATGCTTGACCTTAAAATATCGAAAAATAATATAACCAATTATAAATTACTACTTTAAGTTAGATAGGGGACTTCAGTTATAGATTAATAGACATTTTAGTGCCGTCAGCGTTCAAGGCAGCCGTTAGACCCACAAATTTAATGCTTCCTCTGTATTTGCATCTATAAGTGTTGATATCAGAAATTAAGTACACTTCAAGTTGGAGAGAAAAGCATGATCAAGGTATATGGTAGGGTGGATGCCAACGAAAGAAAAAAAAAGGCCGCTAAGTCAGCGCCTGAAATTTTCACTGAAAATAGATACAAGTTTTGAATGCGATCTATAAAGGATCGCCGCCTTGTAAAAATGAATTGTACATACTGACTTTTTCACGAAAATATACTGATAGTTAAAATCCAAGATTTCAGTATTTTGGCCTGTTATTAGAATTCAAATCTCCTGAATATAAAAAAACGGATGCATACATTATTTTAAAAGCAGCCCTTTTTCATCAAATTCAGCATGCAGCTATTCCGGTTATCGATAAAAAAAGTGCGACAGTTAATACTTGATTACAAATTATGAGAAAATAGACCAAAAAAATTTATATAATGCTATATTCTCACCACAACCTCGTCCAAAACATTTTGGGTTACAATTTCAACAGGGGAAATAAAATCCTTTCATTCAATTATCATTTCTTCCTGGAATTAATGAGAAGGGAATCGCAAGCATGGAAGTTTTCATGGATGATCTATCTAGCTATCGAAAGACAACAGTTAAACTAAAAGGAAACAAACTTTCCACAGTTGGCACAGTCTTACATGACCCCGCATTCCTAATACCGTACATCCTGAATGGATTATCGACGTGGGCGTGACCGGGGGAGGAGGCGGAAGTGCAGGGGGGGGGAAGGAAACTCGAAGAAGTAGCCCCGAAGCTCTTTACTCTGGAGCTCGATTCAGCGGCAGTCAGCTAAAAATGAGTAAAACGAGGAACCGAAAAAGCTCTTGGGACAGCAAGCGTGCACTAGGGCAAACAGAGGTCACGGCGATGGTATCGGAATTTTTTCCGATAGTGGAAACGGAAATGGGAGGGTAGGAATGGCGGGTGGGGGAGGGGAATTGGCGTGGATGGCAGGGAGGGTAGGGGCGAAAACAATGCCAGGCGCCACGACATGATCCACAAGGTTTTTCGCCTCTCTTTCTAAGTTGATACTCAGGGCAATTGGGAATATTGAAATCCGAGGTGGCGAACAGCGTGTCAACGTTCTAGGGAAGTCGCACCATTGGCCGCTGTCTTCGGCGCGGATTTCAGGGAACCTTCGGCTACAAGCTGTCCGGCATCAAGCGGAGAGGGGGGGGGATTCCACCCATATCCCTCCTTTCGTCGGGTGACGTCGCCTCCGCCGGACCCCTACATGCTTTCCTTTGAATCTGGGTGTGCGGGACGCATTTTCCTCTCTACCCCCGAATCCTCGGTCCCCCGATCACCGTAGAATTCTTGGCTTCCAAGCGAAAGTTGAAATGCTCACCTTTTCCCGACACCGCAGGCGTCGTAGCCCAGCGGGTGGTGATACTTTCGGATACTGTAAGTTGACTCAAGTTCGATTCAGGGTGACGCCTTTGGATACCCTCACCTTTACTCAAGTTGTGTCATCTTTTCAAGAATTAGATTTTCCGAGAAACAGCGGGCAGCGGCAAAGGGAACGGAACTTGCCCTCCTTGGCCTTATTTGGCTATTTCGTACGCCTTACGGCTTAGTGCGTAGTGAGTTCTAGCCTGGCTTATCAAGCCATTCTTGGGATATTGGCTATATTGGTTGTTTTACATACTGCCAATTGATTTCACTACGCTTTAAAAAAGGGGCCACCAATCTAAACATGTCAGGGAGAGCCAGGGAGTTTACAAAACATTGTTGGACACAATTTCTATTGGTTGAACGCGATGAGTTTAGTGCAAACTAGTTTTATTTACGTAATGAGATTAGTTGGTTGCCAAGTAGTTTCCGTTACAATGATGTGACAGTGTAACAAATACTATTTAGCAAGAAACTCACTAAATGGAAAAGCAGTATTTAACTTCCTAGTTAAAATGGAATTTATCCAAACATTACCTGCTGCTAATGTTAACTTCATTTGAGTTTTCTCAACCGTGAAAACGACCGTATTGGTTGTGCGCCTCTTCCTAGCAACTTAGAGGGCCACTAGTTTTCCTCGACTCCTGGTGAAGTCAGGATTTCACTCGCCAAACTCCACTTTAACCTTTAAACTATTTTTTTTTAACTATCTTTTTTCCGCTTTCCATTAAAATATTTTGGGATCGTTTTCCAAAGTTTACTCTTTATTCTTCGAAAATTATGTTAAGAGAAATGCAAGGAAAATCGAAGCAGCCATAAGAGTGGCAGAGTGCGCGATACCCTTCGCTAGGCATACAAGTGTCATTAGAGACAGTAGAAAAATTAAATGCACACGCCTGGAACTTTACCGAAAATGGGAGGATTTGCGCCAAAGTGGAGTCGACTTTTCGGCGATGCGCTAAACGCAATAGTAAGAAAAATAAGAATAACATCCGTAAAAATGAAAAGATATAACGATGGAACGGAAAGTTACGAGGATTATGGAGATCAAAAAATACGCCAGTAGCCACCCAAATTAAAGTTTCATTCCATTCACGAGAGTGTGTTTTCGGTAATTAACCGCTATTAATTGCCGTTGTAGGGGTCTATAGGCCAGCATTCCTAGTTATTATCCGAAAAATTCGGCGGCGACGACCTAACGACTGTTGAATCTTGGTCTCAAGGATGTCTTTTATCCAGGAAAGCCAAATTCCAACCTAAACCGCCCCTCTCCCTCCACTCCATTCTCGGTTATAATCTCAACTATCAAAATCAATTCCGATTGTGCACAAATGAACCCTATTGGCGAGAGCCACTGTACAATACAATTATTTGATTGGCGGAACTAAAATGACGCCGTTAACATTTTGGTAACGTGTGTTCGATTCATAGGGATGTAATTATGGAAAACGAAGGGAAAATCTCGAGGTGAACACAAAATTATTCACCTTTCTTGCTCAAACCGTTTCCGCAACACTCATAGGTCGCACCGACGACGGTAATTGTCTTAGTTAGACATTTTTCAATCCCGGCGATACGATTAGCTACGGCGAAGTGGATCGGACGAGAAGCTATGAGGAAGAGAGGCAAACCCAAACTGTATCCGGTAGTTTGTCATACCGATTCAATGTCTGCCCATTTGGAAGCGGGCGAGAATCAGCGCGCTCCTGCCGGCGGCAGTTTCAAACAATCCCTTGCTCCACCTAGAGGAAACTGCATAGAGCATGCGTTGAGAAGGGACCGACGTATTTGGAGAATTTGCGCCATCGAGGCTGGGATAGGGGAGCAACTTGGGTAAACTAGGAAGGCAGAGGCTCGGGGGTCTATCCATGATCTCCTAACCTGTGAGATGGTCTGACACGGTTACCAGCTCATCGCGTACTGGGGCTATTAGTTACTATGCGTGATATCAACCGTGGAAAGCCGCCCTTTATATGGCGACTAGGAGAATCCCAAACAAACGGAGCCTAGGCGACGGAAAACGTATATGGGGTCGGTTAAAGGCATGAATAGGCCCTGAGGCGTAAGCATTAGGCTTCTATTATCGAAACCCTGAAATGCTCTCGCCGTTACCACAACGGGAGGAAATATATCTACGGAGAAAAGATAATAAAACATTTGATTGTGCTCAACATAACTGTCAGCAGTAACGACTTGGAGTTGCTATCTTGCACGTGTCCGACCCAATTAGGAGTCACCCTCGAGTGGGCTGAAAAATTTTTTTTTCGTGAATTTCACAAATATTTCACCAAGTCCAGCCCGATGCGTTGAAATTATCTCGAGTAAAAGAACGTTTTTATTTGAGCGCAAATTTTTTAATTAGGCAGGTTCAAATTTTGTCTGGATACTATTCCGACAACCCAGATGCAATGGAAATGTTTGGCAAACAAAAAATGGGAACACGAGCACCAACCGGATCCGACTCCGCAAAAAAAGAAATGCTACCGACTGTAAGACTTCCGCTTCGCAGCCCTCGGGGAAAGACGGCTTTAATCCGCACAAGATCTACAGTGAGTTTGTGGGCCGAAAGAGTGAACGCGCTCTAAATTCGGAGCACGCCCAGTCGACGGCGTCGTAAAATCCTGATAGGCTCTCGCCTTCGCCGGAGAAATTGAGAATGTGAGGGCTCAGGGATGCAGTGTCGTCTCGACCGAAAGCTGTCCCCGGGCTCCCAGTCCCCTCGCACAGTCTCCACACAGTCGATCGCACTGGACCGCCACACCGCTCGAACATGCCCGCTCGATACGCGGACCGGAAAACGGATATCGGACATCCGGACGCTTTTCAAAATTCACGCCCGCGAGTGCAGCGAAAGGGAAAAGACGCCGGATGGCGGAGAGGGGGAGGGGGGATCACCGCGAGCCTCCTCATTAAAATCCTGGTATTTTATTTTAATTCCTCCGCTAAAATATAGCCTTATTTTATTTTACTCCTGTGGTCCTGATTTTAATTCTATTCTACTTATTGCCATGTTTATTGCACTAAGCGTTTCCCTTATACTAAGAGGTTTTATTTACTTATTTTTTACTTATCCATTTAGTGGATTGAAATGTTTTTATTTGATTTCTTGTTACCTGTTGAATTTATTGTTTAACACCTTTCTAAACTGAATACTCTCGAGCAGAATTTGCTGTTCGCTTTTATTCTATGTTCTCATGGGTAAACCCAGGGAATTAATAAAGTTATTCATGCGTTCTCACCGTCGCGGGGGTTTAGAAGGAAGGAAGAAGGAGAGGAAAATTAAATCCATTACCCACCGCGTACTTAAGACGCGACCTCGGCTGGTCTCAGTGCACTCCTACCCCGGATATTACAAAACCGCCGCTCCCGGGGAACGGGATGCGATAGAAAACAATCGAATTTCCACGCAGGGGCCGTGGAAAAGTGCATCCGCACCTCCCCACCCCCCCAGCCCGGGCGGAATGATGAAGATTCATCTCCCTCGACCCTGGACGTCCTTCCCTGTGGTGTGTCGGGGAGGGGATGGCTATACGCATGGAGCTACGACTTCGGACGCCGCCATGCAATTAAGGAGTTGAAACGCAAACCTTCGGAGCGAGGGGCGAGGAGGTTGCCGTAACGGAGGGGGGGCTTGCTAGACCATGATGGGGGGGAGGGAAGCGTCTTCTGCCACCGGAACGCGCGGACGGGTGCGGAGAGGGGAAGGGAACTGGATTGCAATTCCCCTTTGACACCCAATATCCCGAAGGGAGTGATCGCCTGGAACGTCGTTATCACCGGGGTAGACATTTCCTACGCGGCTTCGGCGATTGCCCGACTCGAACGGAGCACGTGACCATTCCGTCCAAATGGAAAGAGGAAAAATGCGGCGTTTCCGAGAATGATATATCGTCTAACTTGGTCGTAAGCTCCTATACCTAGTGAAACATCTAACAAGATAAATACATATAATGAAAAATTAATTTCTTTAAAAGCAGTCACTAAAAGACAAAGGCTGCTTCTTTGACGGCAGCAATGCAGTGACATTCACGGGCAGTGGATTTATCGGGGACCGAAGGCTGCCTCTTTATCAGGAGGGAAAATAAGACAATTAAATTAACTAGTCCACCTATACACCCTACCTTACCACCAGCGCAAGAGTTGAAATTTTGTTATTTCAATATTCCCTTTTTTTTCCAGGTTTTTCTGACAGAAAGTTTCCAAAACCATCCACAAATTTTTAACTTATTCGAACTTCAAGCACTAATAAAGCATTGCGTCCAAGTATTACCACCTTAAATAATCCACTCTTATACAATATCTGTACATACACAATATATTCCGTCAAAATTAAAAGGTTGAACTGACAATCAAATTGTTACAATCAAAAGGTTTAAAAGTTGCTGAAATAATGTTGGTAACAAATAGTATCTCAGGAAATAAGTAAATGGCCTTTCCTGTTTTAAGAATGCATTTTTATTTATGTTTTCTTGTTATGTGTTACGTATTCTTACTTATAATTCATAAAAAGTTGTGTTCGGAGTATCCACAGCTATGGTCGGACGCCATTCCTATTATTATTTGAAGAATTCCGTATATTATCATAATCATCATCGCTAAAGGTGATCCCTGAACTTCAAATTTCTAGCCCAGAGCACATCCATACAATTACCAATGCTGCACAATATTTTACTTCATTAAAGTATTTAAGTTTATCAGTTACAATCCAATATATGAAAATACCATTGCAAAGATTTTAACAATCTAAAGAAAATAAAAAAATAATAAATGCAAAAGCAAACGAAAAATACTCTTTAACTTTAAGCTACAAGCACTTAAAACTGCTTTATTTCCTATATCATGTTGCCACTATGAAGCACATTCATAGTTATGCTCCATCAGGATACCAGGATTAGAGTAAGCATATCGCTTTATAGTTAGAAATTTCCGAGATAATCTAGAAAACCAGACGACAAATACCGACACAGAATTACTTTATAAAACTCCGCAGACGTTTTTCTTCGTATTCTACAAATAGCAGGCGAAGAGCCTAGAACAATTTTTTTCAATCGATTTCCCTAAAACCTCCGTCTTTTCCCGGCGTTTCATATTAGAAAAAACTCCTCAACTTTTCCAAGTCTTCCCTATCGGTGGTAGTTACAAAGCCATGATAGCGGGAACCTTATTTTCAAACATTTCATATTTTTCCCTTTAGTTATACATAAATCAATGGAAAATCGTTACGTAATATCTGCTGACGAAGCGACTTCCTTCAGGCCCCGCAACGCCCATAAGCTTCTATTTTTAAACATAATCTTTTATTTCAGACCACCTGTTCTAATGTCGGGTTTGTGTGTACACCCACACATACCACACCTCGGTTTTCCATCTACCTCAGATAAAGTGATAAATTACGCACAATAATCTCTGACTAGGAGGATTCGACTGTAATCCGAAGGGCACTCCGGGCACGGAACCGCTAAATCCTCCTCATGGGATTTCGGTGGGTGTTATCTGGGCCACACATAACAATGGCGTTTTAATTTTTTTTTACTCGTAACAGAACGAAACGGAAGAGACATCACAAAAAATACTATTATAATAATGAACTGAAAATCTAAAATGTGTTTTACCAACCGAGGATTTGGATATTGGGGATTATTTACGATGCGACCCTCAACGAATTGGAGCCAGGGCATCCGAGTACACGAAAAAAAGTGTACAGTAGCTAACAAAATAATTAATAACATCACAGTAGTAAGTATTTATAAAATAGAGTAACTAACCTCAATAAATACGTAATAGAATGTCAATGTCTGGGATAGGATAAAAATCAATTACTCTTTATCGCTTGAATAATTCCGATTAAGTAAAATAATTAAGCCAATGGATGCAACAAATGAAAAAATATTATAGTTTAAGTAATCATCTTGGATACCATAGGTTGAAAATTACTTACAAAATCAAAGAATACATTAATAATTCAACATATGAACGGGTATAAAATTCCTTGTGTTACGTCGAGAAGAAACTACGTGAGCGAAAATTTTATCCAAACCCTACAGATTGGTAAATAAAGAGGCTTTACTGTACTATCACCAACGGCGGTTGATTGCCAACTACTGACCCAATTTAAAAATACTTAGGTATAAAACATAATTCCAGCACAGAATATGTCCTTTATTGTTGGACTTCGTAATGCAACAGTGAATCTTAATTGTAAGCGGAAACATTGGCAGAAAATTGTTGAGCCTTAAATTCTATTTCTACTTTTTATCTGAAAAAATGACAACGGGCTAAGATGAAATAAGGCCCAAGAGACCTAGGAGAGATTTTGAAAAACGTCCAAAGGTGAGTTAATTTTAATGAGACCATACAAGGAGAATGAACACGTTAATGGCACATTTCTGTAACTTTCTGAGAAAATTTAATCGTCCAAAACGACGCGATATAGCAGTTTTCATATCACCATGGGATTAAATTTTCAATGAGGATAATGATCGCACATATACCTGGTGACGTTCAAAACATTAAAAACGAGATGAAGTCCACGAACGCAACTCTGCAGTACAATAAATTCCTATGAAAAGTTTCGAATTTCAGCTTTCCATGCAACGCGTACTCGAATTTTACACATCGTCAGGCACAGTATGATTATGCGTATCACAATGGCTTCTGTAAAAAAATAGAAACTCCCGTGGAAATGGACAAAGACGTGTTATTTTCCCTTGAATTTCCAAAAATCAAAGACTGCCACGCTAATTTAAAGGTCTTTAACAGCGAGTCAGAAGAGGAAATTATATTTTTGGTGTCGCATTTCCGGAATATCACCGAGTTATTTGCTTGTTGTATAGGAGCAGACGGAATGTTTTGAAGGCTAATCTCGGTTCTGGCGAAACGAAGATACCGGGATGATTTCAAATCCCAGATCCCCCTCATTAGGTAGACAGAGCCCTACATCACGCCCCCGCCCCAATCCCATTGCCCTCGTGTGCGCACAAAATAACGCTTCCCCTTTTTCCCTCAACAAACACCTTGAAAATCTTTATATCCTATGCATTTATTATGCGCGGAAATGAAAGAAAGGAGAAAGAAAAAAACTGCGCGAAGTGGAACGTCGCTCCCATAAAGAGAGAGGGAAAGGACGGAGGGGTGGGCGGAGGGAGAGGCGGGACTGGAGGGTTTGTGAAAGAAATGCCGACGCTATTTTTTTTTATTTCGAGTGTGTGATCCCCCCTTAAGTAGGCGAGTGAGGGTGGAAAAGAAACGGGGTGGGGGAGGGGAAAGGGTTGAGAGAGGAGGGGGAAGAAAATGAGAAAAAGGGGGCGTGGGAACCTACGGTGATGGCAGCCCGGAGGAGAGGGCCGCGAAGTCGCCGGAGGGATGGTGGGGAGAAGGGAGGGTAGCCGAGGGAGGAATGGGGAGACAGGGGTACGGACGGGGGAGGGGGAGACCCTGTGACCCATATACTCGAGGCCCCTGGCAGCCCCGGCGAGAGAGAGAGAGGGAGGACGATCAATGTGTCAGGGAGGGGGTGGGAGAGAGGAGGTGGGAGAGGAGCCAGAGAGGGGCGGTGCCCCTTGAAAGGGGAGGAGTGGGGTCGAGAGTGGGAACGGAGAGAGAGGCAGGCCTCAGGGAGAGGTGAAGAGGGAGAGTGAGCGAGAGGGAGAGAGAGGGGCCGCGCGGATCGATAAAGGCATGCACCTCTCCCCTGCGACTCACGACCCCACAACACCCCCTCCCCCCCCAGCCGCCCTGACACCTCTCTCTTCCCTTTGCCGGCGTCCCCTCCACCCCTGCCCGCCTCTCCCTCCACTTGTGCCAACGTCAGCGGTGTTACTATAGAAACCTCTTCCTTCTCGGGGATGGTTTGACTGACGGAGAGAGGGGGATGAGAAAGTGAGGGTGTGAGATGGTTGTGGGGTGTTTGGGAGCGGCAAGATGCTTGGACGTGAGCGTGTGTGTGTACGTTCGTTCGTGCGAGGATGAGGGACGCTACCCCCCCACAGAGCCCCACTCACTCTCACCCGAAGTCACTCTCCCCCCAAGCTAACCTCATCGCTCTCTCCCTCCTACACCTACCCTCCTCCCCCGACCCGACATGGCTTCCCATGCGATCTCGTGGTTTGCCGTTACACAGGTGAACCCAAAACTTCAGAGAGAGAGAGAGAGAGAGATAGAGCACGGCGCGTGCCTGCGGACGCTCGGACGCCCACTGCCGGTGGTGTTTCCCCGACGCTGCCTATAGTATCGCGGCTCAAATAGTTAAAGTTCCGCGGGAGGCGGCTCCGGGGCGAGCCCGCGGAGGGGCTCGCCCCGGGAGGGAAGGGTTCTCTCCTCCCCGCCATGGCAGCGGTGGCGCTCCCGGCTGCGTTTTGGTGCTTCGAAGGCCGCGGGTCGTTCCCACAGTGGAGCGGTCGTGTTACGAAGAAAAAAATCTCGGCCTAACTCTCACGTCACGGGCATCAACCGTTCCGATAAACGTTTTCGTGGGCGAATCCTCATGTGCCCAGCACGTTGAGATCGTGAGTCGTAACAAATCCTCCTATTCGATGTTAACTACTCGTACCTCAGTTAATAAGTACTGAATTAAGGCCTAATATTGATCAAATACCGCTCAACGAATAAAGTTGTCTCATAGTGCCACTGTAGTAAGTAGGCATCCCACTAATCTTTTATGCAGTAATGAAATAAGAGGGACTGAATGAATCGAAATTGAACAAAAATGAAGCAACGATACACTTGATGCCTCCTGCCAATGCAGAAAATATATAATTTTAAACTACGCCATGTTATAGCAAGATTTTTACCAGTTCAACACTGAATTTAACTATACATAAATTCAATAAAGTATGTTACGCTTTGATTTTGACATTGCGTAATCGTTAAGTTTTTTCTCCACATTACCTCTAAATATATTTATATCTTCACGATCAATATCTTATAAAAATGTAAATATGCCCGCTATAACGTTTTGTTTAAACTATGACGCTGTATGTAATTCGTGCTCAAGACTTTCAAATATCCATATGAAAATAGTGACCATTTATTCTGCGTCGTATTTTTACAAAAACTACACTTCGGAAACACTTACTTAGACTATAAAGGCGATAATCGGAGAATATAATTAGCAGTAGGGCTCAATTTATAGAGGAACGGAAAAAAATGAAACCTCTTTAATTGAGCCACGAATTAATTGGTCACGATGCAACGCTTAAAATTACAAGCGAATACAATTAAATGAGTATTAGCGACATTACACCATAAATTTACGTTTAATTGACCTGTTGGCAGAATCACGTACTAGAATATTACCTCTAAATGCTGTTTATCACGTTCAATGCCATCAAAGAAATTCGACGTGAAACGTACGAATTTCCCATTTGTCGGATTTTGAATTTACCAATGATACCCTCCAGCAGATGATGTGAACATTTAGATACGAAATCGAAAAGGTGAAAGCGAATTTCCAGGAATAAGTTAAAAAAATGAAAGAACGCTTTAGAAGAAGACATTCTCAGATTCGGTATTCAACGAGGCTTTTTTGGTACTATTAAGCAAAAGTGTTATGTGGCTATTGCCAATTTCATTTATTTTGAACTTTACCTCCTTTTCCTCATCATTATTGGGTAGCAGCCGTGGGATTGGCTAGATGCAGTTCTCTATTCTATTCTACTCACCGACCTCCCTTCATATGCACGATCCTCTTTCCTTAGTCGGCTGTCATAATTTGTTCCAAGTACCTCATTCTTCTCTAATTCTCCCCATTCAGTCTACCCTCAACGATCGCCTTCATCATGCCACTGCGCCTAAAAATGTGTCTGATACGGTTATCCCTCCTCCTTTCCAGTGCGTCCATTAGACCTGTTTCTACTCTTAACTTCTCAGAAATTCTTTATTGGTTATTCGATCTATTTTTTCTTCGACGTTCTCCTGTAGCACCACATTTCCAATGTTTCCGATCATCAGTTTTCTGTTACCGTTATAGTCCATGCCTCCCTGCCATACAGAAACACGCTTCAGATATATGCATTCATGATATTTTTCCTTGCCCTCAGAGTAGCGGTCTCTGGTTAGACCTTAATTAAGGTCGAATACCCATTTCGCCGGGCTGTTCCACCATCTATTTCCCAAAAAAGAGAGTCAGGGATTTACTTAAATAAAATGCCTCAGGCTGATGAAAGGGAATGTAAAGGGAAGAATTACGAAGAAAGGAGGGCAGCAGAGTATTGAAAACTGATAATGATTATCAATATGATAATTTAAAAAGATTTCTTCCCTTGAAAATAGATCAATTATTTGGTCTCAACTCCATCCTTGACATATAATTAAAACACATGTCAGGAAAAATATGATACTAAAAGGTGAAGAGATCTTCGATTGGAATTACAAAACATTTGAAATATGAGTATTAAAGAGAAAAATTGGCATACCTTACTCCGAAGGAATTTAGAATACTATAATGAAAAGGCGCAAGTGCAAATTAGGCACATACATCATTTTCTGGAGGGTGATAGTTCGGTGAGAAGGGCCTTCAGCTACAAACCCGAGGGCTGCCGTTCAAATCTGGATGTGTCGACGTACATTAAATGAAGAACACATGATACTGAAGTGAACTGAAAAGAAGATACACATGAACTTCCACAAAGTTAAGCCAGAAACCGTGGAAGACTCTGGGTAACCTCAGCCTCTGGCAAATTTAGCTATTTTTCGGATAACAGATTTCCCAGGGAAATCCCGCAAGGGGCAGTGGGAAAGGAGAGAGAGCAATACCCTGGCGTATGAATTTCACTCGCCTACAAGGGGCTAATTAATTTCAACACGCATCCATTGAACCTACCTTCCATTTGATTACGATGGTTAAGGGGGCATGATAGGTATTATTCTCAAAATATGAAAATTCCCCCGAGTAAATCAGACTTTTGAGAATGTGGATTATGAGAAATATCTTCCTTCGAGCATAACACAAATCCATGCTGATGAAAACGAATGCAGGTCATTTAACGTTTTAATTTGATCCGGGCACGACGGGTTGAAATCCGGGAAAGAGGTGAGTTACAATCCTAGCGTTCTCGGGAAATGCACAAGTTGTCGCCCAAAGATAATTGAACGAATGCCCGGCGCAAAATAATAAACGCACGGAGGGAGGGGGAAACGTGTGGGAATGAATACGATTTTCCCAAGCAAGGACAGAAACTCATTTAAGTAATTCTCCAAATACAGGAAGGACCGATCTGTTGCCTTAGAACTTAGAACGGTGACCGAGAATTATACATAAGATTACAGTATGCAATTCATTAGTAATATTTTTACGGCAAAAATGTCCTACTTTAGTTCCGAATTAAGAATTGATTTATCATATTCATATATTAGATTATCTATTAGCGCGACTGAGTACATGGATGATAATTAATACGCAGCTGATTCACAATTATATAGAAATCATAATATACTTTTAATATACAATACTTATTTTTTCTGCAATAATTTAGCAAAAAAGCCTCCTCCAAATAACATTTCAGTACTAATAATGTTGGTCCGGTTAATGAAGAGGTGACGAACAAGTCACGTTTTGTTTCACGTTGCCTTTAAATGTTTTACGTTGCTGCTCTACGCAAACAAGCACAAGCTGCAAGAAAGTACACGAAAAGTGCCAGGCTTAGTTCATTCTGCGCAATATGCACTTCCACAACGCCACAACTTATTCGACTGAACTTAAACATCAAGTTCCATGCGCGGAAAAAACAAATGAACTACCTCCTCGTAGACATATACCCTCTCGCCCACCGTCCACTGGGGACTGACAACTTGCCTGCCTCCCATATTGGACTCGAAGGAGCCCAAAGGAAAAATGACCTGCTATATCTTTCTGCTCCAACAATCTATCTTTCCTAAAAAATGGACGCGGGAGAAAGTTATGGCGAAGGCAAGATATATGAGTTTGCCGTTGGAGAACGGAGGTTCTCCACCTCTAAAATGATAGAAAGCCAGTTTCCTCCTCGTGTTTTGAAGACCATGATTAGTTCCCTCAATTTGCGATGTTATTTTACTTATTTTGAGATGCATATTCGTTCTCTGACGCAAAAAAGATGGGTTTCGACGGGGAGGACGCAAAAAAAACCATGAAAGCACTTAACTAGCAATATGCTCGCGTTACCATAACTTCTGAACTCCATTCGGCTGAAGGCAACTTTCATCAGAAGTTCATCTTCAAAGCCATTTAATATTTCACAGAGAAGAAGGTACTTAACATGCTCCGTACTAAGTTAGGTGCTGAAACACGATTATAAAATCGCAATGACAACGGCGAATGTAAGTTTGGATGAGGTCTTTGGGATATTTGTTCCCTTAAAATGAAGGTGACCTCAGAATAACTTTGACTTAGGAAAATGATCGGGGGAACAGGCATTGTATTCTTTTCCGCATTATATTCAACAATATATATATATATATATATATCCACCACTCACACAATCATTTTAGGACGTCTCGGGAAGTATTCAAAGGCGAATCTCTGCGCTCGAAATGTTTGGTCAGCACTATCTATAGACGACTGTCACTTCGCTACGTGTCCGAACCTTATAGATACATCCTGGCGTTCCCAGCATTTCTCAACCAATATAAAAACATTTTCTCCAGATGACTCTGAATGAAAACCTGATCCAATATTTACGATTTTTTCACGCAAGGCAAGCTGCATTAAAAGGATTCTATAGCGTGATGCGTGACTAAAAGAAAGAAAGAAAGATAAGTGCTCGGGATTAAAATCAAGACGTGAATTTGAGTCCATGTAATGCGATAAAGTAAAATAAAAACTGGATTTTCCGAAAAAATTCCAAAATTTTCCATAAATTTTAACAGCAAGGAAGAAATGAGACTATCCTTTGGATGCGGCAACCCGAATTACGAGGATAGCAATTGGGATGTTAGGGGGGTCACAAATCGATTTATGCCGCTGGCAAAAATGTGACTGAGAAAATCGCAGTGATTCCGTTTTCATGTGAAATATAATGGCGAAATCAAATCTTCCTAAACTTGTTCCTAATATCTAATTATGCATGTGTGAACGATAATCCCCAATTAGCATGTTTATTTGTTGTCTCAGGCGTAACTTTATGGAATTTGCAAAACATATTGAAATGTAATGAAATAATTGACTTTGTAATTCCACACACTTTATTTAAAAACATGACCAGGTTTCGACTTCGACCTGATGATGACGTTCAACGTCGAAACCTGGTCGTGTTTTTAAATAAAGTGTGTGGAATTACAAAGTCAATTATTTCATTACATTTCAATAGCATGTTTATGTTCAGATAATTTTACAATCCGATCCCTGAAGAATTACTTGAGTACTGATTCACGGAACACACTCGACAATTTTTTAGACGGAAAAATTGGAAAAAGGCTTAATTTTAAGCTGTAACATTTCGGACGAATATATATATATATATATATATATATATATATATATATATATATATATATATATATATATATATATATATATATATATATACAAACCATAAACACAGTAATCAACCCGAAGGTCGGTTTAGTAGGTGATGGTGGAGTTCACCCAATACTAAGCCCTTTACGGCGTGTGAAATACGGCGTGTGAAAATTCACACATCAGGGTAGGGGGGCCAGTTCCTTTCCCTGTGCCGGTTATGGTTTCCCAGGAAGACCTGGTACCCGAAAAATCACTTTGGCTTGGGTGGAGCTGCAGGTGCTCAGAGTGCCTTGCCCGGGAATCGAACCCGGGACCCTCCGGTCAGCAGTCCAACGCTTTGATGAACGTATGATTTAAATAGCAGTGAAATAAATCCTTGAGTTTGCCCGAGTACATCCGCAGCAAAGTGTAGAACTTGGAAAATACGAAATTTCGACCGCGATCACGACGTGGTCTATGAAGTAAGGAATAATGAAACTGAAGCATCCGAAAAATATCATATGTAAGAGGAAATTTGTAGGCCGTATACGCCCGTTAATTCTAGTTTCCGTGCCACTGTCGAAACGGTGCATAGCGTTTCATCAATAACTCTCGCAAAAAGAGCGATAGGCCACGTGACCTAGAACACTTCTATTGCAGAAAATATCGCGTAGCTAATGAGCCGTCCCTTAGGTGAATTTTTCCTTCGTGGATTAAAAATACACGCGTCACTCCCAGAAGTCTTACTTTCAGTGGCAGGTATACTCGGAAAGGTGATTACGCCACCACCAGCAGACGGCCAACTCAATGGCAATGCCTTCTGAGGCAAACAATGAGCTCGACACACGCGCATAAAAACGCTGAAGCGTGACGTTATTCCGTGAGCAACCCATTTCACTGAGAGAAACCTATCATTTAATCCGAGAGTACTTTGTGCAGATGGAGCACACCAAAATCCCCACGACCTTCTCTCGCAGGGAAAAAAAATATTCACGAACCCGCATTTTCTATTTCGCTAGTCGACATGGGCTCATCTCAACATTTTTACAAATCTCTCTCTCTCTCTCACTCACTCACCACCAATATATCCGGGGTCGGAATGTATAGTTTCTGATTTGAACATTTGGAACGCCCTTAAAAAGCAAGAGAGCGACATGCGGCAACAGGAAGAACTAGCGTCGAGACTGCAGTAGCGAGCTGTCACTGTTGCAGTGGCTTCCATTTGCGTCGGCTATTTACGTCACACAGAACGATGCGCTAGCTCGGATGCCACCCGGCAAGAACCGAACAAAGCCCTCGATCTTTTTTATGTTTGAAAGTTTGAAAGGAAATATTCCGATCAACAACTAGAGCTCACATGGGAACGGCACTTAAATCATTTTATCGTCACCTTACTAGATATAGTGTGATATTAATAAAATTAATGAAATCAAAATGATTTGAAAAAGGTATTATTGAAGGAGGCATGGAGGGAAGGATCGAGGAAGGATATTAAGAAAAAACTATTGGAAGGTGTGGCAAGTGAAGGAATACTATTTGAACACAGTCCGAAAAACAATAACATATTATTGCACAGTATATCTTTGAAAAATTGATAAAATTATCTACGGAAGGAAAGAAATACGAATGAACGACAAGGCTAAATCAGGGGAGAGTCATGAGAGACACCAATGCAATGAGACATGAAGGAATGAATACACTTAAGAATAACTCGAAGTTCGTTAAAATATAATAATTAGACTAATCAATCATAATTTTAACTCTTGGACATGGACCAGTTGCAATGTGACCATGTTTATCATTCATCCATGACAATCGCAGAGCACAACGTGTATTTACTTGCTTTAAATCCACAAATTAATGGTATGAAATTAAGAGCCATGGTGATGTCATTTGCTCATTTACTCACCAGAAATGAATGTTATGCGGCTAGATTCCTGTTTCCCGAGAACATTTTAAAATGGATTTCTCAATTTTATCCTACACTTACTAAGAAAATGGTGTATTTCGAGAAGAACTTTGCCACAGACCTTAATTCTTTTTTTCCATTGCCTTTTCAATGTTTACATGAACTTTAGCCTCTTCCAAGGTACGAAACTTCTTAACTAGACTTACATCTTCCCAAGTTTCACCTCATCGTTCTTGCAATTTATTCACTCATCCTACTCCCTATGCCTTCGCATCCATCTCTATCATCACGCCTTACACCATCACCGATTACTCGCGGTCATGTTTTGCAAACCCTGGGAGTAATACACTTGAGAGAAAACATGGCTTAATTTTTTCACTCTATTTCACGTCACATTAATTGTCATAATTTACCTCCCGTCGATATTCCTCCTAAGCATAGGGCACGTATGCCAAATATTTACCATCATTTTTAGTTTTTAAATGCGTATTGCGGAATACCAAATGAAAACGAGCCATTACTTAAACCATTATTGCCATTTGGCGTCAATCTATTATTTCACAGGTGTGTTACTATACTCATTTTTTCAAACAAAAACATTACAGAATGGTTAAAGACATATAGTATTATTAAATAGTAAATACTTCTATTGCAAATCCATTAATGATGTCCTTTTTACAACAGCAATCAAATACATAATATTTAGAAGAAGATTAGAAATTCGTTCGTATAAAAGAATATTTTGAGCCTTCAAAAATTATTCTCATTCCATTCCCTCACATAGAGTACAATGTCAATGCAAAATGAATTAAATCAATGCGGGAAATAATTTTATATCTATACTTAAGGTAATTGGGGCACTATCATTTAAATTACTCCGATTTTGTAGTCGTCAAAACTCTGACCGCTTCTTCTTGAGAGCAACGTACTGATGCCAATGAAAATGTAAGCAACGTCTTCCTCGATTCTCCACTCTCGTTTTAATAACTATACCTTTGATTAAACAACAATTCCTGTCATTGAAGCGCAGATAACGTAATTTATGGAAATACACAAAATATGGCACGTAACCTGTCTGTTTCCTATCACAGTAAATTTGATCTTCACTGGGACTATAGCCACCGGGAATAAATTCAAATCGTAACTTAGCCTAAAATAACTCTTGAAATGTCCTCATTTTTTTGCACTGACTTGAATTATACAGCAGAGCCAATTAAGAAACAGATACGGGATAATGACCCATTCAATCGCAGACCGGCATCAGGTTTCCTAACTTTAAGACGGCCCTGAATCTTGACCCCACCGTCACTTTCAACCCTGCCCACCATATTCAACGCTACTCGGAGATCATTGTACGTACACACAAGGCGTGAACGCTGTGGTCGCTAGTAGAGTCTGTGACGCACCGACGTCTGTCCGGCTTACCTTTACCCCGATTTCCGGCTTTCTCCAAGACCTCACCCACACACAACATCGATCGCTTTCAACTGCAGGGACCCCTTCCTTTGCATTATTACTCATGCACGCACGACGGCGATCGCACTGCCGCCGGAAATTTCTCTACGCATCAAAAATCACGTTCAATCCAAAAAATTAATACGCAAACGAATTTCCATAGGACGCGCTCCACACGCGCGGCTCGTCGCGACGGTCGGGGAAGACACCTTGCAAAAAATTATGGCACGCGGCCCGGGAGGGGTTTGAGCGCGGAAAATGCGGCGCCGCACGGGAGCAGCCAGGGAATTTACACTCTACAAATATACGAAGGGTACAAATAAAATCAGTTGGTTACTTTCACAATGCAGCGTGCGGAAGGAGGGATGGCCAACTGTACAGTTGACAGCACTGATTCATGATTTTAAAACTCAGTGGAAGTGTGACGTGCAATAAGGAGGTACGGGGAAGAGGGGAGAAGGGTTGAATATGTACGACGGGGGGCGTGGGGTGGGAAAAACAAAGGGTCAAGAGAATATCACAAAAAATTCCCGAGGTAAAACATGGACGGACCCTTAGGGCGTGGTGCGCAAATGCGGACGGATAAGCTGGTTGTCGAACGAAGAGGATCCGGAGTTGAAATCCGAGTGATGCCTTCGAACTCACCAGTCTGACACCAGACGCGAGATTTTCCTTTGCTTCAGACAAAAATGGAAACCATGGGCGAATATTTCGCGCGTCAAGGAACACGGCAATGGCTTACCCTCAAATGTCAACAGCAGGAAAAATTGACTTTACGTCCACTTCCACGACAACCCACAAACACAAATTCAAACAAACGCAGTCAAGAAAGACTACAAGATTTCAATACTAAGCTATAACCGCACAGTGAAATAGAAAATATTTTCGAGGAAATGCTTAAAGTTATCTCCACTAAATGCATTACGACACATCACCAATCACGCAAAAGAAGACATGCACACGAAGTATAAAATCACGATAAATCACAGTATCATATAGCAAATTCTTCATTTTCATGGCATCCAGAAAGCCAGGTGTTCAACATCAGTATTAGGATATGATCACAATTTAGCTACGAAATCAACTTAGAAAATTAAAAGTTCCATAAATTGTCATAAATTTTTGTTTAAAAAACAAACGACTGAACCGTTTGAAATATTGATGCTGTCGCAAGTCAGAAAAGTTATTTTAAACCAAAATTCGTGATTTCCATCACGTGAAGGCCAGGCCTTTCCGCCTATTATATTGAATCAACCTTTTGGTTGACATCTACATTTTGGACTATATCATACTAGGTGTGGTTGTAAAATCAACAAAATAGTTTTTCTGAACGAATTCAATGGAAGGGCGGTTGACTGATCGAACTAGGGGGCCGTGGGCCCGTACAACCACTTCTAATGGACATCGTTTACGGCACGTCACCGCCTTTCAAATGTCCATTTATCTACAAAACAATAACCAGCGTTGGCACTGGTTGTTTTTAGAGCGTAGGCTTTTAGAACACAGTTGCCATTAGCGTTCACGGAGAATGGACTTTTGTACGTGACGAGAAAGAAAGAGCGCCCATGTTATATAACTATTTTTTCATTCAGGATGGTATGAAACGGAATATGTGCGTGGATGTGTTCGTATCATACGCGCGTATATGTGGTCATATAATAGTAAAAGAGACAAATATCACTAAATGTAGATGTATAACTTTTAGGTTTCCCAAAATCGTCCCTCGGTGAACATGGGACCGCCCTGCATTCGATCTCTCCCAAAATCTCACTTCATTCTATACATTATGTTTAGAAAATAGCATTCTGCTTTACATAACTTATGATCAAAAATAATTACTTGGGCGCATTTTGCTACATGTCTAACGTTTTTCCATTCAAGATACCCATGCACCTTTTGCTATTTTCTTGTTAGGAAAAGTGGGGCGTCTCCTCACGTGCAGGCATAAATGACAGATACAGCATATACGAAAACTCTTATGAGACCAATCTGCTGTCACCAACATCTGAAGTTATTAAGCGAGAAAATTAAAAGAGAAACTTCGCGAATCGACAACAATTTTAGCATACAATTTCGTTTTTTGCCTGTGGCAAGAAGTTTCATGTGGATTTATGAAGTGAATAGCAGTACGAACATAATAATATTTGGGCTAAAACTAGTTTCGATTCTTATCATTATTTTTAAGCCGTGAAAAACTAGCAAACGCCACTAATCGTAAAAATAGCAAGAAAAGCGAAAACCGTCATGTAGGAAATTGCAGGTATATTTATCGCCATTATGGAACAGTCTCCTTATAATACACTCAACGTGATAGCACACATTTGAAAAGTTTTTTTTAAAATTTCGATTCCGTCCCTGAAGACTGAACCTATCGAGATTCCAACCTGCACTCACACAAACGAGATCACTCCCTTGAAAAAATTTACGAAATAAAAACCTTCAGCGCGCCTTTCCAAATTCTGCGCAAATACCGCCTTCCACCCCCGCATCCACATTGAGGGAAATGGGGATCAGGGAGCGGGAGGCGTGGGTGGGAGGAGACCGTCCTCACACGGTCGTGCCGCCGCCACCGTCCCTGCCGCCGCACCTCCGATTAGGCGATCAGGCAATGCCGCATCACGGCTGAGAGAACGTCCTCTCACGGACGGGGGAAAAAGAGGGGGGGGAGGCAAGAGGTCTCTCGGGGGAATGGTGGTCCAAAGAGGGTAGGACGACACGAGGGAGGCGTTCCGTGCATATTCATTTGGTGGACGCGCTCACCGTTCGCCACACCCAGAGCCTCCAGTACATACTCCCGCGGTTTTTCGTTCCCCTTGCCTCCAGCAAGATGCCCGAGCGCTCTCCCTTTTCCTTATCTCGTTTTACATACCCTCTATCCCTCAAACCACCCCCTTCACTCCTCCCCTCTCCCCCACACTCGGTACTCCTCGTCGAGTGCGGTCCGAAACGCTATGCACAAAAAGAAAAGTGACGGGGAGGCAGACGCGGCTCTTGGGTGCGGTCGTGTACACGAAACCAATGCAGTCTCGCTTCCATTAAGCGCACGTTATCCCGGAAATAAGCTCCAAGCGTGGAGTCCAGGAAGGGGGCATCGGGGAATATAATGATGTACCTTACAGGGTGGTCGAATTCCTTACTTAATGTACCGCAAGTCTAAAGTAGTTTCCCCACGACCAGAAAATGACCCAAACGACATCTATTTTTGACAAACGAATGAAAACGGTCCAGGCATGGTAGTGGAGGAGATAAGGCTGATGGGAGAAATTCAAATGAGGCAGAAAAAGGTGAAATTGGGCATACAATATTGGGGGACGATGGAATGTTGAAGTCTCTCATGGAGATAATGCCGAATAAATGATTTAGAGGGAGGAAAAGAATAATCATCATGGACGGAATGAAGCCCGTGAAACTGAAGAATGATTTATTACTATCAAGGTTTTAGTGTAGTTTGTACAGTTTTTGGCTGGGGCTCATAAGTGCAATAGTGCTTACGCAGTAGATTCATGAAAAAACTACATTGACCGGTAGAATACCCTTAATAATAACAGCAGCTATTAATAGGAGAGCTCGTGCAAGCAAGCCTCGAGGCTTGATCGGAGATCAGAGAAAGGAAATTTAAAAATCGACGGTGGGATCAACTGCTACGATAAGGGAGTGATCATCAACGTAGATATTACCACGAGAGCTATTAGAAGTAAGAAAAAAATTCCACTTTCTACATTATCCATCGTGTTTAAGGCTTTTGTATTAAAAATAACAGGAATATTCAATTAGTCTTGTAATTATTTATCCATGCGAATTAAACGACTTAATTCATTATATTTTGTGCAAGTTTTCCTGGTGAAATTAATTTCGGAAAATAATTATACAGTAACAGAATCCTTTAAAGGGAAAATATGGAAAATAACCTATGTTAAAGAGCCTTTCTGAAATCACAGTAAACAACATCACCATTCAGCAGCGCTAGATTCTAACTGAAACGCTCTTTAATATTAATTTCCAATTTTAATCCTTTTTAAGTATGAATAAAATGAAATGTTTCAAACAACTAATTTTTCACTCGCAAATCACCATCCAATTCATTTGCTGTATAGATTCACCCACACTAACGGCGTAATGGAAAATTTAATCCTGGTCTTTTTGTACACACGAGAGGTCTATACGAGCAATGACAATTAATTTCGCCATTTAAAAAACAGTGTGTCCAAATTTATGATAAATGCACGAGTTAAAAGTCCTTCAAAGTTATTAATTGCCACATTACTTCATTAAAAAAGATATATGCCATTAAATAATATATTCTCGAAATTTTGCCGACGCAGTTTTTCTGCAACAATCGTGACTAATATCCATATGCATATTCATATATCCTGTGTTTACACTTGTCCCCCGCCATGCCGGAAATTCATTTAAAAAAACAGGAAAAAGTCGCAATCGCAATTTACAGCAATATAACTATAGGATACGATGGATTTATGCCAGGGGAGAGACTTAATGACTACGCAAGATGTTATGAACTGGAATAAGGAATCAAATACACACTTTTACAGTTTTTTTCTATGTTTGGACAACGGCACACCCGTTTCCGATGTTAAGGTTTCCGAATGCGTGTGTAAACACGTGGATTCGGGTCAGGATAACAAGAAATTTAATGTTTTTTCACAAGCCTGACCTCTAAACTTAAGTTTATTCCACAATGAGGTTGAATTGATGCAATTTCTTGAATTTTGAATTTTTTCCAAGCCAAATTTCGGAGAGAAATTAATTTCCTCATACAGGAGGCAGACTAAAGAAGAAGAAAGGCTAAAAGACTGCTCGTTTGGAAGACCAATGGTCTAATTACTGGAATAGTGCGACTTACCCTGCAATATGCAATCATATTTAATAAAATTGAATGAAACAACAGCGGCATGCTATGGAAAAACAAAAGTGGAATGAGGAAACATTTCAACGGCGGCAATCTTCGAACGTTAGCAAATTATATCAATAGCCAAGTCCGAGGTGAGAACAATCCCAGATTTCATTTAAAAAATATAAAATAGAAACTAACGTTTCGCAAAAATTTTGTCCGCACATTTCATTTCTCTTTCCGCCCTTGTATGCCATATGCTTACGGATTCTGTCTGGTCGGAAGTGTGTTCCACCATGATCACCGGATGGTTCAATCAGAAGAGTATGCTCAGCGGAAGTACACCACACTGAAATAATTTACTAGTTTCCTTGTGATTTGGCAATTTTCAAATACGCTAAACCAAAAGCCGATTATTCCCGAACTATTATGAGGGAATGATAAACCCTTAAACAATTCTGAAACGACAGTTTCATGGACGAAATTAAACAATTACAAACCGTAAGATTCATCCACAAACCACACCCCCTTAAGGAAATGAAACGATGAAACGTCATTCCGCCCATTAAGAAAACGCAATGCTCCTCTCCTCCCCCACGAATAATAGAGCCCCTTTAGGGAGAGTCAAGAGAACAAAACGGCCGACCAGGGGGGTAGAGGACAACGTGGCCTCGTCAGGTAGAGAGGCTCCCTCCGGGCGGGAGGGCAACAGATGCGGGGAACCCGTCCCGAATGTCGATAAATGCGCCGATCACCGGAGCTTAGGGGAGGGGGAAGACTACGTGAGCATACCGGGATTATTTGTCCCCGCGTCGCGGTAGTGTGAGGTGGAGGCGGCCGGGGAGCGGGCGGCGGGGAGGTAGAGAAGGTAAACGGGGGCAGAGCATCCTGACACGTGCATGCCCCCGCCGTCACAAAGCGGACCCCCCCCTTCCAACACCGTTTTCTCTCCCAGTACAGCGGACCCCCCACCCCAATTCCGTTGCCGTCCCCCTCCCGCCAACCTAGGCAGACTGCACTAGACGCGTACTTCCCACACACCGCAACCCAGTTAACCTTGAACCCCCCTCCCTCCACCCCACTCCCCTGCACAATCGATCCCTTACTACACCCCGCCGGAGATTTTCATTAAAGGCCGTCATTACGTATTATTATTGCTTCCGTCAAAGGACCGTCGAAACATGTCGCGGACGTTGGGACCCATTCCGGAAGACATTGATTGAAACTGTCACAAGAATTAAACAAAATACGGAGAAAATCTGTTCGCTTCAGGGCAAATTGCTGTGGAAGAGCTCAAGGCGTCACACGCATACGATATTACCCGGGGTGAGAACCCCAGAGACTGAAATACAAAAAAAGAAATTTGAATAAAAGGTAATGAACCATTATTAATAGTGCAACTTTGATTACGAATTGCTTTTACTGCATGACAATAATACTAATCAGAAAATACTTTTAAAAAAGTCATAGCATGTATGCTAAAACAGATAAATTCAAAGATTCTTTCGTCCCTCGCAGAAACTACGATCACTTGGAAAAGTGAAACGCTAATCAATGCCAAACTCCACTTTCACAGACTTCAAATATTTTTTGTTCACGGGTGATGGTGTCTCAACAGGCAATGCCTTAAGCCCTTGGGGGGGACTTGCAGGGCTTTTTGTAGGAGGATATAATTTTACTCTCCGAGCATTGACATAACTGGGCCATAAAAGAGGGGTTCTTGAAACCTTCGGCCCTTCTCCCCCCTTGGATACTTCATGCTGCCTCACATGGGGAAGAGGTGCTCGAAATCCTTCCGCGCTTCGTTAATAAAACTAGCGTCGTCTTCATCAAAATAATGGCGGAGATATATTCAAATGAAAAAGATGAGGAAGGGCGTTAGTTCACATGACTAGACGTTGTCAAAAGTAAGCCTCAAGGGCTTAGAGGAGTCTGAACTGGAAGATTCAATTCCTGAACTAAATAAAATACAATTTAAGGCTGCCATATTTGTTACGTATTTCTATGTGAGCACTAAGGTTACATGAAGTCTAAGTCATTGATGGTAATTCATCGTAATGAGCCGATGACGAATGCAATTTTGCATGATCGCATCTACAAACTTCCTGAAGAAAACTCTTCCTGGAAAGGCGGGGGGATGAATTAATTAAGAAAATTAATTCAACCGTAATTTTATGAATACTTTAATGCAACTCGTGATTCGGTTCATCATGTTTACATTATTATTTTTTAAAGAAAATGAATGGAGTAAAATGCTTTTGCAGCATAATTGCGCATCACAAGTACGCTCCTTCCCTTCCCCTTGAACTCAAGATAAGTTTCCTACTTAGAGCAACATTTATCCAAAATTTAGATATGATTATATTTATCCTTGATTCAAATTTACATAAATCAGGTCTTTTCATTTACGTGCGGAAGTCGGAAGTATACGAAGGTTTTCCCCACAAATCACGCCACAACATGATATGGTTATTGAAGAGGGGTCATTGAAAGAATCTTTCACGTCACAGAGACGGCAAGCGAGTGAAATAATTTTGGAAACGAAAACAGGACAGTGTTGTTCTAACGTCCAGGGCATCGCTAAAATCGTAAAATACGCGTTATACGACCCAGATACACGCATATTGCGAGAAAACTGCTGTCGTAAAGATATGATTTACACGCGATCTTTCCCCGGAATTCGTGAAAAAAATCAAGGTTAAGCTCCTTGGAAAATGAAAAAAAACCTTGCGAGAATATGTCATTTCTTTCGCGAGCACTTCAAAATTTACCATAATGACATAAAGGCTGGGTTTTAGGCAGCCCACGTGCCCGCATTGAGGTTCATATAGTAGGCTGTGACATAGATGCATGTTTCGCCCGTTGCGCAAGAAGGTCATGCGTCGTAGCTCTGTGCCGCAAAAGGAGTAAGACTCAAGTTCAGCGCGAATATTTTTTCAAAGTGCGGTATACAAGTGCGAAAACTTGCAAGGAGAAGAGGAATATGGACGACCCAATAACATTTCCGTATACCTTAACCTAGGGAAGCGAACTAAATGTTTTAAGCTCGACGTAAGAGCTGAGCTCTCAACTACGGATTATACGTATTCAGAATCCTCACCCAGTTTCTCACAACAAAGTAAAAATATCCCTTTGCCTTCCACGCTATGCCTATGAAAACTATGGCCTGGCACTCTATCCTTCAGTAACGAATGAACGCATAAAGCCTCCAACATTAAAATACATGGAATTGGATGCATAGCAACCTTTACTCTCATTAGTAATATCTAATTAATACAATATTCAGTCCCTCTTATCCCTCCCTCACTTCATAATATCCATATATTTCCTCTTCTTTCCGCGATTATCTAAAATTCCCCCTCCTACAACCAATACCTAAGACATAACGCTGTAAGCCAATACTTAATCCATACATTTTTTCTTTCTGACCACTTCGCATTTTCCCATCCAACTAAGGGGGGAACTTTTGAAGGAGTTTTAGCACAATTTTGCGATGGGTTTCTCAGTGGATATGTCGAGGTGTTTCCTACTTTTTCATTTTCGCGACTCAAAACCATCAACGATCGTGCGTCTTTTTCGTAGAAAACCAAAATCAACAGCTTTGCAGACATCAAACACGACCGGCGATTAAAAGTTGCGGCATTGGCTTTGCATCGCTGATTCAAACCTAGAATGAAAAGAAGAAGCTGATCGATCTTGTGTGGGATCCTGTTAACCAATCAAGCTTTTTGATGAGTCGGGTCTCGTCTCTCGATTATTAAACATCCACTCATGCCTTCCAGGAGTCCATTTTTAAAGCTAAAAGCCGATTTACAAACTTTCCATAACATACCATAGTAGTGACTGGAAAGGTGGGGCATAAAATATTAACTAACCGGGGTGAACTCTATTGTTGTAGGATATATTCAAAGAAAGGAGAAAAACGTGGACCGCACGAATAAAATGAATCACCAAATCTCAAAATAAGTTCAATGAAAAAGGCAAAACCTACTGTAATTGTGCAAAAACCACCACCTTGCACCTGACTGACCGTATGAGGCATAAGCGCGCATTAAGGGATTATAATGGACGATGATACGAGCGCGAAAAGTACTCAAAAAGTAAATATATCGGGGACAGTGTACTGGAAGGACTAGATAAAAGTACGTCGATGAAACAAATAAAAAAACCTCAAAGGGGAAAAAATGCGAAGATATGAAGAAGAGGTGAGTCGAAGAAAGAACTGATTGGAGAGACACGACAAGCCGATTCTAGGATTGATGACCGTAGATGACGAAGGACCAAAGCACTAGATAATGATTATGAACCTACAAAGATTTTTATTTCACTCCCATAGGCTCGAAATTTTTGACACAAATGAAAATATGTGAATTCGAAAGAGATTTCCGATTCGTTTCCATTTAATATCCAGGGAACAATTTTTCTCAACCCGGGGGGAACGGGAAATGAACTACTGATTGCGTCTAAGGCTTCATTTTCCGTCTGCCAATTTCGAAAATACCCAACATTCAAATGAAGTGAAGAGCTATGACTGCGCTCGAGGATGGTAAGCAGGAGACAAAAGGCGAATAAGTTACGTGGAGAGCGCCAAAAGTGCTAAAATGGCAACACCGGATGGCTCGCGAAGGGAGAACCGCAGCGAGGGTGTGGAAAGGGGGGGAGAGGAGGAGAGGAGAGGCGTTGAGGGAAAGTACGGCTTTCGCAGTGAGACGGCGTAATTGGAGTAATGAGAGTGAAGTTAAGATGAGGAAGGGGGATGGAAAACGAGACGCGGTCAGGGAGGGGAGAGAGGCGGGAGGGGGCGTATGTGTGCAAGGGTTACGAGGCCCGCGAGGGGAAGGAGACACGTGGAGGGGAATCCAACCCCCGGAAGATCCCCGGGGATATATATCCCGGCGGTTTATTTGCCCCCGCCGATCATCCTCTTTTTACCGCTCATCATTCACTCCTCCGTTACCAACCGGATCCTCCCCTCCTACCACACTCCTCATCTCACCCCTCCCACACTCTCCCTCGCTTCCACTCTCACGTGAAGGGGAAAAAAATACCCACACACCGAATCCAAATATATACACTTGCGACCGAGTCGGATATTTACGCGGGGCGAAGAAAGGCCGGCGCGTTATGGCAGATCGAGGAACGAGCGAGATGGTGAGAGTCGGGAAGGAGGTGGAGGGATTGTAAGAAGGGTGAGGAGCGAGGCGGGGAGGGAAGAAATAATCTGAGGGATATGCGTAGGATTCAGGATGGAATGGAAAGGGGGTCGCAGGGCGTAGGAAGGAATTTGTCGGGTCGCGGGGTGGGATTGGGGGGAGGTTATCGCTCCGCAGGTTAGTGGAATTGGACGAGCAAAGGAGGGAGAGAAGTGGGGGGGAGTGGAACGTTCGAAGGGAAGTAGAACTTCGAATTGAGTAGCGGGGGGGGGGGGGTGCAGGCAAGATTTCATCGGGAAGGAGAGGAGATTTCGTCGCTCTTCAGGGATGGGCGTGAAGTATTGAGAGGAGTAGAGGGTTGGGAATGGCGGAGGAGTGAGGGAGGGTAAATCGGCCTCGGAGATGGAAGACGGGAAACGAAGAGCAATAAGGCATGACTTTCATCTTTGTGAAGGTTTGTAATACTTCCTGAAATCACTCCTTTCTCTGTCTCCTTCCTCCCTCCCTCCCTCTGTGAATTGTTAAGGATAGGACGATAAGGACAGAGGGGTGAGGGGAGAGTTGAGATTAAAACACTCCCAACAACCAGCCTTCCCGCTCCCCTCGTCCCGTACACCACCACCCCAACCACCATGTTTCCCTCATCCCCTTCCCCTCCCCCCCACACCCGGGTGGCACTTACGACCCTAATCGCGCCGGCGCCGGGCGATGATAAACTCCTCCCGGGCGGCGAAACTTGGAAATTAAACTCGGCGGGACGTGAAGCGACACTTGATTGCAAGCCATCCCCGGGAAATTGCGGGCCATGAACAGGAGTCCTGAAAAGGATTCGAGATGGGAGGGGGAGCAGAGGAAAAGAGGGAGTGTCGTGTTTGAGGTGTCCCCCCTCTTCCGGAGGCGAGGGCGTGGAAGGGATGGGGGATGGATCCCCGGCATCCTCACGAGGGGTGTCTTGCGGTCGATCGTGGGGCACGCGAGCGACGTCGGCCAGGACCGATGGGCCCATAGGAGGGTCTGAGAGGTACAGGTAGAAAGTCCTCCGCACTCGGGACGAAATGTTTCTCCCTCTCGCGAATCGAGTGACGGGGAAGCTGAATCGCACTGTCGCGGAATGAAACGGATGCGCTCGACGTGGTGAATTTGCCAGCAGCAGACCGCTGGTCATACATTTTGGTCCCTACAGAACTGTCATTCGTCACGAAAGCATCAACTTCAGTGCCCCCGGGATATGGAACTCGTGAGTGAGGGGAGGGGTATGGGAGGCGAGATGGCGGAAAATGCGAGGGTGACGCCTAATGCAGTTGTCTCCCGTCACCTTCGGTCACTTACCCATGTAAGTCAAACCACACTATCTTTTACCAAAGGCCTGTTTCATATGAAGGAAGGAGCTTCGGCAAGACAAAATGCTTGTGATAAACATAAATTCAGGGACTATGCTCCTTTTCTTATTTCGCCAATCCTGAAAATCGCCAGGACTGAAAATCTCAGGTCTGGACTGACCAAACCTGGGACGTCCAAAATATCTTTGGATTTACACCAAGGACATTCTGATCAGTTACCGAGCGCTCTACTCACAACTACCCATGACTAGTAACAGCAGGAAATCTCACAGTTGAAGAAAAAAATATCACGCGTCCCCGACATTGGTATGCTCTGGTCCTTCCCCAGCTTTCGGATTTCACAAACGATCTGAACTTGCGCTGCTGAAATGCTATCCATACAGCTTTATAAGACTTGATTAAATAGGCTTAATTTCTTTTCTGTTCCTTCATATTTACATGGCGGAGAAATAAATATTTCCTCACGCGGCCCACGATTCATTGGGCGCGCCCCCCATGCATAATGCCGGTTCTATGAATAGAACACCGCTGCCGATCGGATGTCCAGGATGATTGTACCCGACACCCTCAGCCAAACCCAGCCTGTGATTATTTATGCGTACCTGTAGTTAATGACTGAGATACCATGCTACGCAGAGAGAAAGGATACCTGCAATGAGTGATTTTGCGCACCGTTGGGCTTGGCATGAGATGAACTCCAACTTTATCCATAAAATACGATCCGGGTTGATGACTAAGATGAGATGAGATGCAAGTCATAAGATTGATTGAAAAGAAGATATGTCTGATGTTCCTACATTCCCTGTCACCCGCTAATCCGTTTGCCCCTTCTTCATTCAATCCTCTTGACCGTTCCATCACACACTTTTTTACAATTCATCTTTGGCCTCCCTATGTAGTATCACATTTCACGATTCTTTCGATACGATTTTCATTCAGACATTGATCTCCATAGGGCTTTCCCCTCTTCTTCTCCTGTCGGTGTCAATCTTCTCACCAACCTTTCGGAAAGGCTTCAAAATTATTCCCAAGGCCTATCAATTTCATTTTCATTATTCTTTCCATATCACAAAGAGGCTTATGGCCAGGAAAGTTTTATTCAAGAACATTTATCACCATATTTCATTCAAGGAAATACGCACCGGGAAATAAATTCTAGAAATTCATAGAGTCGACCTCGTGCTCCGATCCACAATGAATTTCTGAAACTCTAATAAAATAATGGTAGCAAATAAATTATATTTGACTTTGCAATTTTCTACAGGACTTCGAAATTTTCACATAAAAGTATATGCACTATGCAAAAGTAAGCACTGAGTATTTCGATGAGTTTAGCATCATTTGTCCAAATCTTGCAAATTACATTGATATTTATGACAATTTCTAATTAATTTTCTCTTTTATCAATTTATTACAATTTCCGCTGAAACTCGTAACTAACCGAGGAAAAATCTGCGTCGCCAAAACAACGCAGACCTAAAATTCGAGAATTTAAGTCGATCTCCACTAGAGGTGCATACAATTTGCCATATTCAACGGAACACGAACAACTCGCGTGAAGGATATCGCACCATTACCGCAGTACATTCAAAGCTGAGGTGGGTACATCGAACGTAGTTTGCAAACGCTTAATCTCTCTCGGGAACACTTAAAAACCCGACAAGCACGCGGAGGGAAAATTTTTCGTCCCCATCTCGGGAAAGGCAACATGAATGTTTGAGACGTGCACGCAGACGTTTCTCGACTGCCTGCGATAATGGTCGGGCGACAAAAATGCCGTCTCCTGCCGCGCACGGAACGAGCCAACATCCGCGGCGGGGAATCGTCCAGGTGAGACGGGAGTAGCCGTGGGCGGAGCCAATGAGAGGAAAAACCAGCTAACCGCAATATTTCACCGCTGCCGAATCAAAACCCTTTGATAAAGATTATTCCGCGGAATGCAAACACACGCACCCGATACGTCGAACGAATGAATATTTCATCCGGCCGATATTTCATGTACCCATTGCCATTCCACCGACCTAGATGGGGGGGAAAAAATCCCAGCTCTCAATTTCCGCGACGAAATAAAACACCGGGATCGAGGCACCCCCACCGAGCCGGGCCGAAGTAAAATGAAAATCACCGGGCCAGGGGAATGATTTAAATTTTCATGGCCTCGTCTCATTCTTCTCCGCCCACACCCATACCAAATTTCAAAACGACCAGCCGGGATGAATTCCGTACAATCTACGAGGGACTTATAATGTGTCGAGCCCCACATCGGCGGCGGCAACGCGACAGCGAAACCAGGAGGGGGATCCACGATGTTTGCCGGAACGAATTTCTGCAACACGGGCCGACGAATCACCGCCACGGCTGCAGCGACGCGAGGGACGCGAACCAGGGAAAATATTATTTTCCGTGCGAGGACACAACGGGTCGGGCTTGGAGTGTGCACACGTGCAATGCACCAACTCCCCATAGTAACGCTCATCAATGGAATAACTATCCGTGGGAAATACGAATTGCCATTTGGGACCGTCGCAGAACTTGTTCGAGTTTCATATAAACAAAGCACAAGGTACGGCCGCCAGACCCGTTACGAACTACTGCGGACGGACGGGAGGCGTCACAGTATTATCACAAAGCAGAGGGAATGGGAGCCTATCTATGCACACCGGCTGAGTACGCACGCCGCACGAGAACAAATACTTAAGTGCCAACTGAAGCGAAGTTTAGTAATGACACCAAGACAATTATGCCAATCCCAAAAGGAGAATACTTAGGTTAACTCTTCACACGAAATATCATTATAGTCACACGCTTCACCAGAATATTGAAAATGTGTTCTTTCATGAACTACCTAGTTGTGGCAAGCTATGGATTGTTTTCGGGGCAGAAGAACTGGTACAGAAGTTACCAGCGCGAATGAAAATTTATTATTGAAAAATTCTTATTTAATTACGCAATTTTACAACGAAAATATAAAGCAAGATAGGATATCCAGCCAAAGGCAGAGAGAAAATCATATATCTTTATACCAGCAGACTTGCACTGATCCTCAGGACTTCACTGAGGAAAGATTTGAGCTACAAAAATAGGAAGGGACAGATTTAAAGACCACCCATATAGGGCGACGGAAAATTAAGAATTATTTACCACCATGGATGGCACATATTTACGATATAATGGCACTTGTATAATAATACTTGTTATATACTTGTTCCCAATAGAATTCTTATTTTCTATTTTCCATAATTCTGGCCATACGCATTGTTATGATAACAAAGGTCAGAAGCGTAAGAGTCAGCTTATTAAATATAATACCTTCAACTGTCGAGGATCCGTCGGATGGAAGTACATTTCTTTCCGGCCCAACCCTGCCACCATGACAAAATAAGAGAAACATGCGGCTTACACTGATAGACGTTAATTGGTTTCTCTTTCACGAACTTCATAACACTTATGCTACCCAAAAGGTGATGATCGTGACGCAACAATGTGTGCAAATTTGAGTGGATACATTTGTGATACGAAGTGAACAGCTTTTTTTTTGTTTTCAACCTTTCTTCTCTCTTCGCCAATTAAATATAACAATGCATTCAGTGCGTTAAATATAACAACTCTTTCACAAAATACTAATGAGAGGGGAGAAAATATCCCCCACCACAGAACGAAATGACAAGGTGTCTCGTGAAGTTTTAAGGATCACGGGGAGACAAGAGGAAAAAAATTAAAACTACGCGTCTGGTGGTGAAGAGCAAACTATTTTCGTCTCACGCGTTTCTTTCACGAAAGACCCATAATTGAACGTTAAGCAGAACGTTTGGGATCATATCCAGAAATATTTACAGCGAGACTAAATTTCCCAGAGGGAAAACGGGTGGCATTCCACGAATTCCAGTTTCTCAAATTTATTAATTTTTATTTTTTCATCCCGTAATATTTAATTAAATTTTATTCTCCATTAATTTACCTGTTACATTCATACCTGAGTGAAGCTACTCTTCTCAAAATAATTACAGGCATACATTCTGTGATTCTGTTGTGTTATAAGAGCACCAGCAATCATGCCCAAGGATCCTGCCTCCAGCAGATAACAGTAGATCACTCCAGGGGGAACCTCTTCTCGCGAAAAATGATTTCGGTATCTTATTGATTAGCAAATTGGGTATTGCCAGATCAAATTTCACACAGTCTTTCAGGAAGAGACAGAGCAGTCGGGTTTCTTCTCACACCAATTAAAGATAGAAGAAATGGCAGACTGTATCAGAAGATTAGATCGGGATGATAACGGAGAAGGAAAGAGATTACCGGAATGAGAGGATGAAGTACTTGTTCTTACTTCAAACGATTATCGCCATCACAACTAATACACAACATCAAAAACAACGCGAACACACAGCATAATTTCCTTTTCTATGTGTTAACCGAATGAGATGGTATACATTATATATACGCCCCGAGTGTCTAACTAAATAAGTCGCCCCGACACTGCGTCTTCAACATTTAGTGAAACGAATAACAAAATGAGACGTAACAATTCTAATAAATGTTGAAGATATTGGCGATGTTCAATACACGTGGGTAAGTAAAATATACTAGAGCTCCATAACAGGGTAGTAATATAGTGGGGTTCTGGATAAGCCACAGGGATAATCATAAAACCATAAAAATGATTATTAGGACAATATTATTTATTGACTGATGATTATTATTATTAGGACGAGAGTTGGCAACCTGATGGCCCGCAGATGGTTCCCATTTACTCGAACGAAAAGTGGCCATTGGACGACGAATGAACACTCCTCCCCCCGTGTTTTGGAACCCTAGATGACAGAAAAAGTATTTTCCGCAATTCGACCTGATTGTGAGACAAAATGCCATTGCTGAATTAAAAATACCAATGTATCTTTCCACTCAATTTTATGCATAACTCTGTGCCTGAAGAAGACGCAAATGCGTCGAAACTAGTGTAACCGAATAAACTAATATTTTTACTTCAGTGATAATGGATTTCCACACAGTTAAGCCTGAAAACATCGAATATAAAATGTCATTACTTAGAATATTGATAAACCTCAAACTAAACCATAACGGCCGTCAATCCTTATTTTATTATTTCCCCCCTCATCATGCAGCACGAATTTCCTCAGCGTCGCCCACTCCCCTCCCGGACGGCGCAGGCTACCACCCGCGAGGTTGAAGAAAACTAAAAATTAATTATTCATTTGATTGTTTTCAACTCCATCGATCTAATTCGCCACGGAAAACTTGAGAACGGCATAAAATGAAAATTTTTGCAATGTTTAGATTTAGTTTTCAACGCCTTCTTTCCTTCTGAGTTCTTGCTATCAAGTGATACAGGTGCTCATTTGTATGAATTTAAACCGAGCTCCCGGTTGAACATTACCTTTCACTTTGCTCCACAGAAAATGTATGATGCAGAGGAGCAATACTAAAATATTCGATATCCTGCTTGCGGTGGAATCATTAAATGAAGAACACTGATTATCGGGGTGATTTGGGAGGACGGGACAGAATTCTGGAAAGAAAAGCGACAACACGGCAGTCGCATTGGTGCAGCGACAAGCGCGCTGTATTCGAGCGCCGAGGACCCGGGTAACACTCCCTAAAACAACCAATTTCCCAAGGCAAAACGAGCAATTATTGAGTGGCGTGTCGTGAGAACATCAAGGGAAGTTCTACCTACGTCGGATGAGCCGCTGAGAGTTTAGGTCCCTTGGCACCTTGGATGCTAGCGGGAAAATGCAAAAAGTTCGGACTGAAAGGGACCTCGGAAGGGAAATACTGTAGCGAACGTATGAATTACGAGGCCATAATGCAGCACTTAGCACTATGGAGAAATGAATGAGAGGGATGGAACGGGTTACCTTGGAGGGTTGCTACGAACTTCAAACCTTCAATTGATAACCTGCTATTATTATAATGATGAGGCACCCGCCTGACGAGGCAAGGGAAGAGCGAAAACAGAATAAATATGGTGTGGAGTGACCATTTCAGCGATGGGTATTTATGTACGCATGCATATGATATTCAAACGGAGGAAGACGATTATATTAACGCACCATAGAGAGAGGTGTGCACCTGGATTCAATTAAGTGCAGTGCAAACTGCACTTGCGAGTGATGTCTGTAAAAACAACAGAACCAATTAACGCCTAGCAGAGGCGTATTAATTCACGCACATACAACCCTCGAGCGAACCACACGTAATAGGCAATTGCTACGAAGCGTCTACGAAGAAGTACTCAGTTCTTTCAACGTGCATTTCAACACTTTACGAGGCACTTAAAACGTTATTCTCGAAACGCTTGATCGGGTTCAAACGCAAATCCCTTGTTTCTCGCACATTCCTTCCTCGCAACTAGTAGAGGCCATCACTTGCATGGGGCGGTCTCATAAATGGACCCACTCTTGGATATGAGAGAATCGAGCAGATGGGGAGCAGATATGATCGAGCATTTGTGGTCGGCCGTTGGTGGTCCAGGCATTATTTTTCACCCAGTGCTTTCGGGTCGGCGTACTGGCAATGATTCTTGCTGGGTGAGATCCTTACCGGCCCCTCCAACCCATTTCTCTTTATTCCCCGGGGTGTTTAACCCATTCGGTCTCCAGACGGTTGATGGAGTCCACAGGCGGTTCATTCGTGCGCAATGCGAATGTTCGACAACTCATTGGTGAGACAGATTTACGAATTCAATGGAAATGATCTGTTTTTCCAAGCCTTTTGATACGTCGTTCGTAGTCCATGGAAGAGAGAGGATCGCTCACTCATGGAAGGCACCTGGCTTCACTTAACACGTGAAAGATCTTCAGATCACAAAAATTCGGTAGTTGCTTATTGATTATAGAAAAACCAGTGAATTTATATGAAGAATTACCATATTACTTGCTCTAAGATACCTTTGCCGACTAGAAATGAACAAAAGAATGTGTTGAAAATAGATGAAATATTTTCAGTTTTCATTCCGGTTGGGTGAGAACCCAAAACTTAAGATAATAACTTCTATAATCAAATATTCACCTTCTTCATGAATGTATTTTTTAATATTTCTATTTGGTATTGGACCTGGTAATTGGTAACTCAGTATAATTTCATGTTATATATTTCTGAATTTCACTGAAAGATTTATTTCGTTTGGAAGACGTAAACAATTCCTCTTCGAGTTCCAGGTTTTCTGCAATTTATAATTTAAATTATAGAGGCATAGAGTCATTCACTATTAGTATGGCATCTGTAGCTAATACAATAAATATTGACAAACTATAGGTAGCTGAGTACGTAATGCCAAACAGTGGTTACTGCAATATCACATTTTTAATTAGTTTAATATAGATATGGAATTACAATTTACCATACGAAAGTTCGGCCTCTAAGTCACCGTTCTAGACTAAATATTAATAAACAATTACACGCTTCTACGAAACCAACTAGAAGTACCAAAAGTTCACATAGAATAAAATAGAAAAAAAGGATCCTTAGCTACAAATACTCTATTTAGAAGTCAGAATATTTTCCAAACATCTATATCCTTCATCCGAAGAAAAACGATGCATGATCACAGAAATTCTGGAGCTGACGGTAGGTTTTGTCCTGACTATTTAATCACGAAAGATCCAAGATCAATGTTTGCTGAAGCGAAGGGTAATCTGTGGAATGAGGCATGATTGTCAATCAAGTGACAATCGATCGCCACCAAATCCGCGAGACTAGCACAAAAACATTTCCAACAAGTATTAGCCCATGTCTCTCTCTATGTTTCCTGGTCTTAGGGATCCTCGTGCGCCGACGGTTGCACCGAATAAGGCACAAAGGACAGGGTGCGAAAACGCCCAAAAATCGAAGAAAAGCCAAGGAAACATGATGGAATTCCACTACATTTCCCTACACAAGAGGATGAAGAGGAGAATAATAAGACGACTACGAGTAGGGAATTCACCCCGACACCCTCACGCGTCCACTACCGCGCCCACCTCCCCTCCGGAGCGAGTTCGGACACGCCGGGCGAAAGTTCCGGGTGGGAGAGGCGGGAAGGGAGGACAAGGAGATGGCGCTATCGAGAAGGGCACGGAAAGGCGGTGTTTTAGGGATGGGAACGGAAGCAGAAGGGGGTGCCAGGAAGGAGAAGAAAGAAATATAAGGGAGGGGAGGAGATGGAAAGAGGAGAATCGGGGGCGGGGCGGGGGAGGCGGCACGTATTAAGTTTCTCGGAGCAGATTGAAAGGGGGCGGAGGTGAGAGGCGTTTTTTTTCGGGAAGCGTTCCCTGGAGAGTGAAGGGGGAGGGGGGAGAAGGGGGATGGGGTGGGGGAGGGAGTTAGATGGGGTCGGGTCGTCATCGGGGAGGGAGTAGTGAGGAAAGGATGGCGATTCGGGAGGGATTGAAGGGAGGGAGGGCACGAGGGTGGGTCCTGCTACGAATCCCCCACCCCGCACCACCCTGGGCCCACCGAGGGGGACGGTGGGTGGAGGTGGGAGAGGTTGGAGGTGGGTTTTAACCGGTAGGGAAAGGAGGGGAGGCGTGAGAGAGATGCTGCCATCAATTCCACCCCCGGTGCCTGCCATACGGAGGAGGGTGTATGCCGCTATGACGGCGACCGGACGAGACGAGGAAGGGAGGATTTGAGGGGGTGGTTCCTTTCACGCGGGGACGAGTCCCCTCCTCCTCCTCCTTTCATGGCACCCTACCTCCTTTCCCTCCCCCTTTCTTCGATCCCCAGAGGTCCTCCTTCAGCCCTTCAAGGGCATCCCCCGCGTTCGATGAAAGAGTTGTCGGGGAGGGAGACGTGGATGGGTGGGTGGAGTGAGTTTGTGAGGACGAGAAGGGGGTTCAGGGAGGTGTGAAGACGAGGGCTCATGCCGAGAGAAAGAGAGGGTGAGAGGGACGAGGGGGTTAGGCATTGCAGGAGGAGGCGCAAGGGATTGAAGCGTGGGCGGAAGGATCGGATGGAATAAATTATGACCGCTCACGGCGGCGTCTCCACATAACCGTCGGCCCCTCTCCTGACCACTTGACAACTCACACCCCATTCTATTTCCGATATCGATCCTCGATAGAAAATAAATTAACGGGTCGACGGAGATATATCGGCACGACGGTGCCTGAACGTGTTGCGGCACTTGAAAACAGCCGTACCGTAGACATCCTTCCTCAATCAGGGAACGAAAGTCGACAAAGACGCTTGGAAAAATATGGTGGGTTCTCAACTACGCGTATTACTATGGGGTATAATTCTAAGGGATTTAATTTAATTTGAGTTGGCCTGGATATAATTTAGGGTCTCCCAAGGATCCGTAATGTGACGGCTTGCGAAGGTTATCAAATTTCTATAACGTATGAAGTTACCAATCGCATCACCCCTGGACCTACTAAATTGGTTTACATACCAGACCAGCAACTGAAATACACGGACTAGAATCTCAGCTACGCTCAATAATTTTATAATGATGGATTTACACTTTGTATTTACCTGATAAAAGTAGCATATGATTTTTTAACCGCAGGAGCATTCTCGTCTGAGCAAAATTGTAATTCTGCGGGAAAATTAAGAGGCAACTCAGCAATCCATTTTCCCACTCAATGACTTTTGGCCCCCCGTGTACATTAGGCATGTGACATCAACGAGAAAAGCTTTCCCGATACATATATATCTTCCGTATCCGTACATATATATCTTCCGTATCACCCATGCAAGTGGCTACTAATTTGAGATCTACACTCAGTCTTTACACTAGAATAGAAGGGGAAGCAGGTAAAGGGGACGCCCAAGAATCACTGGGCGATGCGACAGAATCGCGCGCATCGACGATATTTATCGATCCTCGACGTGTCGATTCCAAAAAAAACTCGCCACATGCTGTCACGTAGCACATATCTCGGGTGCGAAGGAGGAGAGAATCTTGACCATCACTCGGTCGTGAAAATAATAATCGTCTCTGGGGAGGATGAGAGCGAGGGAGCCATCGGTCGGGAAGCATCCATCAAAAAAAGGAGAGAGGCTAAGAAGAGGGAGGCGTCCAGGGAGGGGGGCCTACGGGGATTCCGGCATAATTTGCATCCTCTTGGGCATCCGAGGGGGCTGACCGCGGTGGCTCCCCCGCTTTCGAGCTAGGCGAGAGGGGGCTTTGGTGGCGGTAGGGGACTGCGGCCCTGCGGCTTCGCCAGGCATCCGTGCCGAACGTCCTGGCGACGCCGGCCTCCCCCCTCCCGCACGGGAAAATGGGGTTGCTCCTGGATTGGTCCGCAACGAGACAAAGGCATCCTGTCCCTCAACCCGATCAGCGGATCCCAACCCTCCAGCCTTTAATCCCTTGCGTCACGCCGCAGGGTCGCATTAAGCGTTTCGCAAAACACGTAGGAACATCGGACCCAGAGGATCAAAGAGGGATCCCCCACATTTCATTGGATCTTGCAACTAAGTCGCTCTCAATTGCAAAATTGAGAAAATTCCGAAGCAAACGGAAGATGTTGGCTGCTTTTTCTTCGATTTTGATTTTTTTACAGGAATTATAGTTCATGCATCATGGCATGTGTTCAAGAAAAATATATTGAAATTACCTACCCATCCTTCACTGGCACATTTATCTATGGTTATTGAACCGCTAATGTCTTTACCTTCCACCCAAACCAGAAATAACGAACTTCCTCCACGTTACCTATCCTCAGGGCTGCGTTAAACGCAAAATTAAGAAACCAATGCCATAAGCAACGACAAACCATTATCACAAACAAATCAGAATAATTATCTAAAGCACACAATTTGTAAGTTCATTGCACCAAATAACGCACTAAATATCCTGGTAAGAATTCCATATCCGACACTACTCAATACTCCTCATTAGTACCATAAATAAAATGCCACCCTTACGAGTCCAACTGTCACAAATTGCTCAAGAGGGTGCTTAAATGGAAGATCGTAGGGATGTGTATAATCACATGGTAACCCGCAAATCTACCTCTAAAGAGTGTATTGTTAACACTTAATCCCTTTTTATCAATAAGTCTTATTCATTCACTTAATTGCGACACATTAGAAATCGATGCATTAGCCTAACAAAAGATAAAAGCGAACGTTTTTATATTGTGATCCCAAGTGCACAGTGTTATTTTGATTTCTGAAATAAATGGTTGGGATTTTCAAAATCCTTCGTCATTCAATTCTATAAATGACGTATATACTTATTATTTCCATGTGCTAAGCAAGGGTCAACGATCGTGATTTGGCAACAAAAAGTGTAACCGAATGTGAACTCACACTGCAGATAATCACTCGAATAAAGAGCTACCTCAATACAATATGCATAGCCTTTCAAATGAGTTACGATATATAACTAATACGCACTGCACGATTCAAAACCGAATTCGCACACTTAATTTTATGGAATACTTCTACACCTAACCTACTAAATGCTGCGTTTCATCACTGTTACGAAACCTATGAAGTTTCAGGCGCTTCGCCGAAATACCCCTGGGAAGCGTAATTTGCTTCCAGATCGCGAAAGTTGAAACTGATTGATCACTCGTGGATACGGATCCTACTTGACCCAAGCGCCGAGCTCCAGTTGTAGGATGCTGTAACCAGCCCTTTTCCTCGTGGTGTTCTGCATTGATCAGCCACTGACAGCAATTTCTCGGGGAAAGACTGGGCAAAAACTCAGCCGTTACAGCGTTCACTTTGCTCCGAGCTTTACGATGTTGCCTAATTTTGTGCGCGAGTATTCCGCCAAGCATGATGAACAGGAAAGGAAACTACATCGGTCCTGGTGGAAATAGACATAAAAATCAGCGAGTAACTTAAACCGGAAATTTCAGAGGACGACTGCGCAACCACTAGAGAAATTAACAAGCCTGCGAGAATTCCCAGTAGACAACAACATCCACTTTTCCAACCATTTCAGTTACATTCGAGATGGATAGAGAGAGCTTATGGCTACCACTGGCTACTTGGGTTTTCAAGGTCAAAAGCCATGAACCAGGAAATTGACTATAGATATACCTGTCTTGTTGGATTGTATTTCGCTTCTTACAACGGAGGGAATACGCCACATGATCGTCCCATTATCCTTTCCGCGGGGAAACAATTATTCCAGGTGAAGGGATACGCTACGGGGATATTTCCCAGCATGAGTCGAAACGACATAAATCATTCCCTTGAAAGACACGGGGATCCAAGAGAGCTTCGTGTTCCAAGGAGAAGGAGAGTGGGAAGGGTTGAGTGCTCGCTGGAAAAGAAAGCAGAGAGAGAGGAAAAGGACAAAGACAGGCAAGGGAACACCGAGGACGGTGGGCTGACATGGGCGAATGAGGACACGGGCGGGACGAAGGGAGGTAGGGGGGGGAGGTAGATTATCCCGTCCGCCGTCACGCGAATTGAAATCAATGGGGGAAAAGGAAGAAAGACTTTTTCCCGACTTTGAATTACTTGTCAATCCGCGCGCAGCTCTTTTCAAGGACGAAGAAATTTCGCTCACAGTTACCCTTCCTTCTTTTCTTTCCCTCTGCCCAGGAGCTGTCTAATACTGCGACGCTGGTTAGTTGCTCGTATTGAATCGGAACGTAGAACCACCAAGTACTTCAATTTGGAGCATTGCGACGCAGAATTGGAAAGCGTACCATTTAATTTTAAATAATAATGTAACTATCGGCATTTTAATCACGTTTGGTGAGGAGATGAGAATTATAACTTATACTACTAAATGACGGATTTAATAACAATGATATTTTCATCCGACCTTAAATGGTATAATAATTTTCAAATGTGTACAGCAATATTCAATATCACAAAAGTGGAATGTAAGTAGATCAGATGTAAACCTGTGCTGGAGTATCGATAATATTTATAGCCCCAACCGGCGCAAATACATACATATTTTCAAATGCTTCCTAAATCACCAAATTTTTTTGCAATTTAGTATGATGTTCGTTAAAAACAAATCGTGATAATTAATGATACATTTGAGCAATTTTGAATATCTCATTCATTTTTGTTTAGAAGTTGCGAGTTTTATTTATACATAATATTTAACATTTAAAGATTATAACTAGAGATGTTACAATTTCAAATACCTTTAAAATATGAAATACACGAAAATATTAAGACATCGCACCCTTTTTAACATCATCAACATTTCGCTAGTATAGGAACTAGCCCACATAAGATTGTTTCTAAGCTTCGGTATGGGCACTGACTGACGTCATATTTCGATAATTTAAATAATCTTTTCTCATTACTGAGCGAATTCAGAATACTCGGATCCTTTCTCAGAACTTCTCACAATTTCAACCGAGAACACCCCTACGTCTAATGTGAGATCCGAGCACGCAAATTCGGGTTAGCATGGAGCATGTAGCCCACAAGGCTCCATTTACTCCTAATTTACCTACATCTTACGTCGATACTTCGAAACTTGCGTAACGTTCAACTTACTCAAACCCCATGGTTCTACACGGAATGCGGGTGGGTTTCCAGCCCCGCCTTCACGCAGGAATCCCTCCCATCTTATCGCGGCAGGGATCTCTGAGGAAGTGGGCGGGGGATGGAGCCGCAGGGGATCGAAACACGTCCCATGCCTCACACGAAACACTTCACTACGTCCCGCAAAACTCCCTCCGCCGTGCGCTGGCATCGATTTCAAAGGATCACCCGGCGAGAGTATGGACATGTTAGTGCTCATAAGGAATCGAACAAATTAAAACCCTTTGTGCTTTTACTTTTGCAATTACATTTTTTCACAGAGAAAATTAGCCGGATGGGCACGAGTTATCGTCGCGTGCCAACCCGATGGCCGTTATAAATTTAGCTCTGACGGAAAACGTGGAGGCTAGGAATTGTTTTGAAGACTGAGGCGATCGAAAATCCACCTTGGTGATCCATCACAGCTGTCGCGGGCGGCGTCCGAGAGACTGGTGCGAGCCTTAAGATGTCGTGGCGCACCAAAGGGCATAAAAGGACTAATTTCCTAAGAATGAATTCTCGCTACTTGACTGGATCGTTACTTCATTGAAAATGAGGGAGTTTCGACGTCTCTTCCGTATGCACTGTTTTTTCCTACACGACATTTTCGTCTTGCCTTCGATTTACTAGGTTCCTCATTTCGGATCGGAAAAATCACGCCAATTTGGGATGATTGGATTCGCATATCAAATTCAAGCCAGGTTTGGTGCGAGCCTCTAATTTTTTAATCACTAGACACGCCAAGAAAAGAAAGTATGGTAAACTGAATATAAATTTACTCCTAGGTGGTAACAAATGCAGACGGAATTTTGAGAAGGATGGAAAGGGAATAGAGGAGTTGGAACGAAGAGTTTCTGCAGCACATCTTGTGTCATAAATTTCTGACGATAGCTCGGTTCATTGACGTAATATTCGACAGTTTTCCAACATGATACCTTGTTTTATAGTGTGATTTAGAAATTCCAGGACAAACATCGTTGAGATACAAGCGCACCCTCGCCAGAAATTCGCTCACTAACTTATACCCGCGCAAATAACTTAGCAACGGAACGTAATTCTTATATATTTTTCGTTTACTTGAACAAACTTATCTTTTTTTCCGTAACTTCACTTGAAATCACTTCTGTTTGATGTGAAACACAAGATGACCAGTGGTGCTAGAAGAGATAGTGTCAGCTTCGCGGAGCAAAATATATGAAGAACCTCTCATCGAATGTGAAAGGGGTTTAAGGATTTTTTAAATAGTTAAGTTTTCATAATTTTGCACTAGTGTAATTGAATATACACCCGCATTGCTTAGAGCCGTTACTTAAACAATACGGTATTCCCGACATCTTTTCCTGCTCTATTTAGTCTGAGATTTAACCCTTCCAAACCACACAATGCCACACAAGGGATCAGTTCTAAATAACCCCGCTTCGATTTCATGGCTTGTTGTAAAACAGAAAACTCGAGCAAATTAAATGATTCCACACGCCAGACCAACCATTAAAACCCTCGCTGCTCGCGCTTTTAAACAGAGTAACGACCCCTACCGTCGAAAATAAACATTCTCCGAGGCAAGGGGTGCGGAGAAGAAGGGATAAAAAATGAGGGGGAGAGAGGGAGGGCGGGACAGAATCAAATTTCACCCACGATTTTCAACTTTCCATTCACATCATCGCCCTCGCACTACCGAAAGCAACAACCACCTTTCTCTCACCCACCGCCTTGTATGTTGATTTTTTTTAACGTTATCAAATCAGCCACGCGGAGACTGATTCCTCCTTCATCCGATTAAACCTGGGTCGGGAATTGGTGGAGGGGTGGTGGGGAAAAAAAAGGGCGAGGAAGGGAGGTGTTAGGGGGTCCGTACTCATTTCGAGCGCCGCGTGGTGCGACCGGGGGGACGGGGAGAAGGGGGTGCCGGGGAGCGAAACGACAGAGTCGGGTGCGGGAAATGAAACGCTCCTGCCCAGCCCGACACTTCCCTTCGGAGGGTGGGGGAGGTGCGTGGCGGAGGGGGGGACAGGGAGGCGCGTGAGACGAACCGCGAAGAGATGATGATGATGAAGGTGGCATTGAGGGGGGGGGTGCGTGGGTGGAGCCCGTCCCCTGCCACGGGGCAAGGGGAAGGAACGGGGGAGGAAGTTACCGAGGGAGCAGGCGATGGGAGAAGGTTCGAAGGAAACTAGAAGTGACGTCCGGGGTGATTGTATACGCGGTGGCTTGGGGGAAGGTTGAGGGGATTGAGGAAGGGGGAGACCAAAAGTGGAGGCGAGATAGATTAGGATCAACGGCGAGGCTGGCGGGTGATGCGACAAGGGGGCTTAAAAGTATGGATGCCTGAAGGGTATGAAAACTACCCGGACACCTACTACATCCCAAACAAAATCCTCCCTCCTTGGCAAATTCAATAGAGACTGGCCGACGTAATTCGATGGTAGCTCGAAGACTTAACGTAATTTTCCACATTGAAAGTTTATTCTGTCAGCCACGTTCTCGATTGAAGTGCGCCTTTATATTAGCAGTAAGTAACACGCAGCTCATCAGCAGGGGTTGCCTTAAATGAAGACTCTAAGACGAACACACGCTCAAATGTCCAGAAAATGACGACCAGACATCGAAACTGGTGTAAGGAAATATAAATTTCCCTTTCTAGAGGAAAAACCTAACCATTCCATTTCACTAACGATGACGCCCGTCGTTTCATTAGATTGCGAAGAACGCATCTAAATCTAGCGTGATCATTCGGAGTTAATGGATCACGTAGCTCTTCTAGAAAACGCTCAGGCAACACTGATCAGATAGTAAATCTGAACTAAGAACATTTACTCACTAACAGTGGTCATCAAGCGAATTCGTTAGGATTCGAAGCCGGAGCCTATGGATAACCCGCTCCATCCGTCACCCACTCGATTGATTACTAAGCCAATGAAGCTCATTTATTTGCAAAATGAATAAAAATGCAAATGAAATCGCAAAACAAATCACTGCATTAACCTGGAGGGGGACTTTAAAATGTTAAAAAATGACAACAAAATTGGCCATTGCATCAAAATGATGGTTTCCAAATTCAAGTAACAATTCCGGAAACGGAAGGGGCCATTTTGGAATATTAAACAGCCGCACGAGTGCATTCGCAAGGGGGTATTAGGTAGCTTCATCGATAGTTGATCGCATTATTTACGCTCAAACATAGACAAACTGATCAATTAATAACAAGGACGACAGAATATCAACTATTTTTATTCACTGTTAATTCAGAAAGCACTCGAAATTGTTGAAAATCGATAATACCACGGGTGCAACGTTAAAGACTTAGAGAGTTTTCTATAAAACATGGATTTTTGTTTCGGGAAAGAGCCCTGAGTCAGCAGAAAAGTAGGAATAGCGAATGGAATTTTGTTCAGAAAAAAGCTCCAACCGACATGATGATAGTTGATACGAATTGTACCTAATACTGGATCCATAACGCTCCCTTTGGTCCATCAGTAATAAATTTATGCCGGAAACTTTTCTCTCATAAAGTCACTTTTGCCCATTTACTTCTCTCCCTACCTTTCTCTATACACCAGGCGAATGCTCCAGCACTGAGTTAGTTTTACCTAATTGTAACGCGATTATCGCCATAAGCAATCAGTGTTCTTCAGTTTCAATTATTTAGCTGTCTAGTTATCTACACCTATTTGCTACATGAATTTTGTCTGTTGTGTCGTCAGGCTCCTCTGACAACTGGAGGTGAAAGTGTTTTACAATTCTTCGTAACGAGCCTGTTACATCGCGAAGCGATACTTTTAAGGCTCGCAAATACGTGCTGATCGTGGCTGGCGGAAACAAGGACGAAATTTCCGAATCAAATCATTCTTAATGACTATTAATTCGATTGACTGCCATGATGTCTTCCATTCAACGACAGAAGGCCGATCTAATTGACACATAATGCCGAAATACGCCGCAGGGGTGCGTGCTGAGGAAATTTTTGGTCACCGGCCAAGAAAAAAGGTGAGAAAAACCTGTAAAACCTTGGCAGGTATTATAACATTGACAGTTCATCTGTATGAATAGTTTTAAAGATTTTTCTAATGAAAAATGAAACCTTAAATATTCCCGTAATATTTTTTGAACTTTGCAAACTTCTGTCTGGCTTGACAAAGTAATGTTGGACGTGCAATAATTCCCTGAAGTAAAATCCCACGATCGTTACCTTTGTTAATGGTGATGTATAATTGACTGTTGAATTTGTCAACTAAAGAGGGTCAAATAGAAACTGCACTGTTATGTGTTCTTTTGTATTCGTTTTTCACGAGATGATTTTCAAATTTGTTTAGATTCTTAAATCAATTTTTGCCACGGTAGACCCCAAAGACCCGCACGCACATTCGATGTTGAGGTCTGATTAACGACAAATGGGATGTCTCCTCCACATTCACTTCGTTATATTTTCCATCTATCCGCTTAATAAATGCCCGCTTCTGCAATGTGGCACAGCACACGCAACGTGTGCTCTATCCCAAAGTTATATCCGACGCGATGGCGAAATATTGTGTCTGGTCGCCAACGCTCACTTGAACGCCTCCGCCTGCTTCAAGGTATGACTCACGTCACATTTGGAAGTAGAGCCAGGGGGGAGAAAACTAGAATTGGGGGAAAGAACACCGACAATGGAGGAAAGGGGGGGGGCAAGCCGCAGGCTTGAATTTAACCGGAAACAGTATCGCCATTCGCCTTAAGTAGATGAAATGCTCCGTTCGAATGGACCCGTGGAGCTAGAAAAATCATCTTCCTCCGGAGCTCTAGCCCAATCCGGGAGGTTCACTGGGTATAATGCTTAACTCAGGGTGGTCGCTCGTTTCGTAAAATTCCCAGTCAGTGTTTTTCCATATTTTCCCGACGAGAATATCCTTATTTTCAATTTCTCAAGTCTATGTTCAAAGTTGAATATAAAATTGTTTTTGCAGATCAAAAATCATTCACCCCTCATTCACTTTTCGAGCCTATGATATAAATGAAATTGGTCGGAATATGGTTTCGGTTTTGACCAGCTCCTAATGCCCTACCGTAAACACAACTGTTCTCATTACTTAACTGAGCGTCTTTCTTATCGGGTATTCCCGATTCGAACATCTTGATTCCACACTTTTGAAAAGTAAAAACTCGGCCTCTTCCCCGTTTCACCCGACTTCCTGAAAAGAAAAAAAAAACATTGAGCGATTCCCGACTTCTTCTCGATTTACCCTAATGAATGGCTACCCTGTCAACTAAACGAATGGGGTACTGAAGAACATGGGGAACAGGGACGCAAGATGAGCGAGATGATGTAAAGAGCAAAGTGCATGGGAATGGGTATTAAGATTCCTAAAGAGTGAGAATGGGCAGGCACGGTCTTCCTCGATCGATTCTCACTCACACGAAAACGTCCCGCGGACGTGGTTAATAAAAAAACGAAACGAGCTCAGGTGAAATTTCGCGCAAAATGAAAATCTACGACCCAGTGAGCAAGATATTTTATTTGATCTGACAGGGGGATAACGAGTCACGACAGAAATTAAACTTTAATAATTTTAATGGGCCTTGCAGAAGAACATCACGATCATCCTCCATTCGGTGCGCTTTCACTTTAGTTTGGCGATGAGAGGCAACTTTCGTTACCAAGTGTTTTTCAAAGCGGAGAGACCTTGCCGAGATTCCTGCGCTTATTATCTTTTCTAAGGAGTAAATAATTATTTGGGGAAGACAGCGGGAAGCATGGAAGTTTTTCATCGCTTGGAAAGGATGTCAGACAGATGAGGTGAACAATAACTCGGGTCTTCATCACACATGCGATACGTGAATACTACACCGCACTGTCGTCACGTAGATTTTATTTACTGGCGGAAAAATAAAATGGACTGAGTTCCTAAAAAAGAAAGTTAAACGTCGCTAACACCTTTTGCATACATTATGGACTCTGAAAACAGAAAAAGAATCCTCGCCCTGCGCATGTTTTCCTAGCAAGACAGAGAAAATCCATATATTCATTACTATTAAATCAAAAAACCAAATCATTGATACACTTGGCTAAATAAATGTTTGTAGGCATAAAATAATACAATTAATTCGGCATAAAGTTTGAATGACAGTCCTATAGGATTAGGAAGCTAGCCTTCTTGTTGGGAGCTTTTCGATCCATGCGTCTTGAATGAAAACAAACCTTCGTAGCAATAAATGTTCGGAAATTTTACGCTTTGACTTTGAGGCTTCAAGGGCTTATTTACTTTTACCGATAGGAATCCGTAAAAAAAATTAGACGAGATATCACCTCAAAACCTTTAATCGGAATGCTAGTAATAGACGCCTGGGACGCTCTTCGGATGGAACACTTAAAAATCAAAGGAGAATGGAATGGGGTAAATGGAAACACTGGGGGTGAAATGAAGGAGAAAGGCAAGAAAACAGTACAGAGAATTGAAAAATCGATTTTACGGTTGCTCTCTTTATACATCTCCGGCGACAGTGGCTGTTATTACCGTTAGGGAAATTCACTCTACGAGATAGATTTTTCCCTGAGAAGGAGTTTTCCCATTCCACGGGACCGTTTGCGATCGAGAAACAACGACAAGAGAATGGCGGCATGCGAAATGGCTTGGGGCCAGGGGTGGCCCGTGGTATCGTATATATCGGCATCCGGGGCCCAACACGCAAAAGCAAGTCGTCCAACACATCTCTCCCTCGCGACGAAAGCTTCGGCCGACGAAACATTTTGGCAATTACACCTGTTTATTCATACTTCCCACCCGACGCGCGAGCGCACTAATCGTCCCCATGATCATAAAATAAAGAGGACTGGATCCCAAAATACTGCCAAGAAGCTCGAGGCTTTTGTTTTGCACGCCCGTTTCTTAAGCTCTCCCAATGAAAAGCCGCTTCGGGCAGTCCTCATGGCGAACCATTCGGAGGTAACTGGCCTCGCGACTGTGAAGCCTCTTCATTTTTTCTTAATTATAATTTGCCTTTTTGAAGTGGCGACAGCCAAGAGGGTTGGTGGTTCACAGTGCTGGATTTTTCACCAAGTTGGCTAACACAACCAATGGACTCGGGAGTGAAAAATTCAAATATAATGATGTCCCCCCGCCTAATTCTTTTCATTAACTCAGTCTAAGCAAGCAACATTCCGTGGAAGCATTGAATTATTTAAAACATACTCACTCATTTATCTTCCCAGCTACTGTCACGATTTTTTAAAAATACTTGCACCACCAACGCTTCGAAATCGTAGGTACTTTCGTGAAATAATTCCCTTAAGAGATGGCAAGAAACTGAGCATAATCCTATGGGTTACGAAACGTAACGAGGTGTGTACACGAAAAAAGCCTCCAATTTAAAAAGCTGCAGTTGGATTCGCTATTGAAACCTGATTCAATTAGTATGGTAAAATATAACTTATAAATGCATCTATTACAACGCTAGCCATTTCAGAAATGAAATAAAATTGTTCATGCCTAATTACTACCCCCGAAATAAAAATGATATTGATGGGTGATTTGAACGTTTTGAAACCTGTGCTCCATACAATAAAGAATTGAAAATATCCAAGAAAAACTATTTCCCGAAGTCTACGATAAATTCTGAAGAAATGATTGAAAATTCGATTTTTTTCTAAACATCTTTCACTGCGCCATGCTCAAGAATTGTCTCCTAAATGGCTTGTAGAATAGAAATAAACCACGGTACACACTTGTGAGAATGCTAATTTACGGAGAATCTATTTTATTCCCCAAGAGAATGGAACCAAATGCTCCCGATTCCTCTTTCGCGGAAAATACGCTGCCATTCAGACGACAAGAAGGACGGAATTCGCCGATTTCACGAAGGAGTTTCCCGCCACCCGATTGAACTAGAGATCACGGGGAGATAAAAACAAATTAGATGGAGCCACCGGATGCAAAGATGTCGAAAAGCAACGGACCGTTTCGTAAACACCTCGAAGGACTAAGAGAAGAAACGGCTTCCCGTGCCAAAATGATTTGGAGTTCCATGGAGAAGTAATGGAAAAAGGAGTTTTTGGAGAGTGGAAAATCCACAAGTCCGGATACCTTTTTTTTTGCCACCAAAGATAAACCGTACAGCCACCGAAAATGAATATCCGCCTACCAATCTCTACGCGCCACAAAAAGCGGGTGAGAATCAATCACTCGACGTAAACACAAGAGGAATAAGTCTGCGGTTTCGAATTCTCTGTCAGAATGTGTAATTTCCGGGATCACGATACGGCAAACGACTACGCGCGGGCATCAGAATACAATTTAAAGACAGTACACGCATGTCCGAGTAAGTGCATTTAAACGGGTTACTTCGCGGACGTCAGAACTAATAGATTTAGGCACTCCTATCCCCGCGGAAAACACGTGACGACAAACGACTAAAAAAGAATTCTCACTGCCAATCCAATCTATTCGAAATTTCCAATCCAACATCTTCGCTGGCTCGCACGGAATACTTATGGACGTATATGCGCTTTTCTGCGGGAAACGCCGAGGAAACCCAAGTATAAATATGAACATGGACCAACTTATTCACATTGCGGCTACGGGAGCCGTAACGTTAAAGTGAGATAGGGGGGGTTGGAATTGATCTTTAACTTGTAATAAGTGGGAAAATCATAAGGAGGTCGTAAAAAATGAATGAGCGACGTCTATCACAAGGCTGGGTTGCTCATCTTTGGTTCCGCTGTAAACGCGGTGGTTATCCGAAGAATTGAGGAGGAAAGGTTAATTTCAACAATGAGTAAAAAGATTAAAATTGAATAAAACGCTCTCAGAAAAACTCAATACATCAAAAAAAGATCTTTCATCATTATTTAATCATCATTAAACTCTAACAGCGCGGAAATAAACGTTATAAAGTCATTTGTGTTTGCGCTAGTCAATATATACAGTATTTTCTCGAAGTTAGAAGTAAACTCGAGCGCCCTGCACCCTTTGAAAATCCCTTAGTAGGACTCACCCTCTTCACGATTGGAGGGACTGTCATCCTATTTTATCATTTCATGATTCCAGAGTGAAGAATAAGAAATACTAAAGAAAAGACGTTAGCCCATGGTAGGCTTGAGTGGAGGACTGAGTCAAACAAGTATTGAGGAACTTTGACGGTGAAAATAATCTCGAAAGGGCTACTTTCTTTGGGTAACAATTCTTCACCAGTCTAACAGATTTTTCCCCACCTGCTCCTTAAAAAAAATTTTCTTCGATAGTCTCCAAACCTAATCGAAACCAAACGCTCGAAAATGCCCGAACGCCAAATAGCGTGCTTTAAAAAATATCTCAAACTGAAGAGATTTAAGGTTAAATCTTATTTTGTTTCATTCACGAGTAATGATGATAACCTGTACAGTATTAACTGTTCGGTAGCTACAGTATTATAATCGTACGAAAAATTTCCCACCAAATACGCATAAGTGCATTTAGAAATAAGGAAGCTACGAAACATCCGTAAACGTGGTCTGATTTATAAGACGGTACCTGTACAGCACGATTTCTGAACAACATACGATTAATCGAAATGAATTGGATCCGATGTTGAACCAAAACGCTTTTCGTCATGACAACAAACACCCTAAGATTTTATACAAAAATTGACTAGTATATTTGGTTTGGATCTTAGGTTTGCCTTCCACGTTCCACGCATTGTTCCAGAGTCAGAATTTTTTTCGTACCCCGCTATTTTCAACGGACGAATAGCGGGATTTTTGTTTCAATTCCACATGAATGTACAATTGTCGAACCGAGTTTCACTCCAATTCAAGGACCTGGCGAAATGGAGATGTAATTTCAAATGTCACGAAAACGGGATTATTAAAATGAATTGTAAATATTTGAACGTATTATGAGATATGAAATCATATCAAAAATAAAAGTATATGAAGACACGCAGGTTGGAAGAAAAATGAAGGCAAATGAAATGATACGCTATTTCACCACACATACAAACTGGATAAAGATGCCCTCTCTCTCTTATTTCATGCCGTTCAACTGTTAGTTGACATTCCTCTACCGCAGAGGTCTTGAAATCACATTCAACGCGGCTAGGTGCGAAAACCTTGCCGGTTTGTAAGTCTTGCTTCAAACCCTAAAAGCAGAGATAAATCAAAAAGGCATTTATACATATCGCGTGGCGGGCCGTGAACGAGGCTGCAATAATGACGATGGTAATGGACGAATAAACTTAACCGCAAGAAAAAGATGGGCTTTGGATACTGATGTAATCGAATTTAATATCTCCATTTCCGTACCTGCCCGTGGTTCAGCGGCCGTAAACGGCTTCGCGTTCTCCAATACGGCGGGCGGTATAAGTCCAAGGATAACGCAAAGTTCGGAGTGTCTCGTGTTGGGAGGTTTCTAAACGTGTGGAATAATACCACCAATTTGAGCGGCCTTTTAGAATGACCTCGATAACCGATAAAATGACCAGATAGTTTCTCCAAGTTATTAGGATAAGAAATAATAACGGCACCTAAGCATTAGCATTAATAAGCATTAATAAGTGCTTGAAACATTCCCCGACTGATCTGCGGATCAAAAATAAATGTGCAGTCTCATTCGTACCAAATGACATACGCGAGGATGTGTACATTACAAAATATTGTAACCTCAAAAAAGGAAAATTTAACGAAAATTGCAATGCAAAAAATTGAGAGATACTTAAAATGCTGAGCGACGAAAGCACCAACGAAAGTTTAGTACTAGTATATTTGTAATACGACTCGTAATCAGTCCATGCTAATACAAGCCGTTTTGTAGATCTTTCCTCCATTTCGGTTTAAACCAACATAACATCCGAACCATCCCCAATGGTAGTTTATTTTCGCTCCTTGCATTCAAATCGCTCGTCACTTTACCTCCACGAGTATGTTAGCTTCACCAGCGGCGATACAATGATAGTATTCACACTCCGGATTCGTTTAAAAGGTTCCCGGGCTTTCGCGACAGCCTAGGTCTTGCCTCACAGTTTGCGCACGCGTTCCAAGTTTCTGGGGAAATGGCGCGGAGAAAACGACTAAAGTCACAAATTAACCGCAATGACCAAGCACAAACCCGAGCTTTTAGAGCCAACGGAAAAATCGTCCACTGTTACCCACACCCCGTTTCAGCGAAACACGGGGTGTGCCCTCCACGCGATGCCCACTAACTACAACTCCAGCAGCTAACCACTATGACGGCGGAAAGGACTCCATCAGACTCCTCACTTTTAATTGCCCTTCTCCCTCCCCGGGCCACGCTCTCTCTATCTCTCTCTTTTGAGGGTACGAAATACATTTGCGCGGTTCATCTCGGAGCTCGTGTCTCATTCGCTCAATGGCACTCGACTCGCGGGCCTCAGTTGAGGAGGGAAGCTGTCTTTCGTGTCTCTCTCCCTCTCAACCCTTCTCCGTCCTACCATCTCCGAAATCCGCTACACTCAACTACCCGGACGACCACGCTAGAAATCATCCACACCGCCCAAAGAATTTAACGGAAACAAATTTTAGCTTGAAATTTCCTTTGCTTTGTGTAGTAACTCCGCATTTTATGCACTGAGCTTATCGTTTTTGGTCAATTTTCACCAGAAGTGTAAACAATTAAAAATAAATAAATATCACCACCATTAAAAATGTTTTTACACGAAAAAACAACTAATTTTTTGAAAAATATACATGCGAATTTTGCAGTTTAATTCGTATATTTCCTTCTAATTGCACGGTAGTTATTACCCGAGATTTCCGAGCAGCTCAATGCCACGAATATCCATGAGTCAACTCTAATTTCTCACAAATATAATTCCTTGACTCAGAAAATCAGTCATGCTATTTTTAACCGGCCACGGCAGACATTTCTAGCATACTAGATAACACGGTTGGTTACGTACCAAAGCCGTACGTAGCGTTGAGCGTCCATTAACGAGTTTTCTATTTAACATATTAGAACGACGCAAGACATCCAGAACTGACAAAAATTAATCACATCATGATCTCTGAATCGAGGAGCAGATCAAAATTTACAAATAAATGCTATAACGATGGACTAATGTCGCAAATACTGTCTAAAAATATTTTTAAAATCAATATCGTTCATGAATTAAGTGAAAAAAATAAGTGAACAATAACCCATGGCTAGTTACCCGAATTCCAATGAAAAATACGGATGTGTGATTAGTACGAGCATTTGATCCCTTTTCAGAGATGGATCAACACAGCCTCAAACCCAATCTCAGCTATGAATAATTGAGAAAACCTCAGCGCGAATGTAGTAGCTCCGGTCACCAGCATTTCCAGGCCTCGTACCGACGCCAATAATGCGAAGTGGGCACCGGCCGACGACGCGCTCGCACGGGTTGGAATCGGAGGGCGGGGGGGGGTGTGTGACACCAAAGGCCAGAGAGGAGGGTATCAGAGGGGGTGTGAGTCGTGTGTGGATTGCGTGGTCGTCACCCTCGCTCCGCCATTTTTCACAAAATACGTTCCCTCCCGTCCGGCTTCGAAAGGAGAGCCGTGTCGCGGCATCAGGAAGGGAGGGAAGGAGAAGGAGGAGAGAAGAGAGTAGTTTGCGAGACGCGTCCAAGGGGTGAAGTGGTGGGAGGAGGGAGGGAGTGGTGGCGGAGAAAAAAAAAGACCACGGATTCACGACTCAACGCGGTCGGGAGAGGACGAGAGGGAGACAGAACGAGAGAGAGCAAGGAATAAAAAAAAGCAGGAGGGCGAGTTGACTGAGGTGGTGGTGTCGGTGTTGGGAGGGGGGGAAGATACGAGAAGAGGGCAGAGGGTGAGAAGAGGGAGGGGCGGCGCGAAACCCTTACCCCAGACTAACAACTCTCCCCCGAGTGTACAGAATCTCTCCCTCGACCCCCTTCGGCCTCTCCCGCGCCTCCCTCCCACCCCCGGCTCCTCTCCGCCGGCTGGGCTCTCACGCTCGGCCGGTGAAAAGGATCGGGTCTTCCTGTTCCACGTCTTCTTCCTCTTGAGGGGAAGTGGTGGAAGGAGTTACAAGCTGTCTGCTGCCTCAGTCGACTCTTGAAACACACGATCCCCCGTACCTGTGCCCCGCGCGTACGTCTTACCTTCCACCCCTTTTCCATGCCTTCCCCCCCTCCTCCGTGCCTCGCCCCCTGCCGCCCCCCGCACCGACCCCGTCCCCCCGGACCTTCCCTCCCCTTCCTCACGTAGGGACGCCGTGGATCATGCGGAGGCAAACCTCGTCAAGGCCTATGGCAATCCGAATCACGGGCAACTTCCGAACGCTACGTGCACGCCGTAGGATTGTGGATCTCCCATTTCCTTTGAAAAAATTTCGTTTTCTTCAAACGATCAAAATATAAGTTTTTTCAATGACCGGATTTAATAAAATATTCGTCTGAACAATGGATAAAATAATATCATTGAGACTAGCGACCACGCACGTAGGCATGGCTGTGTGTACAGTATAAATAGAGGAGTAGACTGACACGCTTAAATCTAAATGTGGCTATGATGGTCTATCTTCATAAAAGAAGTGGTTAATGCCGCGTAGTGTTTCGGTAGATAAAACGGGTAAATCTCTTTATGACCTACGTGCATTAACGCTGAGTGAATACTTATTATTAATGGACGTACTTTTGATTCTAATCCCACAGCCAACTCATGACCCACGTTCATAAATAACCACGAAGACTAACACAATACAAAATGGGCCATTTGCATTCAATGGTGCATCCAATTACCGTCCAAACCCTTTTAGTTTGAGGCTTGTGAGAGAGATATTATTCCGGGGCGCGTTGGCCATCTTGATCTCTCTCGGACCGGACGGTTGTCTGTGGCACCGGCGAGCACGAAGCGCCGACGATTTCCAGTGGACGAAGCGCTCCATACATTCTCTCACCTAATCTATGACGCCCGTTAACCCGACCCGCTTGGCCCTCAAGTCTATGCCCTTGCGTTCCCCAAGCTTCTTAGCCGTGCTGTCTTCAACCCCTTGCGTCCACCCTCGCGTCTCTCACCCCGTCCCATCGACTCCTCTCCACCCCCCCGGAGTGCGAGCACGCAGTGGACCATAAACTCCTCTCTTCAAGACCCCACTCGCAACGAATTTAACGCGCTCAATCCTTTGAAAATGCCTCCCTTTTTCGAGGAGGGCGTAAAATTTGTACCAAATTTTGCGATTGCCAACCCTGGCTACGGAGGTTGAGATTTTCGCAAAACCCCGGCGACTAAGTCGCATGGCACGGCAGTCACGTAATCATTTAAGGGCAAACAACGATAGCATGATGCCCACCCGTCCATATCAGTCCATAGAGTTTGTACAGTTAGCAGACTGCGCCTCTCCTCATGAAGCTGACCGCGATAATCGTCTAAAATGCGGAACAGACTCAAATCAATGTCTAGTCTTTAGAGTTTTAAATGTATTACTAATACTCATTAAACGGGAAATGAACCTAGGTAATTGTATTCATTAAACCATTACTTACCTTAACGTGAAAAGTATTTTACGGGTTATTTCAGCGGATTAATGACTGGTAATTACCTGAAAATAGAAAAAAAACAGCGATTAATACACTTCAATAAATATCACAGGCTGGGGAAAGATTTAAAACATTAAATTTATTCACAATTTTATCCACCAATTGTAATTTATATTTCATTTCCGCCATTTAAAACCAAATAGATGTTTAGATTACACCAAATTAACGAAGAATTCCACATTGGGTTTAAGAAGGTTGGTCAACGGAATTGTTAATGTAATGAGAATGAATATTTGGTGACAACAAGCGTATAGTATATTTCCACGGTCTCAGTCGGGAAAAACGTTCCTAGATGACGTGGTTGTCGTCATACACAAGACATGTCATAATTTTTCCCTTGCTTCATCTCATTTTATAACAGATTAAATATATGTACGCTAAGAAGATCCTCTCAAATAGGAGTGCAATCACTTTTATTACGAGGTAACAATTCCTTTCGTTTCTATAAATCCGTGTATATTAACGAACAAGCCTCTACAATTATTTCACCATTTCACCCCATTTCAACTATCTAACAAAATGCAAGTCGATACTCAATATCAAGCCTGTCTCATGATGAACTACTTGATAAACGTACTGTCAGCTGCAGCGAATTTCTCAGCATTCCCTGCTCCACTGAGTGGTTTAAGGGGGGGGGCGTAATTATTTTTCTGAGCCTTGAGGCCAGGGAGACACTTTAGGCAACCGCATCCTTATTTTTTCCCATCTCACACTCCCATACAATGAACCGAGTTCACGGATGATCAGTGGGTCCGCCGTCCTTTCCTTGCGTTATGAATATGATATACTGTCGAGGTGGAACCAAATATCGATCAAGAGAGGTTTAAAATGATATTAAAGTAGGATAAGGGTGTCTCTACAGAAAGCAGCTACCTGGGGATACGACCTGGGAAATATCGACGAAATTTTCTGATTTTTCGGGGGTTATATCTAATCCCAAAAACTGAGCCCTGCCTCCTGCCAGTAGACACAGGAGGGAAAATATGTTTGAAGGAAACAACGCGCAAACAGCAGTTTCCAATAAAGCCACCTTTAGGAGTCGACCTCGCCCATACGACAAACTGCAATAGCGACGACGTGACGGGTGGATCTCACCCGCGGTGAAAATAAAATCGCGGAAATCTTATCGCAAGGGCTCATCCGAGGAAGCGGGTGAATTATTTCCCGCCGATAAATCGCGGTCAACAATGCATCCCCAAAAAGCACTGCATAATACCCTTGGGGGAGTTTATTTATTACGATATATCTCGCGGTCGATATCTTGATTGTGTGTATCGCTTTCAAAACGCCACTCCTACAACCAAAAGGAATACGCGGATTTAGAACCCAGATAAATCAATACGGCTCACGTTCATTTCACGTGGCTCGATGCAAATTACGAGCAAAGGCGGCGGACGAGCATGGGAAGGGATAAGGCGGGGAGGGATTCCCGTCACGAATACCGAGCAGAGGCGAGCGGGGGAACACGCGGAGACTTCTTACTTCCTGGACGCGGATATTTCTCGAAAATCCAGTCATACGGCTCCATGGAAGTTTACGATCAAGGATGATTGCAGTTTGTCAGCCACGCAAATCCATTTGCCACTGCGGGACAGCACGCTTCTCTCTACAATAGGGGGCCCAACTCACTTACTTTGTGACTTCACCTGAAGGCAAAATCAGCACCCACGTAGAGAAGAAGTATCCACGAGCGACTTCCTGTCTTCCTCCCTAACGAGGGGCTATGCAAGTTCTCGGTCATTGGTTTGGATGGTAATGTAGCAAGACCGACAGAAAACCGAGAAAACAATATTCCGAGACCTCCCTATTTAGTCAACACCAAGTGACACAAATCAGACACCACGAAAGATGAATTATAACCAAAATTAAGGGTTTCATTAACAAATAAAGTCTGGCTGTGGTCATTTAATAAGCCATTCGTTTTTCAAGGAGACACCTCTGCATGATTATATCTTGCCTAAAAACATTCCACATAAAAATCGCTGGAAAAACAAATGATATTTTTCACCAATAACCGTCACTTAAAAAAATTGGATGGAGAAAATACGCGATGTTAATCCTGGTTGAACCAGTTATGCAGATCGCCTGAATGATAATTCGACTATTTACAATTTTAGCCTGGGTACGGCTGGGCCATTTTTTTGGCCGAGTCGACTCTTTTGAAGTTTGCTCGTAATTCGAAATGACAGAAATTATATTTGACAGAACAAACGAGCGTAATATGAAAAACAGATTGATAGCACCCGCAGCAGCGGGGGAGCTATCGCAGCAGCCTGCTACGGAAATACGACAAAATTTCTTGGACTGCTAGGATATGCTCGATTAGTTTTACTCTTAGTCAGGTACTGAGTGAGAAAAAGATTTTACGGCTCTATTTCAATAAATCCCCCACTTCAATCCCCCGAACCATGTAATTGCGCTGTTGCTAACTACAATGCCACCCTAACACTAAATCAAACAAATCAAAATTTTCTATAATGGCAAAATAAGTTACTCTCAGGCAAATCACGCTTTTACACTAATTACTCGTATACTTAAATACATGTTGCCCATATTACTAATCCTTCAAAACTTAAGAGTAATGTGACATCGGCGACTCTTGGTCCACCAGGGGCCTGAATAACTTCCTGAATCATAAAAGGAGCAAAGAGAAAGAAGCCCATATCTTCATTTCCCCTACACACTGTAGAGTTAAAAGTATGATTCACGGCCATCGGATATTTTTGAAACATTTTTGGATTCAAATGCCGGGAGATGAGTTAACTTGCAAGGAAATGATAAAAGTATGCTCCGGAAATTTCCCCACCATCCATTCGGGCAACAGCTTATTGAACCGACTTGTTCATAGCATTTACGTCCCAATGACCTGAAGACGTCATACCAATCCAATTCTTTCAACAGCGTCCACGGCTTCCATCGAAGATTTAATCTACCACTGATCAGTCAATTTACACGGCGCATCTCTAACAATAGAAGTAAAACTTGACAGAATAACACGAAATTCCGTGAAACGAAAAACCTGATTTGATAAATCGAATTTGTGCTAGTTATTTAGACATTCAGTTCCATTTGAAAACGTAATAATGGGGAATACTGCAAGTGAACACGGAGGCAGCAGCAGGGAAGCAGGCGTCTTCATTCCTTTCTCGCGAAATTTATCGTACCGGGTGCCCAGGTACTAACGCAGTGGTGGACGTGAACTAGCCGAGAACGGCAATTAAATTGTCCTGAAGGAGGCGGAGTTCAATCACCGGCCCTTCCGCACCCAGGAACACGCCCGTCCCCCGGACGCCATCGCAAACAAAGTGACTCGTCTCCTCGCCCTTATCTCCATCTTTCGTCCTCGGTGCGAGATTGGGGAGAGCGAGGGAGGGAGGGAGGGAGTTAGAGAGAGCGTGCGATAACGGAGCGAGTTTTCCCAAGGAGGGACGAGGCGGTCTCTGGCAGGAAGCCGTCCTACCCCGCGAAACCAACATTAGCGGCAGCCGAGGGAATTAATTAAGAAAGTTTCCAAACTAGAAAACGTACCCTCCGCGCCATGCTTCTAATTTCAATCCCTATGACATGAGTCGCCCGCTGCCCGCGATCATTCTTAACTGACGAGGAGTTCTCAAGTATATATCCTCGAGATGTCCTATCATCGTCGCGTTCGTTAATTTGTTTCGGATCCATGTATCTTCAAAGAGATACGTTTCCTCAGACACAAAGCCAGGGTAAAAAAGTAAAATAAGAAAACGCAGAAAATAAAGTAAAAATAAGAAAGACTGGCTAAAACATTTTTCTCCCTCTTCTCAATGCATTCTAAAACCACAGAAGTTTCCTACACCACTTCACGCAATTTCAAGTAATTCTCCCTTCTTTCTTTTGCCATTTTCACTCCTTCTCCCTTCCATGACTTCCATTTTCATTAAGTACGTAAATTTCCTTCCAACATAATCAATCTTTGATCCCGTCTCGATATTTCAACTTTAATGCCAAAGCCTATTGTTGGAGCTTCCATAAAAAATGACAAACTAAGTGGCTAATTCAATGAATACCGTAAGGGAATCTTCACTCGGAAATTCGCAGCGTCGTCTTTAAACTAGCGCTGTTTTTCCGCGAAACACAATGATTTCCTCCACGATTCCGAGATGACACTGCTATACAATGGAACCGTGGTTATGAGAAATTAAGTTTTAACGTGAAAAATGGAAGTAATTTTTCATGCCCTTAAACTGTATACAGCCGCTCCTTCGGGATCATAACCATTGAAAAGTATCTCATTTCGGACTCCTTCCTTCGGAATCCTTCACCATCGGCGACCCTAAAATAAAGCCCTGTATAGTTTTCACAACACGAAATTACCCCAATCAGATCCAGCCGCTTTTGCCAACGGAGCGATTACTCCAAAGACCAAACCCGATTTTTCAGATGAACAGCGGAGCATTCGTTGGTAAAAAATAAATTAACTATTCAGCGAAAGTTAAGGAAATCCCGCATTGAAAATTGATGGCGTGGGACACTCGATAGAAGGGATAAACACTGGCATAATCGAGATACCCACACCCCGGAGAAGTGGAGATTAAGAAAGAAATGGGCGAGTTTCAGCGAGATCGCTCGCAATGAGAATGCGGGAAATCGTAAAGGAGGTCGTCAAGTGCGCGGCACACACACGGCTTTGACGACGATAGCATACGTACGTTTTACGACTGAGAAGGACTTAGGACAAAAAGGACTTGGGGATCACAAGGGATAATTGTCCCCGCCATACCATCGCTGAACATTCGAGACCATTTAGTTTTCGTTAAATCTCTATCCCTTATCGAGGACACGTTGAAGTAACAATATATTCTATACAAGTACATGAATATAAATAAATATAATGTATATATGGTCGAAATCGCACGTATTATTTGGAAACACTTTGGCGGAAAAATAATAAAAACATGAAAGGAACACATTTACTTAAGACTTAAATATTTCGATGGCCCCAGCCACCTTAATCAGCGTATCAAGAGTAATTCCTGGTAAAATAAATATATATATTTAAATACACAGATATTATAAATAAATAAATATATATATACATATATATAGATATATATATATATATATATATATATATATATACATATACATATATACACATATATCTACATATATATAATATATATTCATAACAAATATCAAAGAGAGAGACCATCCGGAATGGGAGACGAAAATCAGTTTACCCTCACTGAAAACGAATTCTCATTTTATTGTCTTTCGATCACGCTTCATGCAGTCGGCAATCCATTTTTGTTCTTATTTTTTGACAGTTTACTATTTTTGACAAAAAAAGATTATTTCAAGAATGAAGCTCTCAAATGCTTCACTTTCCATTAATAAAGTTTCCCCCACTGTATTAGGGTAAAGACTGGTTCAGTTCATGCGATGAAGATGCCACTCACAACTACGCACGACGCCCAGGGCCGAGCCGAGGAGAACGCTCCCTCGCGGAGAGCGTAATGAGCCACTTCACGCGGATTAAGCTACGCGCAGAACACGCCGAGGCCCCGTATTGGAAGGCATGTAGTGGGTGGAAGCTAATTAAAGAATCAAGACGCGGCAGACAGACAGGTCTCCTACCCACGCACACCCTATGACTTCTCTGGAGGGCGACACTTGTACGCACGATCCGTACGCCATTATTTGCGTGTTTACGCCATTACTTGGTGTTACCACCGGACACAACATTGTGAAACAGCAGCACAAAGGCAAATAGTTCAATCTTTTCGTTTTTCATGAAGGAGATTTAAATTCTTCATCCAAAATTCGACTCTGAGGTCATACTCGAAGGCTGGCTTTGAGAATGAATCGGTTGACCATTATTTTTATTATATTATTTTATTACACAAGCCATTTGGGAAGAAAATTAAAATTTTTAGTCGATTATTTAAATGTTTGACGGTTCCTTTGTTTTATTTTGATTCCCTCTCCAGGTAGCCTAAAACGAAGTACACACCTAAAATGAAAATCAGTGACTACTTTAACCAAACTAGGATTTGACTAAAGGCTCTCAAGTAAACAAAAAATGTAATGTGTTAGTTCAAAATAGATAGACCACGCACATAGTACGTTGTATATTTGGTACCAAACGGACAAGTGATTAATTTAGGCATACTAAAAACCTAAAAAACGGGATTATCTATAGCTGTGAAAAATTGTTTGATTTAGAGACTAGTTAAATGAGCGTGGTTTTTTGCAGAATATTTTTAGAGCATCAAGCCATGAGTAGGAAATACCAAACGAAAAATAGTAGAAAATTGACCAGAGGCTGACTCGAATTTACTTTCTGGACCGAGGGAATCACGAAAACCCCACAGAATGTCGTGAAATTAGACCGCCGGGATTAAAGGAGAGCATAGCATTACTGGAAAAATATTATGTACATTACACTCGTTTCTCACCCGCAAAACCTAGGTCCATAACAAAATTAAACTCTGCGAGACTGTCTCTCCTAGCGAAAACAATTGGAATGCGCCGCCTTGCCTATCCACTCATATCCATTGCAAACTCTTCGTTAAACCGGCTTCTCTTAATCATTCACTTCATCAGTTAAGTTCTTTTTCTATTATTTTCGAATTATCGCTATCAACGGATGAATGCCTACCCCAGACGCACAAGGGGAAGCTTGCGGAGTCCGACGTGGACGGGCGAGTCGAGGCGCTGCGTGCGCGTGGAGTGGACGCTCTGCCGATGGGAGGGCTCGCCGCACCTCCGAAAAAAAAATTCTTCTTGGGAGATGCGAGCGGAGGGGAGACCCGGGATCAATGGAAACGGCCACGTTGGAGGAAGGTAAGGGGGGATGGTTGGGAAGGAGAGAGGTGGAAGGGACGTGGGGGTGGGAGAATCGAAGGGAGGGGGTGAGAAAGGCGCATTGTGAGAGGAGAGGATAAAAGGAAAAGTGGACGGAGAGGAGGGAAAACAAAATTTGAAGGAAATCGAAGAAAGGAGGCGCCGAAAGAGGTCCCGAGCATTTCCCCTGCTCCACCGCCCACCTAAAGTACCCCGTGGTCACTCCTCTTCCACAAAAGCCTGGGCGGACGCGTCGATTGGCTTTCGCTCCGCAACTAATTGCGGGGTGGGAACATTCAAGTTGTCTCCGCTCTCACGTTCAAAAGCGAAGTCGGGTGTCGATCGAACTACTTTTCGAATGGTGACATTTGCGTGGAAACTTGGGGATACATATTTTCAAAAATAAAAAACCGTGCTGCTCTCAAGAATTTTAACACAAACTTGGGATGATCGTGGCCGTATCAACTTGGTGAAATTGTCTCACATTGAAAAATAAAAAATTCTTTGTAATATTCCGAACTTTAACGTAAGGCATTGACCGGTTTTAAGGTAACTATTACGTCATTCTCAATGGGTTTTGACAGTGTTCACCAAAACATTGCATATACAGCTTAATACATAAAATACGCAAAATTGTCATTTATATAATTTAAAAATGGTCAACCACTCTTTGACAAGAGTGTGACTTTTCCGCTGAAACCAGTTCAGCTCTTACAATAAGTCCGGTAAATCAGGAAGCCAGTCCCTTATCTCTCATGGCATTTGATTACCGTTACCTGTTGGAAGAGTACGGTGATTGGATACATTTGCACCTTTTATAATTGCGAACAGGTAGGGCAGCTAATACTAATGGGCGAAGTAGGAGGAACGATAAAAGAAAACCCGGAGCAGTTTTCCATATCCTCGTATCTTCTTATCAAAGGTACACTGACATTAGGGAACAAGGCCACTGAAGACTTCTATCCCATCCAGCAAAAGGTTTAATGCGTTTTCAATAATACGCAGCCATTTACTTTACGTTAATACAGAACACTTAAAGAGGACAAAGAAGGGTCAACCTCTTGTGGCATATTTACAGAAACGAAAACGAGCTGAAAACCAGAGTGGAAATGAAACTGGACAACAAATAGATGGAGGTCCCGGTAAACATACAAGAAATAGGTAACGGGTGAGCGATGAAGCATTAGGCGAAATTAGGAACTAATCTCACCAGCAAGCAAAACTACGACTTTCTCACAAATTCAATTTTTAATCTCTGAAAAGTTTGGAGCAATAACAGTTTGTGGTATTAACATTAAAAATAGTGTAAAATCAGCGTATTACACTTTTTTTACTACGCCAGAAAAGCATCATATTTCTACAAAAATGACCCTTCGCTCCATGACATGAAACGTCACGTAAATGTATGCTCCACGTTAATAATAACCTAATGATCATCCCCTGCCATTCATCCTAAAAGTTATTTGCGGACGGACAAGGTAACGCTTTCCTTCAACCCATGTCTCTTCCATCGATTTCCGGTCGATGCGGCTCTCACGACATCTGAGGCAAAGACGCCAGGGACACCTTTTCTAGTGCTATTTCTTATCCCATGGAACAACCTCCGCTGCTTTTGAAATTCCCAGAAATAAAATGCGGCAAGTCAGAGCGATAAAAGAAAAGCATAACAGAACACTAGCATCCCTTTCACTTCATGTAAATAATGTATGTTTACCTTCCACAATCAATGAACATCTGAGCAACTTGCAATGACAATAAGATTCATATTTTCCAATTCTACGTTTAACGAAGACTAAATCCACGGTTTCCAAATAAAGAGGACGTAAGATACATCTTTAATTCATTAGTCACGCAAAAAGACAAGGTACAGTAACAAATTCCAATTCCCACCTACTGTGCAGATTCAATGAAGCTTTTGGCGATGAGGAATTATCAAAGAATGACGAGAAGCCAAAGTAGTACTTCTACGAATAAGGGAACCAGTCAATATTACCACATTTCGCCACCGTTGAATAACAAACTCCATTGTGGAGCAGCACCTTTCACGGTGGAAGTCAACTTAATGACCTTCATTTGTCTCATTCTATCTTTATCGAGTTAGAGGGAATCCAAAACATAGCAAAGGACGGAATTATTGATTCGAAAATGCGGAGAAAAGCAAGTGGGAGCCAATTTTCGAAGGTCAGATTTATCAATACCGTCTGCAGGCAGACTGAGATAAAAAGGACAGTATTCATTTCTGAGGCCATCCGAAGGCGAAAACAAATTTATGGCAGACACACAAAATCCATTCACGCATAAAAGAAAAACGTTTGTGCGAGATATACTATCGACGCAAAACAGGATTTCTCAGTGAGAAATGCATTTAAAAATCATAATCCGAGGATGCGTTCTCGGGACATGACAACGTTTCAAAAATATATTGACATGCGAAAAGGAGCTTGGAGTTTAGGGCACTTCAAGTGCAGTGCGCGGACATGTGGATCGGGGAATTCAAACCACGAACCACGGAACCCCATGTTCGCTTTGTTAATGATAGGATAAGGGTATCAACACGGATATACAGAATCTTCATTTTCCCAAATTCTCCCTCTCCATGTTACCATACAATGGCAAACGTATTTGCCTCTGCAAACCAAAGCTAGGTACGAGAAACGATGACGACATCAATGGTCCATTATCCTATCGTAAACAATGGACTATGGTAAGGTCATTCATTCTGGTTCTTGCGGCTTAGCCGTATTTTTATGGCAAATGCATAGCATGCACATTTATCAGACAACAAGTTTAATTCCACCCCCACAATTCATGATAACTCCCACCCACCTTCGTGTTATAACCCAGAATAACAATTATCCTCCTTTAACGCTCATCTAGCAACTACTATATCACAATTAACAAATAAATTGTCCGTAACTGCGCAACCCGCCTTTTACGCCGCCTAATGCTACGCTCAAATTTGCTATTCACACCACCAAAATTAAATCCTACTATTTTACCTACGCTATAGCATCCAATGAGGGAAGTAAAATTTATCAAACCAAGAGACCTCAATCACCGCTATTCATCACCGACCACCGGTCTCCTTCGAGTTTTATTAAAAGGTGCTCGTCTGAATTTACGAATGAAAGCGAAAAAGCCAAGGTTGTGGATTCACTATAAGTTCGTGACAGATTTTATCGACTCATATATTTCAGTGCTTACGCTTCGTATCACGCTCGATTTTTTTCCTTAAAAAAAGTTTTACAAGTAAAGCTATCATCAGAGCAAATGAGCAAAACACTGTTTTGGCCGCGAAATAATTGGACTGGGAGGTGGGTGGGTTTTTGGATGATAACGAAAGGCACGGAAGCCTCCAAGGAGAGGGAAAACCTAAAACTATATACAGAAACAACACTGCAGAGGATATTTTGCGGGTGGGAAGAGCCAGGTATCGTCGGAAAAGGGACCGAGGCATTAATGCAAAGTAAATTTAAACTGAGAGCCGGGTATGCGGTCTTATCGACTTGCCTCGGGGCGAGCGAAAACGCCCGAGTTCCTTCGCCTGCTGTGACGAGGTCTTGCCAAACAATTGTGAAACTGGACAGGGAAGAGAAAGCACAAGCTCAAGGGAGAGATGATCGAATGAAGACGTTACCAAATCGCAGAGGCCAGAAATTGACATGGAAGAATGCTGGCACTGGCAATTGGATCGCATTTTTTAACATCAATGTGCGCATGAGAGGTAAAATGGATGTCACCTTGTCCCACGCATATTTGCAATTGTCAATTTCACACAGTTTTCGCTCATTTGGTTTGAGTTACAGGACAGCCCCAACGATCAATACGGTTCAAACAGGTGGAATGCGGAAACTTAATAGTACGACTGCGCGATGATCCAATTTCAACATCGATTCGCAACGATGGGCGAACACCCGCGCGAGTTGCGTCAATGCATCGAAATGAAGTGCCGGCGTGGATCGACATCACCTTTCGCATCTTCTATGTCGTCACAAACGCACACGGAATATCTGAACTGCACAAAAATTATTCACGACGTCCTTTCAAACGCAAGATTTTTCGGTTTCGACAAAAAGCCGGCCGAGACACGAAGCAATATCCCACGATCAAAAATAAATTCAAGGGCTTTCGGCGTGATATGGCGATATTATAAGTTCACGACGTCGATGATGAAATATTATTTCGTGCTTGTTGGGGCATTGTTGCACTGAAAATACGTACAACCGGTTTCGTTACGTCGTGACATCATCAGATAACTGTCATTCATCCATCAACTACTCCTTCGTGCTTTTCCGCAAAGGTACATTTTTATTCTGATATACGTACTTACTCGTGACCGGTTTCGCCGTGATACGGCCTCAACCGGTGTCATTCATGCATTTCATCCATCAACAATCACTTCGTACTTTTCCACAATTTTTTTATGCGGGTACGGGACATAGACTTCACTGCTCTCGCCGCGATAGATGGGAATAAAAACTCATGCAAAAGTACATAGTAATAGTTCCTCGTGGATCTCACTGTCCTCCATTCGCGGCGAAAGCCTGGCCGACTTTTCCACGCGATACATGGAACGCTATCGCAAGAACAATAAACATAACGCCTTCTCACGGAACTGCAGCGAGGAAAAATGGGGAAACGCACGCGATAGGTACACACAAACACACACATGCCGAGAATAAGATATATATAGTATGCTTAGGCTAGGGTGACCTATCTCCTGTGAACTAGCTCGCTCACCAGAGCTCGTGGAAAGACGCACACAATTCCGCTAGAGAGAGATACCAAGCACACGGCCATTCTTTCCACTATGCGCTACCGGGATTACACCCGGCAGAGATACCGGCGACGGATTCACGGGGCCTACGTATTCCGCTCCCCACCCCCACACCCCTAAACCAGGCAATGTGCACTGATGGCCACGCGCGGCTGCGGCTGGTGATAAATTCCCGCCGCTCGCCGTACAACGTGATAATGGCGTTTTAAAAGTGATTTTTAAGGGCGACTACTCCGCGATTTCGGATGGAAACAGGAAACCTGCGTCTCTCGCACGTCTACGGAAACGGGGGGCGGCGGGAAGGACAAAAAAGACTCATCCCGCCGTAACTAAAATACGGCTGCGTCCCGCGATATTTGTAAAAATTACGTTCTCGACTACTCTCCCCGCGACGCAGTTCACTGCGGAATGGCGTTCCGCGGGCTTCATAAAAGAAAGGCCCCGCATTATGTTTTCCGAAATCGGCAATAGAACGACAATATTTCATCATAAAGGAAGGATAAAACAAGTCCCTCTTAATTTAATCCACCGACCATGGTTTCTATAAATCGTGCCATTTTCCAGGCACTGCGTTAAAACCATGGTCGTCCATTAAATAAAATTGGCAAATTGACATGTTAGTCCTTTATTGTAATGGAAATGAATACTAGGTATTTATCGTATTTTCACAAAATTACGCGCAAGACATACTCCATGGAATAAACTTCTAACGAGAGTGAAAGATCTCACGAAAAAATGAATACGTTTTGAGACACTTCAAATGACGCGCAGTCACACTGAAGTGAAAATATGAAGAAACAATTTTTCCTCGGGGGATCGGGATGGTGCGATAGCTACGGCTTCCCACCCAGAGGGCCCAGAACCGAATCCTGGAGGCATTTTTCAGTGGTATCCCGATTCCTACTTTAGGTGCTTTGTGGAGAGCACTTTGAGTGAGTACGCCGTCCGTCAGAAGGGACGTTTAACTGCGCACCGCTTGGCAAGTTTCGTTAAGAGCAGGCTAATGCCGAAGCTGGGTTTCCCTCCACCCTTCCTCCTTTCCCATCCATCCCTAATGGCGCAAATGATCTCAGCTGTCAGCCGCCTCCCCTAAATACTACTACTACGGTTTCCTCTCAAACGTCCTGGTCAAACGAATAACAGAGTATTCCTCCTAACAATTAAAGAATCGATGGATTGCATGCTTCAGCCAACTCGAGCGACAACCGAGGATAAGAATTGCTCTGAATGCAAATGAATAACGTTATGGGGAAACGACATAGCGATCCTCAATAACAGATCGGATGATATTGCTATGACTGGTCTTTGGCAGTCCATTTATTTTCCCTCAAAATCTTTTTCCTGTTATTTTATCAAATTTTCAACTATCGAAAAACAAGTTTTTTTGAAAAACACCGAAGTTCGAAACCGCGGCCACAACAGAAGACGACCCATCATTTCAACTTCCACCAGTACAATAATTAAACAAAGAGCAGGCCCTTCTTATCCCGAAAGTCCTCAGAATCGTGCCCACATCGTTGAGAGAGATCCTCGGATGCGTAATCTGATTTCCATCCCGACATAACAGGAAGATCAGACGCGGTGGAGTTCGGTTCCGCGGTCGCTAAGGATTTTGAGACGACTATGGACCGGTATCAACAACTCCCGACTGACTTTTCCGTCAGCATTCCCTTTGATGCAACTCGCTCCCATTTATTTTTTTCCATAGATTACGAAGTCCCCGTCTGACGGCGCGGACGACGTCTTCCCGATATCTTGGAGGAAAGCAGCGATTTGCGCGGCCCCTCCCCCTCATGAACCGAGCACTCTCATGCACCTATTCTTTCCACCAACCTACATTCGTGGAGGACGAAACAAACAAGAACTCTCTGTTCTCTAAGGCAGTTCCGATTGCGTATTCGTGGGCTCGAGGCCGACTGCAAGGAGACCTGATTTGATCACTCTGAATGGCAGAAAGATAAGCGGGAAGTGTTAAGCGGAGTGACGACGAAACATACGGGCACCGATCAAAAATCCAAGGAAAAATTGGGGAGGGCCCTTACTCAAAAACATGCGATCTCTCTCTAACTATATATATGTATATATATATATATATATATATATATATACACACACACACACATATACACACATATACATACATACACACACACACACATACACACACACATACCCACACACATACACGAACCAATTTCTGCTACACTTTTGTAGGACGTGGATTAAGTTGCTGTCAGGACTAGGCTAAGGCTTATCTACCATTCCCAAGATGCGGATTTATATCCCAGCGGTGCTGGATATTTAATGCTTACAATAATAAGCACATCAATTATAAATGCCCGGTCTTTAGACGTTAGGATGGCAATAAGATCGTGTTCTTTCTGGGGATTTGGAGGCGGAATATTGTCCCAAGTAAGAAACAAAAACATTAACTATTTTTTTGGAGAGAGTTTACGACTGAAGTAGTCCTGCCATCTAAAAGCCCTTCCGAGTTGCACGTGAGAATATAGTTTTAGTCAATTTAAATGATGAAACACAAGTTTTAAAAATTGGCCGGAATGTCATATGGCCAACAAGGCCGATGAAATAGGCTAGAAATGTAAGTGAATCATAGATATTTTCTGGTTTAGGGAAATATAAAATTGCGATCGTAGAAAAACCTCCCTGCGGAAAAACACAATGAAACAAATAAAAAGAGATACGTGGAATTCAGTAGAATGAATCTAGGCGTACCAAATAGCAATATAAATGAAAAGATGATATTGTTCCTGAAATAAATGGCAATAATTAGCACGGAGCTTGGATTCGTTTTTTTTTCGGAGCACTAAACGGAAAATTCTAAGTATTACCTTCCATCTGATCCAGGATTGGGTATAAACATGCCCGCACCCTAGGCAAAGCACTCTTTTATGAGGCCCTACCCCGGGGAGCTCACTCTACACACGAGCTACTCTCGTTCATCTCGGCACCTTCCACTCGCACCAATTTGAGCCCTAGTTGGCTCCTCCCACCCCCCCTCTTCCGCTGGCGCCCTGGGCGACACACCACTCCGCCCTTCCAGCAAGGCCCAGTCCTAGTACGTATTAGTGTAAGGAGAGAACTGCCACTCCCATCTTTGGATGGGATCCCTTGAAGCCTTCCGTCGAAAAGTGTGTAAATCTGACCGCGGTTCGGTTTACCCTCTTCTCTTCCCTTCTACTCATCCCTTACACTCCAACCTTCCTCCTCTTACTAAATTCCTATCTTTTTCACCAATCACCCACCTATCCAGGCGCAAACTACGAGGCTCGTACCTCGGTGGCGGTCGCCTCTTCCAATAACTGTCATTTCGACACAAAATATGAAGTTAATTGTGTCGCAGACCACTTTAGGGAACTGCTCCGTTATTAAGAAACTACATTTATTAGGTGTTTTCACAAACATTCATTAGAACAACCTAGATTAGTTAATTATTCATTAGATGATGCTAATAAGCTATAAACCCATGGTTAATTGTAATAAACTGAGGTGAAAACATCAAGCTACCCGTTTTCTCTATAGATCTTCTTCATTTTGAGAATTGATACGACTCCTCCTGGAACAAAAACGTCTGACAATATATACTCATTTATTTCATTTACAAGAGAATGCGAGAGACGAAGATTTTCTGCAACTACCACAAACAACTAGAGAATTTTTAACAGGAAAATTGCTAGTCAATATAAAAATTCAAAGGAACTTCAAGGGTTGGGGATTCCATAGCTCGACTCAGACCCGTGAATTACGTGAAAATTTCTAAGAGATGAAATTATTCGGGGAAAACATTCTTGCGAAAGGAAGCCCAACATTAAACTCCCCAAATTGAACTATCTGGTTCTCTCCTGAGCGACCTTTATTCGTAGGGTGCGTTTGTAATCGCAGATGAACTCTTGAATGTTTTGGGACATGCCTTTACACTTGAACATTTTAGTCTTAATATATTCGTGACAGCCTCGCTACAGCTTCGAGGATCATCCCTAAGGATTTTAAACGCACATTGGCCACGCACTGCGTAAATGTACCAGAAATCAAGCATTTGTACTCATTTGTGAGAACTGCGCACACCTACCATGGTGAAGTACCTTGACGAAAGGCCTCTAGAATCACCAACCTTGATCTCCGAATCCGATTGCCTCCGTTGTACCTGAACCGAATGCAACCAACAGACTCGAAATTTTCATGCCACACTGCGGAGGAGTATTCGAAACTAGATTCTCGATGCCGAGCCGTTTGGACTGCTTTGGGGAACACAGCACCGCTTTGGTTAACATTTTCTCCACACTTCTGAGGTTGCACCACCTTCGGAAGCATTTCCCTGGGTCAACCGCTATGTAATCCAGGCGTGTTCCCTACTCTTAATCCGGAGCCTTGCCACTCGTTGCTCCCATTTCGAAGGGGAAAGCTTTTACTTTTTTAATGAAATACTTCCCATAGGCTAACCCCATTTACGGGCATTTTTTTGCGGAAACCTTAGAACATTGAATACAAATATATTCACCCACGCCAACCTGACGAGTGCGCCGTGCCTAATGAATAATGCCACCTGCGCGCTCCGGACATTTTAGGAGGAGAACAACAATGTGGACATCACTTAAGTTAGAGATAAATTAATAGTTGGCTCTTAACCTTGAACCTCACGTGGTGAGGACCCTGTAGCCGAAAAAATATGAGCTGCCACCAATGCGAATATCTCTATTAATGTTTTTTTTTAAATCGAATCTAAAAATACACATCTAGGGGAAAAGTTCGGTATTATAAATTTCTTCATATTTATTTTAATTATGTAGCATTTATCCGAGAAAAAAGCACTTTTTGACCCATACATCGGGCTATTAACAATTAATAATATAAAAATGGAAACAATTACAAACACCCGAGCCTTAAAAGGATGAAAACCCACCTTGGCGGGAATGCAACCCGCGACCTTTGTGTAGGCAGACGAGTCGGTAACCCCGCCGCCACCGAGGCCGTCATAAGCTGAGCAAAATTCACTACGCAAAACGTGCTGTGGTTGCTGCCCTAGGTGACCACCCGGGAAGACAAAGGTCTAAAGGTAAAGGGAGTCTCACCCACCTCGAAATTCCCCGAACTCTGCCGAGTGAATTTTGGAGAGGTGTTATTCCGCGCCTGATTGGCCCGTGAGGACAGAAACATTGAAAACTCGAAAGTATCTTTCGTCCAGGAGGGTTGTGAGGGGAAGTAAAGGACGAAGGTTGAATGGGGGAAGAGAATATTGGGATTTGGGGGAGGGGGTTGTTCAAGGAGGGCAGGACACGGTAAGGAGATCCCAGTCGACTTGGGGTGGGCTTAACGGGGCGCATTAATTAGATAGGGAGGTGGGGAGTTGAGGGTAGGTTCGCTGAAGCCCCATCGCGAGGAACCTCCACACGGGCCTTCCATTAGGGAGAGAGATAGGATAAAGGGGCGAAAAGTTAACGGAAGGGAGCAAGGATGGAGAGAGGGAAGGAGCAAGGAGAAACTAAAAGGTGAAGGGAGGAGCCTGGGCGGTGGGTGAGGGAGGGATCGAGAGGGTGTGATCAGGGTGAGGATGGGGAGGAAATAGCGTGGAGTGTGCGTCGGGAGAGAGAAAGAGAGAGAGACAGAATATGAGAAAGGGAGATAAACAGCAAAGGATAAACGAAGAGAGGGATAGAGAGAGGGAGGTACCTAAAATGAGAACGAGGAAGAAAAAGTAGAAGAGAGAAGCGGGGACATGACCGGGAGCGATAGTCAGAGGGAAAGAAGAAGAGAGAGGGGAAGAGAGACAATATTATTATATCGTTTATTGAGTCTTCACTGCTCAACGAAATAGAAGTCACAAATGCAATTTTTAACAGAATTGAAGGGTTTGAAAATAACAAGAAAGGTAAACAACCAAAATATGAAAGGAAAAATAAACACGGCAGTTATAACTTGTGCACGAAAGTTTTGCAGGCTCATCGAACGACTTACACAACTGAGAGTAAAAAAAGAGAATATTCTCCTTGATGAGGCTAACATAGAGTGTAATGCAGAGAAAGATGAGTGTAGCAATATGTGTATTTGAAAGAAAAAGCGAAAGAGGAGAGAGGTGGTTAGGGAAAGGGGTGAGAACGAGAGAGTAAGAATGAGGACTATGGAATGAAACTAATATTTCCTTAATTTTAGTGAGGTATGGTGAAAGAGAATCCTCGGAAATGAGAGAGAAAGTATGGGAGAGGAAGAGGAGAGGAGACGAGAGAGGGAGGGAATGTGTGTGTGCGTGTGTGGGGAGAGAGAGATGGAGGGAGATAGGTACGAGGGGGAGAGAGGTAGTAGAGCGAGAGGGAGAGATGGCCCAAGTGGAGACGAGAGGTCGATATTGAGTGAGGAAGGAGAAGAGATGAGAGAACGGAGGTCCCGGGCGCCCCGCGGCGCTTCCCTCGGGACCTCCCCACGGTCGCCGCCGCTTCCTCCCTCCCACCCTCACCCAGGGCAGGGACACTCTTTTTCGTAAGCCCTCGGCAGCCAGCTCCCTCGACACACCCCAGACCTCTCTCCCTACCCGTATGGGACGCAGCCGCCGGGACTTGGGCGAACGGGAGAGTTTGCTCCGGTAAAGGGACGAGCGAGGGACGAGGGGGAGAGACACCCGAAACACTCGCCGGGGCCGACCAATCCTTTATTTTATGACAAGGAAGTGAAGCATATGGGCTGCTATATCACGCTCCCCTCGAGCGATGAAGAAAGAACACTAAACTTTGAACGTCCTTGGTCTATTCGGCCGATCAAAGACGGGATTTCGCCCTCACGACATTTAGTTCAGTCAGCCAAGTGTGAACATGCAGAGTACAGGGATGTAGGTAAAGATAAGACACTTCACCGCCAACCCTAGCAGGGGTGGGCAACAAATATAGGTAGAAAATATCAATTCACTCCTTGGAAGGGGTTGAGACCCTAATCAGGACATTTTTGAGTGCAAGAGTAAAAAATATCCATTCATGCGATTGAATTCGATGGATACAGTGTTAATTACTGAAGGGTATGCATAGTTAAATGAGAAATACTTCGATCTCATTAAAACATGCATTTTGATCCCAACAACATGATCTGTTTTTGTTCGATCCAAACAAAAACAGAAAAAGAATATTTCCTCTCCCCAAAAAGGACTATTTAACTCAATTTTTTAATTCAAAGAAATTATCTATTACGCTACAACAAGGATACAGGCAGCTCAGGTGAACAGTATACAAATTCAAAATTAAAACCAAGAATGAGACAAATTTTTCCAAACGAATCAACGTGAGTTATACCCTATCTACACCACGGAATATTTCCGAGTGAATTTCTTACCTCACTTTGACATGCTTTCTTCGATATGATTGGATCTCAGTCATTTTTGGACCTCGGATCCCTCCGAGAGTCTGGTGATACCGAACGTCTCCCACTTCAGAAAATTCATATATACGCAAGTAGAATATCGTGGGCTTTCTCCCCGGATCACGGGCCCCTTGACGTCCCTCCACGAACCTTAATAACCTCCACGGACCACATATTAAGAACCCATATCCTAAAGTTCCCTCATATTGAATACATTTCTCTATGACTAAAACCAAGAGTGGAGCACACAATCCCAAATCCGGGCCAGATAAACTAAGACAAAATTGTTTTTCCCTATTCCACGTCATAGGATTGAGCGTTACACGATCCGATTAGAGTATATGAGAACGATTTAATCCTGGAAAGGCAACGATTCAATGCGTACCTGCCGTGCGAAGGACGAGCTTACTAGCGTTTTGCCAAAGCCCAAAGAGATCGATTGATTCATGCGCGAGAAATGAGGAGCCATGAAAGATGACGGTATTGTCCGCCTATTCTCACACGCGTTGGATTCAAAGTGAAACTGGCATCCACAAAAAAGGTAAAAGGTAATGGTAATGTTTACAACAAAATATTCATCCACAAAATCCACAATGGCAAAACATTTGCGCGATGCGGGGATATTGATATTCGCCAACTATGGACAGAGAATCCGAAAATCAAGATATGGTTGGATACTGTTATAATAAAATATACACAAAGATTAAATACATTTTTGCACGACTGTATTCACCAAAATGCACATCAGAAAAGACCCCGTCCTACAGAGGGGAAATAATCCCGAACGAAAGCGAAAAAAAGTTCAATCTTGGTGACCTTTTTCCAAACGTGAGTTGAACGCTCCAAAGGAGAGCAATTTGAATATATCGGCGGCAACTAGAAAATAATACTGCCGTAGCCACCTCGTCACCAATAAAAGAAAATAATAGCAATTTTCAGTAACGTTGTTATTCATTGTAGAAAATAAAATTCAAATGTTTTACACATACTCATTTTTTACTTGAAGTCCTTATTTTTTACTTTTCCTGAACTTGGTTAGGTCTTATGCTGAAGGGGGCTGCCTCATTTTATTTGACTGCTTTTTTTAGACAATCGAAATTTCTTGGATTTTGACGTTCACTGGATGGGAAAGAAGTGGCGTTCATTTTCATGTCAGTATTTCCACCGAGGAGAGGCCCTGACTTTGTGACCTCTTGCATGTGACTGTTTTGTGGTGTTTTGCCAACGAGTTTAGTAGGAGTTTAACTTCGGTTATAATGATTTTACGATTTTCTCCAAGGCTATTTATGTTGCAGGTAAAATACTGAGTGACCTCGTACCTCGATACTTATATCGAAGATGAAGATTATGGTGTAGCCTGAGAAATTCCACAACAAGCCGATTGAATTTTTTACTAAGATACAATATTTGCAGATTCAAGCTTAATCCTTCACACGAGCAGAATATTCATCGGAGTTTGTTCGACTTCTGCATAAAGCCACTAGCGGTAATTTGGAAGTTACGAGGAAACGCACTCTCTGCATTTTTAATTGCACGAGATATGCATATAGCGCTGGAAGTTGCGAAGTGAGTGGCGGACTGAATGGATTGGTTAACAGCAATGCATAATGTGTTCGCATGTGGTTATTATTAATGATATTCATTCAATAGCGCTGCTACATTACCATTAACTATTTTAAATCCGGGCGCGCAACTTTGGCGTATTAATCCCGCTAAGAGATTTTCTTGAGCTTCCGATGCCCGAACATTACTGCTAGGGTCCACCCAAATTAAATCCACGACCTTTTATTCGCTCGGTATGGATAGATTTTTAAGATTGTTTTAATTGGATCTATCGTCTGGAAAACTAATTAAAAATTAGACTGGTGTGTGCCCGAATACGACTTGCGTATGGGCAATGCAGATCAGCCAAATATTGTGGGCAGGTAAACGAGAAATACAGTCAAAACGTGCGAGGTACCTAAATAAGTGCCAAAGAGTTCCATTAAATACACCTATAACTAATTCGATATTTTTTAATATTCAATACTTACAGGAACGGCCAGCAAGAAAAGAGAATTAACTGACCCAAGAAGATACTCATGCCCCGTAAGAAGGCCAACGCTAAAATATTTAAGATGAAAAGATGAAGCGGCGTTATCCTTTCAGTTGCTGAAACTCTTCATAAATTTATATGGCGGCGAAGCAACGGAACGAAATCAATAACGTTTATCTGAACGGTTCATATTTCCAGGTCAATATTCAATTGAAATTCAAATTTCGACACAAACGATAGAATTCTAAATTCGGAATCGTGATATATAGTGGAGAGATAACACTGACGCAAATGCACATGAAATCGACCGGCAGCACATCAAAGAGAGCACGAATTTATTCTCACGGAAGGGGAGGCAAGGGATCAATATCAACTACGCCTGTTTTCGAAGCACTTTTGTCATGGGATTCACGGATGAAGAAAAAAAGGAAATTGAGAAGCAATATCTCTAGAGTCGAGCGTAATCAACCGTGCGACGACCTACGTTTAGAATTCCAAACTCCTAGAATACGCATTTGTACTTCGAAACACCAACTCCGACGCCTACTTTTATTTTTCGCTGACCATCACGTTTCCGCGGGAAGACTCATAAGGCATGCTCAGATGGTAATTTATCTGGAGGAGCAAACATTTATTTTCTAATGATCACGAACCGTGGCCGAAGCACACCAGCAACGAGTGCATTTATCTCGCCCTAAGTCCTCGCGTGAGACATCCGTTTCCGATAATACTTTCCAGGCAAGATAGGCCCGGGGAGATAAATCCACGGGCCAAAGACCATTTCGAACCTGAAAACATTCATTCCCCCGCCCCGAATATTTAAGGAAAAATGGAATGCCCGGCGTTTGGTAAAGACGGTCCCTATTATCGAGCCAATAGACCAGTGCACCCTGCAGCATGACTTTTGGCAAAGGGCACCACCGAAAAAAATGGAAACGGTGCGGACGCGGGGAGAAAAACCACCCAAACATAGTGCCGTCATTTATGAGTAACGCATGCATGTGTATTCGTGCGAATCTGTGCTAGCACATTTGTATAAAAGGAATGCAATGCATGCAATGAGCCCGGATAGCGGGGATTTGATATCTGATGGAGATAGCAGATTGGTCAGAGTTTGAAACGGAGGATACGGTCGGGAGAGCCGGGACGGAGCGTGGGGAGGGAATTGGAGGGGGGGGGAGCGTAATGGAAAAGGGAGAGAGGAAAATGAGATACAGGAGGACGACACGGGGAGAGGGTCTTTTCGGGGAAATGGGATAAGGCGCCGTCCATAAATGAGCTCTGGTTGTTTGTGGCCGTTTTCAATCCCCACTCCTCCCTCCCATTGTCACACTCCGTCACGCCAGGGCGGACCCGCCCCCCTTCGAACGACGTCGCGTTACTCTTCCATAAGAACCGCCCTCCCTCCACCCAAAATAAATTTGCAGGAAACCCTGCCCTTGGCAAGATGACTGGAATGCTCTCTCGCTGCAGCAGGAAGGGATTCAGAAGATCAAATTAAACTGGCAGAAGAAAAGGGGTTACTACTCGATTTAAAAAAAACATGAATATCTATACGGTTTCCGGAATCGTTTTTGGGTGAGCTACCAAAATGAAAATCAATATCTTTAACACTGGCCGCGCGGCGAAGGGGGCATTTAATGAAATTTTGCGACTCTTAGTTTTTTTTATTTTGGCCCAACTGTATAAACGCTAGCGTCACGGTTTTAAAAGTATGTATTTGACTAAATAAAAAATATGTTAGTTCTTCTATTGGCGCCCATAAAAACTTCATAAATAAACACCATATCCAGTTTCAAAGGTGGATAATTGCTTAAAGCAAAAAATAAGATGCTAATTATCATTTCGACAAGGTTCAAATAATTACCCATACAAATGCAATAGTCGACGACATCACGGATAACCGAGTCAACCCCACCTCATCTCTCGCCACGGAGAGTCACGCTAGAACAAATCTCCTTTCACCCATGAGTTACGTCATTTACGACAGGACCGACGGCCGGAGGGTGGCGGGGGGGGGCGACGGCAGTGAATGACTGAAAGCATGGGAGGAGAAGAATCCAAAATCTGGCATTAAACCACCTCAGGAAAATAAACCTTAACTATACATTTCTGTCTCTCTTCTCTCTTTCCAGATTAAATTATTTTTTTCTCCGGAGAAAATTTCGGTTCAACGTCCCAAATCCACTGCGGTAACACAGATGAGGACGAGAACATTTGAATAACTCCCGGGAAGGAACGTATAATATTTTACGTGGGATGAGTCCCAGATCTCCACCCACCCAACAACGAACCTCTGAACCCGACCCCTTTCCCAGGATCTCCCATTCCGCACCGCACCCTGCGAAATCTCACAAATGGCCGCGTGCGCTCGCTCTCTCATCCCCTTGCCCCCCCCCTCTTTTATCCAACCTCTCCGAAACCTCCCACCGCGACGGAGAACGCAAAAAATACCCCCGCCATCTCCCCCACCCACCCTTCGGCATAACTGAATCCGCGATAAGCTCGGCCGCGAGAGTAAATTTTATCATATGAATGAAGCGCACAAGCCCGTTCGTTCGCGACGCACCAAAAGCACAACGACGCCCTCTTCCCCCCCCCCCTACCTCAACCCCTTCCGAGTAAATATTTATAATGGGCGGCGGATGCATTAATCAAAGTGGGCGGGTGGGACGAGAGGTGGCGGGGAGGGCGAAAGGGGGAGGAGGGCACACAACGCATTGATCACTGAGCATCGACGCGCGGAGGAGAACGGACTGGGATGGCGATCTGGGGGTCCCTTTCAGAACGAGGGGGGAGGGGCACTTGCGAAATCGAAATGAAGCTCCCCTCGGTCCATTGGACTGCTTTCCCAGCCCTCCCCCCCCCCCCTGCGGCCCGCATCTTTTAAACATCATCATCCAGGAGTCGCTCCATTTCCCGCCGTGATTTTATTTCCATTTCCCGCCTCGCACTCCTTCCCTGACGAGGGCGGGAGGGATCCGCGGCGAAACGGCCGCGGGGTTGCTGGATGGCTGGGAGTAGAGATGCGATGCCCGCATGCCGAGGCACGGCTAACCATTTTTTTTAACCCCCACCGGCTCCCTGGTTGGTGCTTGGGAGACCGGCTCGATGGACACACACCGGCGGGGGTGAAAATTGAACCGTTCTTGAAACTTTGAATTTTGAATTCGATTCCCACGCACTCCCCGCGGTCCTAGTTGCTAGAGGCAGAAGGTATCGTACCGTTACATCGGCGGAGATTGAGCCATTCAGCGTACGACGCCGAGGAGAATCCGACCAGGGCCGAAAAATTGATGATTTTCGCGAAGCTCACGGGAAGAGGAAATCCGAGAAGCGTTGGAACGTAAATAATTGAAGAAATAAGAAAAAAAATCAAATCTTGTGGCCTTTGTAACTCAAATGAAGCGGGAAAAATTCTCCTTAGGCAGTAAGGTGTAAGCCATCAAACGGAAAGGATGTTCTCCGGTATTTACGGGAAATTTTAATCCCTCACCGGGGATCAACAGACACATGAAGCGCGCAAACGCACAAATATCACACAAGTGTACCCATTATTCATACGTGTTTTTGTGGCTACTGACGGGAAATTTCAACGCCTCGATAGGGAGACCAACAAGCACCAGGTACACTGCTATCAAATGTATCTCCCCGGACTTTTTTATGGGGGACCTTGTGAAGGCACAATAGACCCAAGCACAAAATGGATGGTGCAGAAATAAATCCCCCGCTAGGGACTCACCAAATTCGCACTGTCAATCACGCTATTTTGCTCGAAATAATTTTCGAGAAACACGCCAGGGACGAAATTCGGGAAAGAACTTACACGCAACTCTCATAGACTAAATCCGACGATATTATCTATACTCGATATGATGAATAATATTGGAAATATACCCGATATAGCAGATATTACTCGATATACCAAACAGATATTGGGTCACATACCAGATAGCTATCACCACATCGATTTATCGTCACCAAATCGATATTCAATTAATATCAACGGTCGTTATTTAAAACTGAACATCGCACAGCCCTAGAGGGCTTATTCTATTTTCTCTCCCTCTGATTTCTTCCATCTTTGGAGGTCTCAAAGCAGCCTAGCTCTCAAAATTCTTCATTTTGTTCCACCATTTCATTTTATGATTATCTTCCCTGCTTCAGTCACTGATCATTATCTTCTCTTGACTTTTTTGTTCCTAGTGATCGTATGTTAAGCCTATTTTCATCTTTTTTAAAATAGGTACACTCAACGTTTGCAGTAATAAATGATTTCCCTTTGTGCGCAGGATTACTCCGCAGCCATTGAGGCTTACATACGAATTTAATCTAGATTTGGCAGTGCCGTGACTGGGTCGTCCTCGAATAAACGACTGAACCCAGTTCCCTTTTTTTTCCACGAGAAGCGCCGTAATGAAGCCGCAACTCAGCAGAAATTTCACAGCCCTACTCCCATATACTGGTTTATCGACACGAGCGGGGCTGATGAGATTATCCCGCTTCAGACGAGAAGAGTGACTCGGCGCCGAAGGAGTTAAATTATCTGATTTGAAGCCAGCCCGATTTTGAGTAACATTTTCACCGAGGTGGGAAATCAGGGATTCCAGGGGCCGCGGTGGGATACTTTCGGTTCGAAAATTTCCTCCAATTAGCAGAAGGTAAACACCGCTTGGCGAGTCTCAGTTATCACAGAATCCGCAATGGAAAAAGTAGAAAATTTTCCCCAGGTTAATCCTTATACAAGATTATTTTTTCCAATCTTCCCCACAGTAAGAGGATAACGATAATTTTTTTCCCAAACAAATAAAAGCCTTCCCCAAAAATCCGGCTCGCAAAAAAGGTTTGGAAGTGAAAAACTGAGCCAGGACTGCAGCTCCCTCAGAGCGATATTTCATTCAAATTCGTTCGGACGAAGTCAACCCTTTGAATTTACATACTCTTCAGTGCTGTCATATATGAAAAACTGAACGGAGCTCAACATGTGACAGCCAAAGGGAGAAACACCTAGGAGGAATGTGAGAATATCACTCTATGAGGGTATGATGGAATCAAGATGAACTAGGGAAGAATGATAGGTCGAGGCACTAGCGAATATCGAAGACGATAGTCACTTCGGATTGAAGAATAAATGGAGATGAAGTTGACAACAAGTGACTGTTATTCACGCTGGCGAGCAATCATTACAGCAGGGTAATGAAAAGAAAACGGACGTGGGAAAGTGAACGCTGACGGTGAAAAATAGTAAAATTTGTTTCTCAAAATTAAAAATAAAACCAACTTCTTACAAAGTTTGTGGCATTCCATTGCGTTTGATTGATTTAATAAACATTTAAGAGGCCACAGTTAAAATCACACACACCCGAATTTCAATGTTTTAGTCGCATCATCACTGATGATGATTGAAGCTTGAATGCGTTCAATTTTAACTGTGAATTGCAAAGGGTTTCCGCCAAAAATGAGTTGTTATTTACCGTTTACAACTATGTAAAATCGCACATTAAATACTAATCGCTATGGGTTTCCAGAAAGAGAGACAAAAGAAATGACATTTTCACGACATTCATATGACAATTAAATACTTTGATCCGGTTAGCTTTTACTAATCAATATGATCAGTCCCGATAGGCATCGAGAGAAATCTGAGCAGAAAAAAGTAAATATGGACTCATTTTCTCAACTATTAAATAGAGAGAAACCTGAGAAAATATTGAGACGAAAGTACACTCTTCGAATTGTAGGACAACAAATTCGCAGATATCGCCGGAAGTACCTACTCTTCAACGGTAAGATATTTAGTGCGCCACATCATCCACCTACTGACCGAATCCCGTGAAACTTTGGGAATTAAAAAAGGATCGCCGAATTATAATCATGTTCAGACGGCAGTTACCTCAATCCGCTATCTACTTAACGGAGCAAAATCGACGTAAAAAATATGATTTTGTCACTCATCTTTCAGGAATATTCTACCGTCATCCTCTAACCAAATCATGAGCAATTTCATTCCATGCATGAACTATGTCGGTTTCTATCTATGAGTAAAGGGTGGAGTAAATAATCCGAGGAGAGAAGAAATCTACACTTAGACATATCGGATAGTGTTGTAGAGGAGAGGAAGATTTTAGGATTCATTTGAATTACACAAGAAGGAGATGGAGGAGTTATTGAGAAGTACTATAATCCCAAAGACTTCACTGAGGGAGAGAATGGGATAAAGAGTACCGTAATTTGGGACGCAACAATGCGCCCCAAAATTCTTCTTGGGAAGAAAATAATGCAGGACGAAACTGAATACAGAACTGCTTCTGTCCTTGGGAAGTGTACTAGTTTCCTGAGGCCACTCAAAACCTACCTTTAGTCAATTCTTTAGCTACCAAATAACAACAACACTGAACTGACTTTAAGACGAAATGACCCGGGTTGGGTATGAAAGCCACTGGTTTCATCGCAATTGTCAATTTGTTTCGTTGAAACAAATTGAAAATTCGAAAACAACGAATTCGGCGTTGGTCGGCGATAGTTTCTTCCTCAAAATCACGACTCCTCGAGCGATGCGTGGGGTAGGGGTATGACTGTGAGCCACCGAGTTTTGTCGCCTCTCTCGCAAATGGCATTTTCGGTCTCGAGAATAAATAAATTTCGCGTTACTTGTTCCCTCTTTTCTACACATTTCCCCACTCTACATTTTTTAAAGGAACCAAATCAAACTTATCTGGGCTTCGCGTGCGCATGTGCGGCAAAGAAAATCGGCCAACCCCATTGTCCCACATTTACCGGTGCTCAGATTAGCGGCACTGCAATTATTCCCTGGGAGGGAACGGGAGAGAGAGAGAGAGAGAAGAGAGCGAGAATGCCAAATCGATTGACTTGCTCCCTTCGCCTCGGTAAACTGCAAAAAATTAAAACATCGTTAAAGCCATAATTACGACGTGCATCACAAGGCCTGTGCCCTACTTCCTCGGCTAATGGAATTTTGCGATGCGCGGAAACACTTTGCGACGAGATTTTTGAGCGCGGGGTCCCCGAAGAATACGGAATCGCTGGCATAGGAGAGGGTGGCAGGTGGGTTGAGGAGATGGTGGGGGAGGTGCAGGGGCGGAAGAATGGGAAAGGTACGAAGGGCGGGAGGGAGGACGAGGGAGAGAGAGACCAACGGCGACGAGAAAGGAATGGGTGAATCAGATTCGATTCGAACGGGAATCGATTATTTTTATTCCATCGACACATCTGTGAGTAAAATTGTAGCATATCGGTTTGTATCGAATACCAGATCGAATAAGCTTGGAAGTCAAACCTTGAGAACGACTTCTTAACTATCGACAGCGTGATTGTTGTAGTAATGCAAACACGCTGAGTTGACTCGCAGTCAATCCATTTCCGCCGAATCGAGCATCAGATTGATTATGCCTGGAATTCAAATCGCGAGGATACATTCAAAATCATCCAAAACGGACAATTACCCTGCTCACTCGTCCGATCGTACAATATCAATTTCAAATAAATAATACGAATAATCAATACGAACTCACGCGGACTGCCACTGAAGCATCGAACTTGTCCGGAATCGATACTGAACACGAGTAGGAGTTGGCATAATTCACATAAATGCCGAAGTTCCAAATTGACTCCTATAAGCGGCAATTCATGCGTATGATTGCAATTTTCTGATTGTTTGTATCAATAATATTGATACGATTTCCATGTCTGGTTGGAGAAAATCCGCTGAAATACGATCCGCAAGAAATTTCCGAGATTTAAGGAACACCAACCTAACTTATTCTGACGCATAATAGCGTAGTGATCGCAGGTAAGGAAGGGAAGTTATTCAATCTGACACACATGAATAATTAGAATCAAATGATGGGACTCGTCAATCACGGGCATCTATACAATATTTATAACAGAGGGGGCAATTATGACTGAGGAAGTAGATAGTTCATACAAATTTACACCTGTGTGACATGATAACTTTTTAACGATAGCTTGGACTAATTCGAAAGGCGTTCATGGTAAAATTCCTGGTATCACGACATTCCTATTTTCCATATTATCTAGGAGGGGCAAGCGCACAGCCTCACCCAACTCCCCTGACTGGTGATATCGATGGAGACGCCAGTGTAGCGGTCATGCCGCTGACGGTCGACCTCCCCTCCACTTCTAGGGTTGCGGTTTCGAATTCCTTGCTTTGCCATGGACGTAATATTGGTCCTATGACGGCTGGCTAACCATTCACGATGGATCGCCCTAAAATCGAAATTCAACCTGGTGTAATAATGAAAACACGCCGAAGGCAGAAAGATAAGTCCGCCAGAGAACTGGATGCCAAGGTGACCGAAAACCAATCGTAGGGTTACCCATCCACGACGGCGACGAACAAGAGTCATATCGATCGACGAGGAGTCCTTTTTCGGAAAATGATTTTTCCAAGCTGTTCGCTTCACGTCACGTGGCTCGAATCGATTCCTTCCTTCGATTCACTCGAGGATTTAGGTTAAGGAAGAGGGCAAAATGGACGGCGAAAAATGAGTAAAGGTACGAATGGGGAAAGAGCGGAGGAGAGGGGAGAGGTAATCCCTTGAGACGGGGACGGACGGAACCAAAATGAGGGGGGGGTGCGGAACAGGGAGACGGAGAGGTTTAGGGAAAGGGGAGGGGATGGTCACGGGGTCCATGGCATATTTCATTACCCTTATTTTATCGCGGAGGGGGGAGGTTGGTTACCTCATGGAGGTGAGAGACGGAGGGAAAGACTGTTGGCCGGAAGGAATTTAAAGGATCGCTCCTTATCGTTTTTTTTCGCTCCCCTCCCTCCAGCAATTAGAAATCGGGAAGGAGGGCCAGGGTGTGGGCGAATGGGTGTTCGCGAGGGGTTAGAAGCAGGCTTTGCCTATCGGCCGGGCCATTCGGGTAATTCTTTATGAGGTCCCTGGCGGAAGTTACGCTATAAAATGGGAGTTTATCAGCGTCAATTTTCTTTTTAAAAATTATCCCTGCAACACGAGGAACCTTCTCCCCTTCCTCTCGCCCAAGCCTCCATTATTTACTCCAGCTGGTTCATCCCACTCCGTTTCTGACCAAAAACGGTTCAAAACTGAATCCGCCCCTTTCGACGGACGAGGCTCTGCGTCGACGAATCTCCACGGTTACAGGATGCCATGAGCCAAGTCACTTGAACAACCCGATTAATCGGTTGATTATGATTAAACACATCTCACTCCAACTCTGCTCCACATATCCATTTCTAACTACCTAATATTCCCCATTATTTTGAAGTTCTCGCCATGCATTTAAAGTACACACTAAATGCCAAACGTATGTCGGTCACCTATTATTATGTTCCTATGCGCTGTGTAATTTTTAATTATCTATGAATTGCGCCTTCATTGACGTGATTATCACTCGCAACCTGAATGACACTAATTGCGGCAACTACTTCAGCAGTTATACTTTTACCACACAAATAGTTTTAGTTAAAATAAGATAGGAGGAGGTATACAAAAATCTATGATGAAAACGAATACTAACAAAATTGAGCAAAATCTGACATTTGTGCGAGACATAACTCCTTGATTACGTAAGCATTAAATGGTTTAATATGATTAGCGAAAGCAAAGTCGTGAGATTCATCAAAATATGGTTACAGATAATTTAAATGGTAGCTGTAGCCTTTCCGTCGTAATTAATTTTCTATCAGTGTACACATAATGTAAAACTCAGCGCTAAGCATTTCGCCTACGCTACACAACAGTCAGCACTTAATCGGAGTCTTGACAAAAATCCTTCCCCCATAATCTACGGGGTCTAACAGAAAACATATAAACTCGTACCTGTCTGGTTCGACTTAGTACGATTATTCCACAATATTGCGGAAGTAAATAGCCATTCTCGAATGTAAAAACTCGTGACGAAAGGATTCAACTTAACCGGATCTTACTGGCAACTGATAGGAAGCTCATGCATAGTTTCAACCGACACATTTTTACGTAATATTTTTTGCGACACCAACATATAGATTCTATATATTTCAGGTAAATTCGAATGCGGAGGGCGGACAAATGGCGACAACAATAGGACCTGATGACTATTAAGAATAATTTTTACACAAATCGGAATAAAAAATAACATACTAAATTACTTGCTACGTGATTGTATGCGATAGGGGAGAGAAAAAGATCATTTTCCATTTCACCGTAAATGTTCTTCGTCCGACTGTAGGATTACTTCCTTATAGGGGAGGTACTGCAGCGCGAAGCCTGCGTATTCAATTAGTTTAAGAAGTTCTAGCCGAGAGCCGCTTTTATGGCCAAGACATCGATTTATTGATATCTCCTGCTCAGGGCGATGGGAAATTCACGGGGCAACCGAAGAGAGGTGACGGTGAGCTGAGATGGACGCCCGCCTGCCTGTGCCCCCTTGCCGCCCCGGCCGAAATGAATGGCGAAGAGAGGGGCAATGCGACAGAAAGGGACCGAGGATGTCAACCGAAGTAGATCGAGTTCCATTTCGGTCAAATGATGATTTCTCTCCTCGGTGTCGACACACATCCCCTTCGATGATCCGTGCGGTCATCCCAATCAGACCTTCATTATCGGCCGATGGATTTGGATTACGGAAACAAAACAAAGGCGTGAAATTAATTTCCGAAGGCAGGAGGACGGTCGACGCCATCTAAGCCCACCCTCTCTCGCATCAGTCTCCCATATAATCCAGGCATTATTTCCTTCGGAAACCTTCAGAACTTGACTAATGCTTAAGTCGCCACCTTCCTCCTCCTATATGGGTGCAACGACGATCCTCTACCGGCAGTAAACAGTTTATTAGTTGGATACTAACTCATGGATGCATTTGGCGTTATCGATAATATAATTAGATTGGAACATCTCCGAATTGAGCATTACGGATGCAAATAAACAGTAAGAAATGGTTAAAGAAACCTGGTTACTTAAAGTGGCATTGAAAATTGTTTCGAGAAGCATTAGGTAGGGTAAATTCCACAAAACAGAATAAATTGTATCACTTTTAGTTTCAGAATAATTCCAATTATTAATAGGGAACTATTCCAGAATAGTTCCCTCTTATTTCCCGAAGGACTTGATTTTTTCATACGCATGCTATTTGTATCTTTTGTCATATAACAGTTCTGGTATCACATACACGGATTATCAAGGGCTGCCTTAATCGGTATACCCTGACATTTATGAAATACAAAAAAGTTAGGAAGCACAAGAAAAAGAAGAGACTATCCTCTGCGGACTACAAGTAATGATGTCATTTATGATCTCTTTAGCAAATTCCTTGAACCATTGAGAGCATAGCATTGACTCAGTGAGTGTTATTCCAAATGAACGAAAATGATAAATATCAATAAGAATTATTCACTTCAGTCTTGCATGACTGGTAGACGCACGAACAATTCATAGGAAGCATTGATAACGGCGAAAAAGAGAGAATCTCAATAGCAAAGGAACGAGCGAATTTGAGCTGAAAATTCATAAACCTGACCCATTCATCATACACGAATCGTTTACGAATGAACAGGAAATCAATAAACAGGAAACGGAAGACTGGGCAGAACACGAATAAAACGGCAAATGGTGGGAGAATCTGAAAATAGAAAGAGGGAGAGCACTGACATTTGTCATGGATTCCGTAGATTTTTCAAATCAAACAAATCCCCTTGATTTCGGCTAATCTTTCAGAATGATAGAATAGTTCTTACCTCAAACATTTCTCATCTTTGCATAGAGGGTGGTGGAGCATCACATACCAGCGCCCCTTGTGGTAACGCGACAACAACGAACTCCACTTCACTCGGCGCCAGTCGGTCACAGCGTTATGGAAATGAGGACCGTGGCGAGGTACGATTGAGCCGCTCCCCCGCTCACGAATCGTTCGTGAACGACCCGGCCGCAGGGGACCCTCTCGCGGAAACAAAACGACTCGAAGGGCCAAAACGAGGGCGCTGGAATCTTCATAGAAGCGAGCGAGAAGGAGAGCAAGATATGACTGCATCACGGGGGAGAGAGAGTGGAGAGGGAATCGGGTGTGGTGGGATGTGGGCCGTGTCGAGTCCGGAGCAAAGGGGCAGGAGGTAGGGATTGGGGGAAGGAGTCGGGAGGGCGTGGAAGGGGTGAAATACATCTGCATCAAGTCAGATGCTCTCCGGGACTGCAGTCTAAGAGCGGGGAGAGAGAGGGAGGACGCGGGAGGCCGCTTTCACGTGCCCGGGGTGCGGGAGACATCCAGCGGGTGCGTGGCGGTGGGAGCAGGAGTTGGAACAGGGTGGAGGGGATCTTGGGGGTAGGGGAGAGAGAGGGAGGAGGGAGAGGAAGACGCGGCATTGAAAATTAATCGTGGGAAAAGAGAAAATGGCTGCATATGAATATCAATGCACCCATTAAGCGTGAGTACCTGGGGGGTTGTAGGGATGGGAGAAGCGTTTCGCTATTCCTACCGAAGGTCAAAGGGGAGGATCTAAGGGGGACTGAATGGGAAGGGTTGGGATATCATCCCAGAACACCCTCCCCCTACCCATCTCCTTGGAAACTGCCCTATCTTCCTTCTCCTCCCTCCACCGCTTCCCATCCATTTCCTTTTTCTTTTAGCATCCGACTTTCTTCCCCGCGCAATTTTCGCGGGAGTGAATTTTGAACGCGTCCTTGACATTGTTTGACGCTATTTCTGGCATGCGCATTTTAGGAGTTGCGGCCTACTTGCTCACACTCGCGCCTCCCCACTCCATCTCGCTTGCCCCCAAACCCCCCCCCCCCCCGTCCCTCTCCGCCTCCCCCGTTCCCCATCTTAATCGATGCGGCATGACGCAAGTGGGGCCGGACTGCGGGGGCGAGGAGGGGGAAGATGGGGGGGGGGCAGTTAGGTCACAGGGGAGGGGGAATAGGCAGGGAGGAGAAGAAATAAACAAAACTCATCCATTTCCATGACTTGGCCAAATTCTTTCGCGCATTTTTTACTCAAAAAAATAAGGAAATGGAGGAAACTTGGGTCGGAATATCCCATCTCCCCCCTCCTCCACAGAGCCATTTGGCACTTCGATTGTCACGTGCCCTTGAGTGTGTGGGGGAGGGGGGTCAGTCGAACTACGACGAGGAAGGAAGGAAGAGTGCTCCATTAATTAGGGCTAGTAAATGCAACTTTTAAACAGTTTTCACATAGGCCTTTTTCATTTGACGATCTCAGTTCCGACTTAACACAGCCACCATCGACTTCATTAGTTGAAACTTAGGTGGTGAAATAAGAGTTAAAACCAGGTTTTAGGCCTTAATGTGAATTACTTCCACCATGTGACCGTTGAAATCACCCAGTACATCCCGTAATAGTGCTTGCAGAGTCTGGTTCGAGCATATGACTATCCGAGAAGATATTGGATGAGCCTTGATAAAAATAAGAGGGGAAGCAACATCTAGACCCTTATTATTTCAAAGTGAGTAAGAAACGTTCTACGTGCGAAAATTTCCATTTTTTCTCGTTTTTCTCTAATGTAAAACGGAAAAAACCTCGGAAATTGGATTGGATACAATTTTTCGAATCCTTTGGTTGGTTTCGGCGCGACCTCTACAGTTAATAAACGTTTGAGCTTTATATCATGCATGAAAATGGTTTAGAAATGGTTTCAGTTCAGCAGAAAGACTTTACAGTTTTGCTACACAAAGATAATGGGAAAAATTCGTTTAAGTGTTCCATTGTAAACGTTTCATTCCGACCAGAGGCCGGATCACGGATTTTCATGTGCCGTGCTTTGTCGCGATTGTCAGATAACACGATGACGAAAACGTGATCAAGGTCTTCTAGTATGGCGCAAATTCGTTCTACACCCATTGCAACGTGGATCGCAGGATTTTGGATCGCAAACACGCCCTACAGGGGAAATTCACGTTATCGACAACGAGGGTGATAATGTGCTGGTAGGATCCGTGATCACGCCCTTGGTTTCGTTTTAACTTCACCGCTATCGACTGAGATAAACGTATAGAACTACAGCCACAGTTTACTAATTTCGTGGGTCACCCAACTTACCAAGTCATGTCTTTCGCTAGCAAATAAAATGATATCGACACATATTTTTTGAAAGAATCAAACCAGTTCCACCAAATTGCATTATAAGAACTCTTATAAAATATAAGGAAGTAATAGCATGAACACGGTTTTTTAAAAGTCGTTGTATTAACAACGAAACTGAAACTCGAACGTAATATGTGTGTAACGACGTGCACTGGAATTCGTCATAACAAATATTGCCTAAAAAATTAGAGGAATTTCGGCGACCGAATCGTGCACCGTATTGGCATTAGTCGACCTTCTTCATTTTAGACTACGACTTAAGTGCAATTATAAAGTCAATCAGCAAAGGTAATTCAATTACTTAGTAAGAATATGGCCTGGTGACATGCACCGAAATCCGTTTTAAATTGTCCCCTCTTGTTGCAATTTAGTAATAAATAATTCGGATTTTCCATTTAAAATTTAATATCAAGCTGAAATTATAATTTAACGAAAGGTTTAAGAGCTTCTAATCCCAGATTATGTGAGGCCTCGTTTCGTATTATTTAAAGAAATCATTTATTTCTACAATATGTTCATTATATGCACACGCTTCATACCTGCCAACAAAACTTGGTGTTAAGTTACGAAAGCAAACTTACTTTCTCTTATTAATTCCTTCAATCTCTTCGCCGATCTAGATTCTCGTGGACACAAAAGCCTCCAGCAATGACGAGCGGGTCAAAAAGAAATCAATTTTGTTCTAGTATATCAATTCGATGATAAGTTCTCTCTCTCCGGGTGGAAGTTTTATGCCTTCGCGTTACCACAACAAATGCCTTCGCCTTACAACAAATTGCCACCAATCGACGAAGAATTTAAAAAAAATTATACAAAAATATAAAGAATTTTGACTTGGAGATCATCATAAACCGTAGTACAGGAACGCAAGCGCGGACCTAACAATTGTGAGTTTCTAAGGTCTCACTCATACCATCAAGCACCAATCTTAAAAGTTTAGTTTCTTTGTCGATCTTTCGTAAGATATTAGAGAGAGGCAGAATATTAAAATGTGAATTCCCGTGAATTGGTAACTAACTTACCACGAACGCTATATCACATAAATGAGTAATTTTGGAATGCTCATCATGTTGAATTATCATTTGTTTCGTGACCCCGTTCGTCGACACTTTTTGGACCACGGCTGTGTTTTCACGATGCACTGCTGTCTTTTTGTGATTCTTAGCTCGATTAATAGAAGCAGCTATCTAAATCAGCAGTTATTTAACCAACTTTGTACATACATCAGTGATTAAACAAGTATACATATTATCTAAGATGAAAAACATGAAAAAACGACAGTTTAAATTCCATAAATGACCTCATACATTCATAGGTATCGGAACAATGATTCCCTATTTATCATCTCCTTCCTCATTCTTGTATACTTCTTTTCCCTCTTGTCGCATTGCTACATTGATTCACACTGACTAAGATCTTTATTAAAAAAAGGGAAATACTCGAGTTACTCATTTGGTGGGATAGCGGAATAGGAGACTACCCTCTCATTAATTATTTCAATAAATAATGCTGGCGATTTTAATAAAATTTACCTATATTATACTTTCTAAACTCAATCCTGTCAAATTTGAACGGCGCCTTTCGTATCGAGACAAATTCATCGTCATTATAAAGCTGAGAGAGTGCCAATTACAAGGACTCGTTAGTTGACTTGGTAACGCTGAGAATTGAGACCCAGGGTGTCAAAAACTCATCAGGTGCGGAAAACCTGAAGTGAATATTTCATTTCAGCGATGAAACGCTTCCATCATACAGAGTACTAAATTGAGTACTCTTTTTTGAATCCTCTCTACGGGACAACAGCGAGATAAACTGAAAAATTTCATCTGAATTATGTCTGCCGCTTAAAACAAATAGAGCATTTCACTCGTATGGATAAGTTCATTTTAATTTTATGTGAACATTTTTTTACAATCCGAAGTGACTTTCGCTTGCGCGATTAAATGGTGTGGTGTGAATTCACCCCCAGCCACACACCCTAACGGGGGTTTGCAGGGTATACATAAATAAAATTACATATCTCCGATTGACACAAGGGTGACCTTACGACGATTGTGGGACTGTTTCGACTGGAACGTCGCCATCGCGCGATGCTGTTGAATACTCAATCATTTGCACGCCGTCCTTAAGATTTGCGCATTGTCGCGCTCCCAATGGTGTAAAACGGCAACCTTTGAATGCAATTAGCAAGCGGAGGGGGATAGCGGGTTCCAATCCAACAAAACCAATCTCGCAGAATGTCGAATGTCACACGGGGGTTCGTTAGTGCGTGCATGAAATCAGAGGTGCTAGAGCCCTTGATTCGACGCTCAAAATTCAATGACGTCTATCCTTATTACACAGATCACGCCTTCTGCTAGCTTAAATATACGCCACAATTTCATGCTTGACGTTCTGCCGCGTCATTTAGCGATGCCAACAGCCTTCATTTTCAATTTCTACCGAAGGAACTTCATAATACATGCTTACTAGTATTAAATTGATTTAATTTACCTTATTATTACCAACAATGGAATTTGATCTGGTTTGGTGGGGTCACATAGCTATGGCAGCAGACTCAGAATAGAACAATAAATTCTGTGTAACGTAGAAGTGTGAGAATCTTTCACTGCGGGCTTTTTAATCAAGCCTGAGTAATCATGCCTAAATAAAACGGGGAGATTTTGGTACATGATAGATCAAAAACTATAGTCATAAAATGCTTGACCGCTGGCAATTAATTACTTCATGGCTTGAGAAATATTTTACCTTGGCCAAAATGGATTATTACGCTAGAATGCATCTACATCAAGCTGTTTAGATGATGCCATCATTATCTTACACTCCAAGTATAACGATGTTTCGGCTACTGACCTAAAAATTAGTAATAGCTATTGGTGACATTTCCATTAGTGAAATGAATGTTGATTACCGAATGTAATCAATATTTATTTCTCTCACTTATTTCAACATGGATGAAGAATCAAAACCCCCGTAGATCACAATGCTAGATGAGAAGAAACTTGTAAATTAACTAGAGAGACACTAATATTTTCTCTCGCAAATGCGACGCATATTTTATATTTTATCCGGGCAGGGACTTACGACAAGAGCGATCAAGGAATAGGATGCAAGTGGGTTAATTCAGAATATGAAGAGAGAATGACCTCGCAATCCATCGTCCGGAAACTTTGGACGACATTTTTACCCGTGAAACTTTACTGCTAGACGGAGCAAACGACTTTTTACCATTCATTTGGCATTCGACTCCCACACACGCGCCCGTTCGAACGTACAGACATTTTCACTCGAGGACATCCCAAAAGTTTCCCCCGGCTCCGAACACCACTTGATCACCAGGGGGCTTTCGTGCAGTTAATATCCATCGCATTACGACCCCAAAAATCTGAAAACTTGGAATGAAAGAAGTGAGTGCGACGAGAACACTAAATCGCCGCACTCTCGTCGACTATTTTACTTCTTACTTGGGAATCCTTCCAACCCATCTACCCCACCCACTCTCTCTCTCTCTCTCACCATTTCCCTCGTTACTTTTCCTCGAAAAACCTTCATCCTTCTTACCTTCATACATTTTTTTGTAAAATAACAGCAGTGAAGTTCCACGCTCATGCCTTTTGAGTTTTAAAATTCATCACGGGCACGCGAGTTGAGGTCCAACAACGATTGGACACGCAACTTGCATGAGGTTGACGACCCTTGGCTCCTGGGCGTTTAGTTTGACATTCGCAGAGATTTTCGACACATGCAACCTCTCATTATGCTCACTACATTACGAGTTATGGCTATTATACCCTAAACCTTTGCTAAAGACTACGGGATTTAATGGTGGCTACCTATAACCGCGGAAAATCGTTAATGGAAACGGGAAATAAAAATAAAAACAAAAATTGAACCTATAGTCCTCCCGCAAGCGAATGGTTAACGTTGAGAGTGACTTATATCGTACGGAATAAATTGAACCAATTTACCTTAATCTGTTTGAATTACGGCAAACTTGCGGATTTCGATGGCGTTTTTTATCCAAAAGTGGTTGAATTGATTGTTAGCAAAGGTTAATGTCAGGGGCGGAGAGAAGATCAAAATGGAGGAGATCTACGCCCTTTTGTAACTTTTCTTGTACGTATCCTTTAAAAGCAGCCAGGTAGAGAACATTTTTAATAACTTATTATTAGACGTCAATTACAGAACACAGACGATCTGAATAGGGCTGATACACTTAATCAAACTAAACAGTAAAAACACCATTACAAAAGACATGGGCCACGATAATCCGCTCTAGTTATCGTAAAAAAATATTTGACACGCTCTTTTGAATTACTTAATTTTTATTTATCAGTTTAGTTAGCTTTATTTCTCAATCAATATATTTGCAAGCCATTTATTATTTTTCTGAATACATCACTATATGGATCTCTATATACCCATTCTCCAGTCTGAGACAACTGACGCATTCAATAACAGAGGGACCGAAATAAAAATAAAATCACTATCAATGCATTCGGATAATACATCACAAAAAAAGAAGAAAAAAGTCGTATTTAAAAGAAGTCTCCTGGTAATATTCTGATGTTCCAGCCATACTAGTTTTTTTTAATTGTGGAAGTAATCCTACGCCTATGAGGCCCCATCACTGAATTCAAGCCGCGTGATTTATTACGTACGACATTTTATTAGAACTCTGCAGACTGCTCAGAGAAAAAAACCGACTCCCCAAAACTTCGTCCGTGAATTTGACGCGGCTTGAGGCTTTGCATGCGGTGAGATTTACACACAAACCAACATTCACGTTGAAGACTGAGTTTGGATATTTTGAGCGAAAAATTTTAGCAAAATGGTTTCTGCTTGGAGCCAAAAACCATACCTGGGAAACCGCAGTCCGCCCCCTGCTCGGAACGTGCGACTTCCACACGCCGCAGAGCCCGGCACAATCCGAGCTCCGCCCATACCAACCCCAACCGACCTCGGACCTTCCTTCCCGTGACTCGACCCGCTTCGTTTCCCCTCTCAGACTCTGGGCCTTAAGATCACTGTTCCCCCGGGAATCTCACGTGACGGAGTCGCTGTCCACGTCGCATGTGCCTCGACACCGTCCACGACACCGGCGGCAGTGCCACGGCAGCCGCCCATCCCCGCCGATCATTCCACGTCTCCTAAGTGTTATTGATTTCCACTCCGCGAGCCAGTTTCGTGGCAGATAAAGTACCGGGGAGGGGGAGGGTGTTGTGGGAGGGTTCGAGAGGGACGGAGAGGGGAGGGGGACTGGAGGAGGAGCGGGGGAGGGGGGGGCTGGAAAGGTGGGTGCGGGGGTTGGTCGGGGTGCCAGGGAGAGAAGAAAGGGAGCCCTCGCGGGAGAGTTCGCTGGGTGGGGTGGGGGAGGAATCTCCGGGTGAGCGAAACCCTGGCCGTCGGCTTCCCTGTTTCACCGGGTCCCCGGTTCCTCAGTAGGAGCGGACGACGGCGTAGTACACCACCCGCAGGGATGGGAAATAAATTACATCCCGAAGCCAAGCCAACACTAAGTTTCCTTTCTCACGACTGCAGATTAAGAATATCCGAAGAGCTCCAGGAATGTAAAATGTACTGAGGCAACGGTTTTTTTTCTGTTTTTTTGTGACCAAAATTAAAAATAAACTAAAATTCTATATAAAGACCAGAGGGGATACACGAGTCTGAAAGTTTATTCCTCGGCCTGCAGGAATGTATAGATAGTAGAAATAGCTGGCATCATTTTTACAATACATATATTTTTAATAAAAAACATATTTATCATTCGATAACTACTAGGCGCACTGCTTCAGTTTTGTATTTAATTCCAATGAAACAATGAGTCAATATTTAAATTGCCAACATAGCTTCCCACTGAAATCGCTGAATTCGTGTTCCGAATTATCTGCAGTCCATAGGATAAATCGAACGACAAAGACATAACTCTTAAGAGAGAGAAGTACCTAAAAACTATGTAGGGCAAAATTTAGCGAGAGTGAGCAATCCACTTAGTATTTTGGAGTTATTGGCACAATCTTTATTTGGGAAATAAATAAGCAACGGTAAAAGTAGAATTATATTAAGCCATATCATATTTTTTTTAATCCTAAGTATATACCAAGAAAAATTTGTCTGTTATTCATGCGAAAGTATATAAATACACAAATAAAATAAAAACTAATCGCGCACGTGCAAAAAAATAAGACCTAGCCGTAAATGCGGGTTTTATATAAAAGCGTTATTTGGGCTACATTTCAAAAGATAACAGGTCCATCGGCAGCTGAAAATTATACTGCTCAATCGAACTCAAGGAATGCAAAATGGACTATAGAAACACATTGGTCATCCTACAGAAAGAGACGGGTGAATTGAACATGCGATGCAATTTGCTAAATTCGTAAAGAGCATAAGGGAGGGAAAAACCGAACCTGATAGAGAACTAACAGGAGAAAAATAAAGATAGGTGTAAACAAATGGAGAGTTCTCACAATGTAAAGGTATTCAAGTGAAACTGAGGGGAAGGATATGGGGGGGGGTGTCACCGGGCGGGAATGGGAAAAAAGAGTAAACAGTTGAAATCACCAATCTCCGGATGGGAAAAGTGATGAGTCTAACGATGAAACATTAAACACACTTTTTTCTGCTTCAACCGACTCGAGTGCTAGGGTGTCTAGAGGGGGGTCGAAGCATAGAGGGCGGAAAAAAAGTACAAGAGGGCCACCGATCACGTGACCGGGGTGGGGGAGTACGCCTCGCGTGTTTGCTTTCGGGGCCCGCCGACGCCGACTGAGAGAATGTTTGAGAGTCAGTGGGGGGGGGGGGCAGTCAGAAGGGAGGGCGAGGCGCGAGGGCGTGCGTGGGTGGGCGGAGTAGGGATTGGAATGAGTGGAGGGAATTGAGACAGTGCGAATATCGCTCTGCGAGCCTACACCTCGACGACAATAAAAAAAAAGAATCGATGCCGCAGAAACGAGAATGCACGGCGGATGGCTCGTCCATTATACGAAATCCGACTGATTTCGATCGTGTTTTTACATAAAAATAAAGGTACGCGCACTTCAAACATGTAACAAAAGGCGCCAAGGGGTCCGTGGTTAAACGTCCCATCCAGCGGACGTCGTACTCACTCAAAGTGCTCTCCACGAAGCACCTCAAGAAGGGATCGGGATAACCCTGAAAAATATTCGTCTCCAGGATTCGGAGCTAGGCCCTCACCGTGGGAAAGCTGTACTATAGCCACCGCACCAACCCGATCCGCGCAAATATATGATAAATACCTTAAGGTCTACATATTAATTATGTGAACATTTAATTCCATGTGTGCAAACTTTACGACCGACGAAGACCGACCTATCGGAACATGTGAAGTTTATAGTAAGCTAACAACAGCCCTTCCATCGCAAACTCTCCCGAAAACAATTATTTTTTAATTTAAGACAACCGAGTTTTTATTTTTCTCGGAAGTTACCTTAGTAACATCAGAACAGGTGGCCGTAAAGAGTGCATTAATGGCAAACCACGAAGTCCACTAACAATTATCAAATTAATAGAATTGCATACATGAGAAATTACCTTAACTCTGGGTTACCTCCACATTAGCTAGCCTGAAAGCAAAGCAGCAAACAAAGAGAAAGTCGCCGACATTTTGGTCGAGTTTGAGAAATACTTAGCTCGACCATTGGCGCAAAAAAACCATCTCGATTGACAAATCACATGTCGTTTAATAATCTGATCCAAGAGCATTGGAAATGATTTAGAATACTCTTTCTGCACAGTGAAAATGCACCTTAAAATAAGATAGAAAACGAATTTACTGTGGGATCTATAGGCATACAACTTTTAAAATTCGATATTTGTTTAAAACACCTTTCGACCGATTCCGGTCGTCTTCGGGTGTCTTCGGATGCGTCATCACGCAAGGAATAAGAGGCGACTTCCACTACGACTCACGATGGCCCATATCCGAAAACCATTGAGCGCATGCGCTCAGGGCCACCCAGTCCCCTGAGAAAGTGCGTGCCGGCCGTGGGAGCAACGCTGTAAATTCGTGGTAGGTCGATTTGATACTCTCTGTGGAAGTACGTGGTGGCCATTAAAGTCGGATGGCGACACCAGGAACTCTTTGACCTCTCAGCCACCTGGAAGTTCAGATGACTGGGTCGCCAACCGGCGCGGATATCAGGTTCATGATACAAGAGTATCAAAAAGACACCGCAGGATTTTACAACGGCGTTACCTGAGATTGGGGACGTGTGAACGGAGACTAAAGCCAGCGCCAGTGATTCCAGGAGGGGCTAATTTGCAAGGGGTCGAAATTGCAGAGCCTCGATGAAGACGAAATGATAACGCCATAGCCTCGATGAATCCTGAATCCAGAGAGGTAGAATGTTTTGACGCTAAAACCTCTGCAATGTCGAGAAACTTACTTAAATTTTAAAGTAATTTTACAAGTCCCAAGTTTTCTGAACATTAGCACGGAATCTGATGATGGTAATTAATGTTACAAAGCTCGTCATCTGCTTGCATTAAATAAGTAAGCGTATTCGAATGCTTTAAATTACGTTCAAGACTGTTTTTAGAGGACTCTGAGGAACTTGGGCACTGAGGAACGGGACCCGGGACGTCGAAACATCCAGGCCAGTCAGATCCCTCAGGTACAGCGATGCGACGATGCCGGAGCGCTGCTGGACTTGGACGAATCCTGGAATCGCGAGGTCCCAGGGGGAGGAGAGCGGTGAAGGGGTAGCTCGGGGCACGGGTGGATGCTGGGGTATAGGGTAAGGGAGCCGGGAGCATTATTGTGCGAACACTGCAGAGGATGAGCTGAAAGGAGGGAAGGGAGGTGGTAGGAGGGAGAGAGCGGGGAAGCGGCGAGTACGGGGAGGAGTGGGGGGCGGGAGCGAGGGAGGGTTGGCGGGGGATTGCCTTAAGGGTTCCCAAAGCCGCACGCGCACGTACGCGAGCGCGCAAACAGTGAGGAGGAGAAACCCTCACAAACCACTCGCCCCGAATACGCCAATCCTCCCTTGCCCTCCCTCTCTCTCTCACTCGCCTTCCCTCCTCCTCCCGCCCTCCCTTTCTCTCTCTCCCTCCGTCCCACGGACCCTTGGGTTGGTGGTTTGCGTCACGGGTATGTGGGTCAGCAAAGTGAGAGAAGAAAGGGAGAGGTCACACGAGAGCGAGAGCCGAAATGAAGGAGGCAGGGTTTTGGGGGGGGGGGTGAGAATAGGCAAATGGAAGGAGGCGATGGGATGTTTCACTATCGGTAGGCTAGTTACCTCTCTGGTCTCAGCTATACCCTTGCGACAACTTCGCGATCGACATATTCATTTCAACCATATATTTTACAATACTTCGGTGAATTAATACAGGTTTGGTAAACCATTCATTTACTTGCAGTTTCTCAGGTTGTAGTTTATCAAAGAACAGTTATTAAATGGACAAAATTAATTCTAGTTATTTATGGAGAGTAAATCACCTTCAGCATTTACCAATCTGAACCTAAAATATGACGACTCCTCTTTATGTAAAATAGTTTCACCAGTAATTGGCAATATGTTTTGACGACTCGTAGGCTAGCACGATGTAACCCATATTTGCTATTATTTGTGGTGCATGCGTGCTTTTTAAACAAATCGTCACAATTGATCAAGCCCAACGTTTCATAGTGCCTCAAGCAGGAAATGACGAGGGATTCGTGCAAACAGCGACTGACACTCGTAACTTAAGTTCACCACACTCGGCATGGTAGGCTATGGTTACGAAGGACAACAAGCGAGCATGGAAAATTAACGTTCCTTCAAGGGAGAATGGAACTACCACAACGCCTCGTATTCATGCACATTTCGCTTTCGAACGTTAAGGATTGGGAAGAGAAAGGGTTGAAGCACTCAAAGGGCTGTGGGGAGAGAGGGGAAAACACGGGTTGATTTGCTTGCACAAGGACGGATGTGGAGGAAAGGACGACAGCGGAAACATGGGTCATTTTAGGGGGAAGGGGAAAAGTGGTAATACCCACAGAACTACAACGGGGGTTGACCACCCCCTTGGATTGTAAATATTCTCACCAAATGCGCCGGCATTCTAATTAACGGCCACAGATCTCGATGAAGAATTCATGGAGGAAGGGCACAAAGATTCTCTCAGCCAAGTGTGGTCGCTGATGCCAATCGCTTATTTACCGCGTGTTCTTACCGTTTGAGGATTGGAGAACGGGGGACGAATGGAGATCGATTCGCTACTCTCCATCTCATACGGCACCCAGATGCGAATTTTCAAGGCGAACTATGATCTAATTGAATTATACAGGTATATACTGCGGCACATAAAGAGATTTTCCCAAGAGTAACCACCGAGATGACGCGGTCGATAGTCGACCCGGGGAAAACATTAATGGCCGCGTAAAGTTCGGAAAAAGAGAGGAGAAACAAAGAGAAAGCTTACAGATTTTTCTCGGAGTTGTATTTACCTGTAGAACACGGAATCTGTCATGTCATTCAGCAACGTGACATTCAATTTGAAGTAAAAGTGAAACTGACAGAGAAAGAAAACGCAGCAGGGTGAAGCGAAACTTTCCGAGGTTCGTGGAAACATATCAAGGGGTTTTGGGAGGGGGGAATCGAAAACGGAAAGATCTATTGCCCGAATAGGAAAAATGATAGGAAAGCATGATAAGAAAATGAATTTGAGGAGGTAGATATGACAAAATATCAAATAGAATGCCATGAGGAAATGTCCTCACCTACATGTTCAAATATGCGAAGATTAATTAGAAATCAGCGATAAACAACAAGTAAATGAATTGAAAGTGGTTTTAATTACATATTAATACAACGTTGGAGAGGCGCAACAGAATTTCTCGGGCCTAAATAGAATACAAATATCGGCAGTACAAAAGAAGTATACTAGTTTCAAAACTTGCAAATTTTGTTATAGGGTATGGATAGGAAACAGCATTCGCGTTGAATGTCAGAAGCACACAAAAACAGCATAAAAGAAGGTAATTCCAGGTACCTATTTCTTTTCTTGATGATTAGCAAAAAAGAGAAATTCACTCTTAAATTAATTAATAAATATAATGACAATTAATTCGCGAAAAAACTTCGGCGAAATACTAGAAGCGAAAAAGAGTAAGTATCTGACTTCATTTTCGATGATTACCCTTTGATTATTCCAAAATATATAGAATATATCCATGGCTATTGTAGAACATTCGTTATCCTTAAGTTTGCCAGGGGTACCATTTGAGAGGCATAGGACGGGCGCTACAAAACAGCGAGAGTGGGGGGGGTGGGGAGAGCTAAGCTACGGGAGAGATGGCACGGCGGATGAAAGGGAAACGGGCTGACTGCAAGGAGAGGGAAGTGAGATTTATATATATGATATATCTCATATATATATAGTATATCTTCTATATATCTGGAGGAGGCCATTGCATCGCCCCACGGCACGTGAGCGGGAATGGTCATTCAGGCTTTCTGTTGGAGATCGGAGAGGGAGAGAGGAAGGGGTGAGAGGGCGTTATGCACGGGGGGAGGAATTGAGAAACAGACCTCTACCACCAACAACGTCCAGACGACAATGCACCAGAGGGTGGTCCCCCCTGGTTCCCTCGCCCATTGCGGGGAGGGAGGTCATCAGAGATGCGGGGGAGGGTGAGAAGGGGGGATGGAACTGATGTTGAGGGAGTTCTCGCTAATGTGACGTGCGGCCGGGGCAAGTCGGGCAATCCGACTCCTAGGGAGGGGAGCGGCGAGGGGGGACGGGGTCTTCTCGCGCAGGGCCAGAGATGTGCCGCAGAACGGCAAAATTATCCTTGGGCGCCACAGATCCGCGGGTAGATTGTCGTGGTAATAGCGACGGAGTGCTCACCTGCACATAAGTCGAAATTCCACCGGTTAGAGAAACTTGCCGCGACCGTAATACTCAGAATACTCCTGGCCGTGTTGGCATTTAACTCCGTCGAAAAATAGAAAATTACTTCACTACCCGAATGCATGAGCATTCTAAGTATAATCGCTGCTGTAATATGGGAAGTCGCAAATGTAAACCAATCGGATGTTATTTAGTTTACAATTTAAAACTTTTATTAATGTTCATTTCATTTCACTGGAAATCGGACTTCCATTTCCAACTATTGATAATAAATACTTGTTTCATTTTACTATTTATTTTAATTGCACTGAAAATTTTAAACACATGAGCAGAACAAATTCGAAATTCGATGGCCTCTGTGGAACAGCCCGTTTATTTTCGATGACGAAATCTAAACGAGGTTTTCTAACGATATTAGTTCGCGAAATGCTTACCAGAAGCTTCAGCACTTCTCTGGAACACTGAAAGGATTCTCTATGTTCTATAAAGGCATTACGCATGTACTATCGGCAAATTTATGTTGCCCAAGTAATTAAATGACGAAGAAAAGTGAAAGGGTATTCTGTGGATAACAAGAACCAAAAATAAAGCCCAGGCCAACAGGTGATTCCAAGCCGATAATTAAAGAAATTCAGGTGTTACTGAGATTTTCAGCTACGATCAAAATTTCCAAATTTTCATAAGAAGAGAAGATAGGCCCAATTAAATCAAATTAACTCCCAAGATTCACTACATTATTCTAAAAGACCAAATTCACGTGCCATTTCAACAAACGGGAAGCAATCGAGGAAAACGTCTTTTCTTCCAGATACAGCATTCGCGTGATCTATGGCGCTTGCTGCAGAGAGACACGGAGGCGAATCCTCATTAACAATTTGACTTGGGCACACACAAAGCCCTCGACCTACTCTCCCCCGGCCGTCGTAATAATATTTAAGAGCATGGCACTCATATCATATATACATCAGGGGGCGAAGCTAGGCAATTTATATAAGGGGAGGGTGAAGCGCATAGCGGTGAGGGGAGGAGGTGGGGAGGGGAGCAATGGGGGAGGGGGTACTACTGTCGTAGACATGACGCCTCACTACGGCCACGAGCACCCCCCCGCGACGGGGTTGGCTCGAGTGGCCTATCGTACACGTGGACGTGTCCCAACAACGTGAATGTGGCTGCGGATGTATGACGTGCACGCATCCAGCGGGGAAGGAAGTGGAGGGACTCGACGGAGAGGAATCCGGCCACGAGGTGATTCATTTACCCTACACGAGTCCCCTACGCGTTTTCCACAACTAACATTTGATGTTTTCTATTAGAATATTTTGTAGAGTGAATGACTCTTAGCCTCACAGGCACTCTATTTGGCACTTAAAAGCTCCGATTACTTAATAGCATTTTAACGGTCACGGCGTTGTCCGATAAAAAACAGGCACGGGTAATTGCACACTTCGCATGACCTCCGAAAACTATCCGACATCTCACGACTGGTGAAACACAACTCGTACGATGGAGAGAGAGACAACCTTTGTCCCACACCACTGCCGTTTCCGGCTCCTCATAATTCATGCGCCTTTACCACACAGCGCAAAATGCCCCTTCCTTCCTTTTCCCCAGTTTACCTAATATCCTATTTTCTACGACAAAGCACTACCTCTCTACATCTTCTCCGCTCACTTTGCATGCCAAATTCCAATTTCTCCCCTCTACCTTCACTATCTGACGCAACATCGTTTTATCTTTCTCTTTACTCATATTTTTCCACTCTTATCCTAAGATGCAGATGTTATTAAGTCAGCACACATACGACTGTAAGCTGTCGCATTTTTACGAAAATGTTTCCTCAATTATTATGTTACAATTATCATATCCATTGAGTACATATCGATAATTCTCTTCCAAAAGCATGATTTTAAATAATAACGAGACACAACTACCCGTTGCCACCGCCTCAACTCAAAAGCTTTTTAGTAGAAGAATCTACGTCGAATGGCATACTCGTGAAGTTCTTTTTCTTAATTAGGACTAATAAAAAAACAAATATTCCCTCGTTTAACTAATGCCTCACCGATCATTTTCCCCATAATTATTCCAACAGTGATGAAAGCCATGTGATTTACCCCGCGTAATATTTTCCTAAGCAGAGATGATGATAGAGAGAGGCATTTGGGATTAAAAGATGTTCTAAGGTAAGATCCATAGGCATGGTTAGCTTTGATCACCTTCCATGAGGTTACTTTCCAGTCCAAAAGTCACCGAATTGCAAGATAGCTCAATGAAATTTACCTCGCTCTCCACGTTTTTCAAGCAATAAATATTTAATTTCCCAACCCAATCCTAGCCTTTCGTAGCTGCTGTTCGCAACCCTGGCTTGGGTGTCGTTCGCCGCCACGCCAGGGTTTCGAACCTGGACCCAGGAGGCTGGGGAACCTGAGAGCGCATGGCCACGACCGAACGGACAATAGGGGTCGATCCAGGGGGAAGGGGAATATTTTGAACACGAGTCAAAAGAGGGGGTGCAAGGGAAGTGGGGGGAAAGGGTTGACATGGGGTAGGCGGTCAAAGAGGATACTCAATGAAACGGAAGGGGGTTCAGTTGAGCTTCGATACTGGTCATCGATGCCGATTCAATCACCAAAACATCGGATTTCAGTCCGGCCTTCGAAGCCATCCCGATCGATACTCCCCTCCCGCACGCCACATCGGCGTACGCTGAATGCCCACACGTGTGCCAGGGCACGCGATTCCGTCTTCCCTGCTCGAGGCTAGTAATGCAGAAGAGGGTGTTTGCGCTACACCTTAGAGCCTCTACGGCACGGAGCTGCGGGGTCAAAGCGGCTTGGTCTCTAGCGGGAACTCGATCAAGGTTCGAGAAATAATAGATGCGATCAGCTCCACATTTCAGTTCTTCGTCTCTCGCGACAGGAGGTCAATTCGCAACACTTTAACTCGGGCGTTGCCGATGTCTCCGAAAAAAAATCGAATTGTCAAGGCAGGATTTGAGCCAATGATCTCCATGCCATTAGGGCCTCAGCTAGAGTTAAACCAAAAAGAGAACAAAAGAGAGATGCCTAAAAGTCAAGGAAATACTTGACTCAAAAATGTTACCATAACACTAAAGAAATTGGCATTTTCGCTCGCAAAAAGCACTAAACCTCGGCCTCAAGCCACGAGACCTCGAATATTAATTCCCTCTTTCTGTACTCTGATTTAATAAATGCTTTTGTTGCTTGACTACATTATTATCCAATAATGCATTGATATAATCTTTTTGGCAGTGGTTTCCGGCCCTGGGATGGATATATCGGGAATGAATTTACTTCGGAAACTACTGTTTACAACAAAACAGGTTATCAACCGTTTTATGATATCAATATTGGATTCCATTGCTGGATTGAATTCCAATCGCTATTTTAGAGCCGATCTCTATTGCGGTTAAGTGTATTTGACATATTTTCAACGAAAAGAAATAGAAGTATAACCGCCACTCGCCTGGAAGTAGACGGTAAAAGTAAGAGCAATGTATCAAGCTATTCCGCTATTCAAATTATGCGCTATTCATCTCGAAGGCGTTTCATTGTCTGATATTAACTAATATGTGAGTAAGAAAAGTGAACTGTTACAATGGATACGTTGTATACGAAAAAATACGAACTTAATGTATGGAGTCAGGCCAAGTCTCTCGCGAAAGCAGGAAAGAGAGAATGTGAGAGTATTTTTCAGGTTTTAAAAATGCACGATTTTAATTGATCATTGAAATTTAGAGTAAATATCCTTCTGTGGGAATGCCGCTCGGCGGACGGCCCTGGTCGAGGAGGAAGACACTCTTAGAGAGGATAACGATGAAAATCTGTTAGCAATCTGATACCAAATTCTGCAACTACTGTTAACACAATCACGGGGAAGCGCACAATTTAGTTAAATCAAACTTTCATATTTATGAATTAATTAATCAATTTCCACCCAGTGAATTTTCAGAAATGACATCTGACTGACGACACTATTTTAAAGTCGAACTGCAAACTGAAAGAGGGAGGGATCGGGTATCTTGAGCCTCACACGTCAAATGTTTCGAATCACGGGCAGTGCCCGTTGAAAGGGACGCTGGGCCGTATTTCACCAGTCCCTGTGGGCGAGGGTAGGATGACGCCGACCCGGGGATTCTCTCCACCCTCACCTAATTCCCATCTTTTGGTTGCTTTGTCGGTATCAATGGCCAAGCCGTGGAGGTCCTTTCTCGTCGAATAAAACGAGGCATTTCGTCTAAAAAAATTAAAATTCGCCGAACAACCGCGTTAGTGCGATAGCGTTAACTCAATTAAGAGTTGATCTAAAAGGACAGAAAATCAGTGAGTAGGTTAATGCATAATCTATTGGTATTTTTAAATAGAAACTAAATAGTTGGCGATACAAATTAAGATTATCAACCAATTTTCCCTTTGTCTCATTTGTCCCAGGTGTATTTCTAATTTTTCCAGTTCGTATCCACAATATACCCTGCATGTGATTCTATTTTGTCATTATGCGCACTGCCAATTTTTGTTGGCGAAATACATTTTTTAATTGGTGATTCCGTAATTTTTTCCAGGAAGGTAATTAATGAAATTTTTCATTTGATTGTATGAACAAATAATCAAATTTAATGAAATACGAACACTTTACTTTCCATTCATACATAGCTCAAGGTAACAGTACTTGAGGAGTCTCTGTGAATTTTCATATATCGCTGAAATATATAATAACCTTTAGCAATGCCTTTCCTTCAACGATATTAAGATACGGCAGTGCAGAACGGAAACCATACAAAAATTGGAAACGTCTCCGCAGCGTACAATTTGATGTATTATCGATTTCTGCGATGAAATGATCGATTAACTGAAACCGTCAAAGACTTTTTGGATAATTGGAGATTATTCAGCCAAGCCGACCTCGATTGATGAAGGTGATTCCCCCGATGTTCTATTCAAAATCTGATTTTATTTCACTCTGATTACGACAAAAAATTCCCCCAACATTGCCAAATATATCACGCTTAGTATCACTGTTCTGCTTTCTTCTTGTAACCTTGCAATAAGTATACTTCATTCGCGATAACATAGTTTACTGATAATATTAGATAACATAGAACGTTCACTTCCCGCGAATATAGGCAACTTCAAAAACCGAATTGCAACTCATTAGCTAGGGAGCACCTCATAATCAACGTTTTCTCTCAGCTAGAATGCTCATTGCATGAGACCCAAGACAAAAACACACAAAGCGTCGGGTTGTCCATTTCGCCACGCGAACATCTAACCGTACTTGTGGACGTGCGTACTGCACGCACGCACACGACAACGCTACGTGCACCGGCAAAGGGGGATGATGCACGTGCGGTATCCGAATGATCTGCCGAGAGGGAGAGGGGCCTTAATAAAAAAAGGGGTTTGCGATGGCGGGGGAGGGAGTGGTTGATGGTGTCACTGGGGTAGCAGGGAAGGGGGCGAAGATGGACAGAAGAGGGTGCAGGGGGGGAGCGGAGGAGGAAGTGGGAATGGGGAATCGGGTTGGACGAGGCGGGAGTGAGGGGTTGGAAGTGGAAGGGGGTGGGGGGGACCCCGATGGGGGGGGCCGAAGCGAGAGAGGGAAGAGGGTCCGATCGATCTGGCCGGCACGGAGTCCCGCTCCCTCTCGGCGAAGCCCCGCACCGCACCCCGGGGTCCCTCGCTCACTCCACCCTCGGCCGTTACAACCCCCGCACTCCACCCCACCCGTCACCCCCTCCAACCACTCACCCCCCCCTCCAACCACCCACCCCTTCCAGAGCCAAGCTACCACACGAGCGAACCCCCACCACCACCACCTCCTCCTCCTTCCCTTTGCCTTCGGTTATTTGCGGGAGTCGAGAGAGAAGAAGGAGAGGGCCCTCTCTCCACAGGATCTTTCTTCTCGTTTTCTTTTGCGTGAGAGACAGACAGCGTGGGAGAGTGATGGAGAGGGAGAAGGTAGATGGGGGATGGTAGGTGTTAGGGCCAGGGTGGAGGATTCCTACTTAGCGCTGTGTGGTCCGCCCAACCAACTGGATGGAGTTCTCCCTCCGGAGTTTTCCCGCCCTCAACCGACACGGGGCCAACCAATCGGATTCGAGTTTCGCTCCTCTTGAGCGTTCGACAATGGCGGTGGCACTTTGGACTTTTCGAGGTGCTCCGAAGACCGAGGGCATTCCTTTAATTATATAAGTAGTCCACCGACGAGAGGTGGGCAGTGGACGGTCACTGAAAAATCATTACACGCCGTCGTGGACTTTCGAAACACTTCCATCCAACATAATAACCCTTTGCCAGGCGCTTTTATCTTCTTCAGCCCCTCATTGTTCCCACGCCCTTCGAGTCGTCGGGCATGCCTATTCTCTTTCTTTTTGCTTCACAGCTTACCCGACGTTCTCTTTCATCAAAGCTTTCAGTACCAGCTTCCACTACCTCTCATTATCCCCTTTTCATACAAAATTCACATTTACTGCCAAATTCTTACCTCTTTCGCCAATTCCCACTCCACCTTAATCATAATTAATAATTTTCTTGTCTTCCTCAGCCTTCACCTTGCTTACTCCATCCTTTACCCAAACCCCAAAATGCCTATTTTCTCTGACTTCTTTTCTCGTAGACCAGGTTTCGGAAGACTACATTTATACGCTCCATCCAAAGTCTTAAAATATCTATTTACAGAGTCAGCATTTCCAAGACTAAATTACATCATTACATATTTGAAAAGATATGCATGCATTATGGATCCCCGGATTAAGTAAGTAACAAGAGTACAAATGCCTAAATCAGTTGATCTAATTGGAAGATTATCGTGATGCAGAGTGAAAGAAAGTAATTTTTTGCATCATTATCGTTTGGTCTTCAGTAACTTCCTCTAGTCGGAGGATAAAAAACACAATACTATGAAATAAAAATATTATTTTTATGCATACTGAAACAAATTGTTTACGTGCGAAAATCATTTATCCTTATTCACTAAATCCCACAGCTGAATGAACAATGATCAAATAGGGTCACACCTGAGGCAAAGTAGAAAAATAGAGGCAATTCATTTTCCGTTTAGGTAATAAATATATTTATTAAATCGCACGGAGGAAACCCAGCATTCAATGCGGGACTCCAATCTGCGACACCGAAGTTGGCAGGTCAGAACAGGAACTGACTATGGAACGACCCCGATTACAGTAAATCATGTAAAATGAGCAAATGCATGCCAAAATAAGGAGCTGATAATTTGGATTCCAGTAATTGCGGAAATCTAGGAACAGACAGCCAGCAGTAAGGACAAAGAGAGGACGAACACTGAAAAGATGGAAGGACAGCATTAAAGAAGAAATTGCTGGAAGTGGACATCGATCTAGAGATTGGAACGAGAGACAAGTGGCGCTTTGGGTGCGAGAGGCGGCAAAAATAGCAGCCATAAAAAAGAGATAAATGATAACTAAATTTTGAACATCGTCAATGACGGTGATTCTCTCAATTAAAAAGATAGAGAAAGCTATTGCTTGCACGTTATCATAGTTACCACACATACATACCATTTGTGTGAAAGGTTTCAAACGTGGAGTTTTATGAAGTGTTACGCTGTCCAAAAGGATTGAATCGTTAGTAAACGTTTCTACCTTGCTCTTGCTAAGACCCCAGTTTAGAGTGAGCATTCACAAATATAGGAGAAATGATTCATCAATAACGATGACTAGATTAAACGCAAGGAAACTACCATCAAATCGTTATAAATTGCCGTGAGGAAAAATATAACTAAGATGTCTCCAGATGTAAATTGGGAATTACACGAGAGAAGATGACTTAATATGGAATATAATTATTAAAACAATTAAGACCAATTATATTAAATCTTGACGTTTACAAAATTATTCGCACCCTCGCATAGTTTCCGATCGGGCATATATAAAATTGAGAAATCGGACGCCAGAACCACCAATTTTGGACACTCCATTCTATCCTAGAATGCTAACTGGTAGAGCCAACATGACAGTCCTCATAATCCCATTCCTAGATGCCATATCCCATGCCCCGTTACGTTACATTGTTGCTTACAGCCATACACCGCGAGGCGGATGTCAGGGACTCAGCGTACTTAGGTACGCAGAAGGAAAGCATGTTTGTGGGTGACCTTGAATATACTGAGGACGCCGGGCGTCTCGAAAAGGATATTAAAACTAGAATAATTGGTAAGGATTCACTCAACTGACTCGTTCGTTCTTTATTTTCCTCAGTTCTCTTTCCAAACGAAAACGACATTAGATTCGTAATTCTGATCCGCGTTCAGGTTCGTGATCCTGAGTCGTTCACCTTTGCCGACTAATTCACGCGTGGAGGGCGGTAGGGTTGCTGTGTACCTTCGAATATCATAAGTTTTACGCCCGCGGCACTTCCTCCCCGGAACCCTGGTTCGCTGAGCGACGAGGGCTCCACCACGACGTGGAGTGTGGTTTGTTCGTAAACGTCTTGCGTGCAACTACAAGTGTCTCTCGCCGATCAATCGCTCCCCGCCGGACTTCAGGCTCGATCGGGAGTGACCCAAAAACAAAGAATTCAGAGGCAAACAATACATGCGCGTGATGGAGGAGCCGTAGTGGGATGTAGGTTAGAAAGACCTGTTATATTTATGTTCTTACCTCCCATTTTTGCTCGAGCGGCGGGACATCAGAGTAGAGGTAGGTGATTCCAGGATAGGAATCGATTCCAATGATCTCACGTCAATCAATTAGTATCACACCCTACAACACGTATTCGATTCGTGGAAATATTCATTCTCACACATTCCCAAACCTGCATTCTCGAAAAGACTTTTTTTCCTTCATCGATGTTATGCTCCGTTTCGTTTATTTGCTCAAAATATTTTCATACTACGAGATAATAACGGATAGAGAATGCAATTACATACTTTAAATAATACCCGTTGATTATGCCAGAGCAAAACAGTGAAAAACTTACAAACGTATGTACTAAACATGACTTTATATTCCTTCACGTAGAGAATGGAATTCAATCCAAAAAAAATTTAAATATGAATTTACATGGAACCAGAGCTATATCTTCTGATAAGTATATTTTAAGGGTGAAACTGGATATACGAGGGTCATCCGGAAAGTAGTACCCGTTCGTGCCGAGCCGAGGGAAAGTAGTACCCGACGCGAGTAGCCGCTGGACGAGGTCAGATAGCTTCAGTGGCTTGTCTGCCTTCTCTGAGCCAAGTTGCGTGACGCTAGCATTGCCTGTGTTGTTTCTGTGATTGTTTACAATGTTTAAAAAAATTGAGAACGCCGCCAGTTGTGAAGTGAGGGCAGTGATTAAATTCCTCAATGCAAGAAACGTTCGCCCATGTGATATTCATCGCCAATTAAAGGAGGTGTATGGAGACAATGTAATGGACGAGTCGTCTGTTCGGCGGTGGTGTCGCAACTTCAACATGGGGAGGGGGAACACACACGACGATGAGCGTTCGGAGAGACCGTCTGTCATTACAGACCAACTGGTGAGCTCAGTTGACGAATTCGTGAGGAACGATCGGCGCGTCACAATTGATGACATCTGTGAGCATTTTCCCAATGTTTCTCGAACAATTGTTCATGAAATTGTTAAACACCATCTGCATTATGCAAAAATTTGTGCAAGATGGGTCCCTCGCGTATCTCAATGAGCTGGCGGCGAAGGACTATGCAGCAGGAATACAGAAACTTGTCACACGTTATGACAAATGCCTTAATTTGCTTGGAGATTATGTTGAGAAGTAGTTTAAAGTATCCTCTTTCAAATAAAATTTTTTATGTTTGTTAATATTTACTTTTGTCTTTTTATTTCACGAACGGGTACTACTTTCCGGATGACCCTCGTATTAAAAATGCTGTGCTCAGTACATATATTGAGCATTTTACGAGAAAAATTTTATCATTCAATTAATGACAGCTTTTTAAATTTGCAAGGATGATTATAATCCTTCGCAAACGTCTCCCACTAACCTTAATCAACCCTGAGTATATTTATCGATTATGTATTTCATTATAGTATTATAATATAGGATAGTAGTATTTCTTCGCTTGAACAGCAGCCTACTTCTTTTCCTCTTGCAATCTGCACCACTTGATTTCTTTCCTTTATTATTCGCACGAGCCAATTATGATTTTCTACATCAGCATTTGAATCCAAAGATAATTTTCGACAGCCCTCCTTTCATCATTTTCTTAGGACTACTCCCATACACAACAGCAATCCTTCCATCTAATATCCTTTTTACTGGACCCGTACGTATTTCACCAACGCCCTCTTATTTCTATTACGTACTTAAAAAATCCATCAGGCGTCTTACTGTCGTATTGATATCTCAGGAATGACTTAGTTTTTATTATCCTATACGTAGCTTAAAATTGCCACTCACGGCTTGAAAACTAAAGCTCCGGCCCGTAAAATGACATGGAGCACGTCAAATAACGTCCTGAAATGCCCCTTAAAAATCATGTACGGATATTTTGATCAATAAACGGTATGCGACTATTGAAACAGAGCGTTGCCTGGGCTGCAGGGTAAAAAAAAAGATTTCCTTTAATATCGCACAAAATTCAACGCCGTTTAACTCCGCAGAGTATAGTAAATCTCTCACAGCTTCCTTCGTTGGCTCGTCCAGCGCCAACTCCGAATCTGATATGGCAACACTGGGCCGAGCAGCGAATGTGCGGGAGGATCACAGTGGAAATAAATCATCACCCATCTCGACCGGGGTTCGAAACCGGATCTCGGGCTCGGAAACATCTGCTGCGGCGTCGGTGGCCCACTGGGTTCGAGGGCTGACTCCAAAGCGGAGTCCGGGAACGAGGCCTGGGGGCGAGATTTTTTTTTCGCTGTAAATCTCCCGTAAAAAAAATAGATCGATCGATTACCCGCAGGAAAACGTGCTCACACCCCCGCGCTAGTTCTGGCACTTTTCGCAAAGCAAACCACTTTGCCCCATGATACCAAATACTCGTTTATATTTCCTCTTTACATGCGAAATAGCCATTCTCTTCATCTCGTACAGAAGCTAACCTCGAGCCGAACGTGCCTACGTCTTCAGTCAATGTTAATGCTTTTCAAACATTGGTGGAATAATATAATAACGTTGCAGTTTCCCAAATATTTTATTTTAACGACCTTGTTTTTAAACGCCGCCGGTCGCCGCTCTGACCAAGGCAGAGTCTTTTGAGACAGGATCAGAACTAAACAACAAGTTAGCAAAACCTGCAGATCCATTTTATTTTGAAATTGAACGCCTTTACGATCAAGGCGAGGCGTTCTCTCATGGTATTAAGCTTTAGGCACTTTATTATTAAGTTGGCACCAATTATTTCCTAGGCATGGAGTCTTCACTATTGCAATTTATAGTAAATAATAATCCTGTTACAGTTTTATTCAGATTTTCTCATGGCCCCTTGTGAAAAAGCACATACCATTGCCATCCGCGAGACTCTTACGATCAAACGCATATAACATTTCCATTTACGGCTAAACTGGCGGTAAAAATTTACACTTATCATCTAACGCCTTAAGGGCCCAGAGCTTACAGCGGGGTTTCCACTATACATCCAGATATAACCAAAACTTGCCTTGGGTGATTTATCTAATAATTGAAGGAAGAGATACAGGAAATAAAAAAACTTCTCAAATAGAAATTGAAATTTCCAAAAATGCTAGGGCCGAGCAAAAATAGAAATAGTCTTTCACAACTGACTTCTCATCCCAATGTCGTCTGGTCAACGATTCCCAAATGCCTCGAATTCCAGAGAATGTTTTATTTCTGAGGGTTCAAGAAAGAATAAATGCAAAGATAAACTGAACAAAAAAAAACGCCCAGCTATGCAGGGAGGACGCAGCGATATTTTTAGAACGGGGAAGAGGAGTGGGAAGGTGGTCGGCACCATATGAAGTCGGCGACCACATGAAAGAAAAAGAGAAGATAGAACACGTATAAGGAGCTGGCCGAAAGCGTTTTTATGTCACCTGGTGTAACGCGTCGCGTTTCATACGGAACTTGTTCACGAAAACTCACAGATACGAGAACGTTTTGCGCCCGACTGTATAATCGAACGAATTTTTCGCGGAAAACATGCTAGCCCATAAAATAATGTACGCTTTAACCTTCAGGGAAAATAATTTATTTTCAATGGTGCATTAAAATAAAGGCAAAATATTTGTTAGGCCAACGGCTTTGAAATGCGTCAGAGTAATAAATTGTATTGATCAGAGTAATATTATACGTTGTTCTATAGCAACTTCAATAAACGGAACGTCTGCCAACCCGTTTGCAACAATTATAAACGGGACTAAGCCCATTTTACTTGGAAGAAAAGTTCATCCAAAAAATCAGTCATGCAACAATTTTTATCCTCTTCTTTGTTTAAAGCTCACGTCTACGAGTAAAATCCGCCACATTTGAATAGGAACGCCAATGGCACTAATTAGTTAAACAATATTTAGCCTATCGCGATAGGGAAAAAGCTAATCATTTACATTATTTAAATTACATATACAAACGATTTCGGGGCCTAAGAACTTCTGCATCAGAAATCAATAAAGGAATAAAACTTTCATTCTCTATGGGTTTCACCGATAAAATAAATTATTAGGATTTAATAACGGGGATAAGGAGATGAAAGTTTAGTCGTAGAGGTGCTTACACTGCTTGCAAAAAATGGCTTTCAATACGAATCGTAGGCAGAGCGTTAAAGTTTTGGATTCTTTTAATATTTTTTTAGTGAGGCATGCCTTCAAGGAATCGAAAACTCGTGTAACACACGGTAAATATCACTCAAGATACCTATTTCCCTAAAATATTTGATCTAGATATTTTTATATTTCCTTTCACATGTCTTCTGCGCCTGGCCAACTCGGTGAGCCAATAACGGAATACTCCCAAGGGAGGGAGGAAGGGCTGGAGGGAAAGAGAGGGAAGTCCGGAACCAATAGTACGAGTACATATGTACTAGGCACCACGATGCAGAGAAAGAGCGCGAACGATTCAAGGGAGGATGTACCGGAACGGTATTAGAGCCCCAAGCGACAGCTCGTAGTTCGTGGACCCAGGGTGCTACCAATAACATTTGCTCAAGGGGCCTCAGTGTATCCGTAGGGCGGGAGCAACGGCGGAACTTGATTTTGCGCAGCGCACGGAGAGTAGAAAATTGGGGAAGTTCGCCACACTCTATGGTGTGATTCCCAGGGCCCTGCACCACATACCACCGCGCTCGGGCACGGAGATAGGTGTCGATAACCCAACACCCCGGCCTCCACCTCCTCCCTGTGATCTAGGCAGTCTTTCGGGGAGGGTCCACGCACGTAGCCGGGATGAACATTCGCAGCAGGAAAGAGGATCATGGTATGCCCAATGGCTGTTCGAAATTTGCAAAGTATACCAGAACGACGTTACGACCAAAAAATGTTAATTTATTTGAAAAATAATTCAAACTGAAATGCAAATTAATTATGTCTTCCGAAGTCAAAACTATTGAATTTTAGCAAAATTCTGTGAATGGGACGACTAGGCACCTTGTTGGCGGTTACAATCATAATCAGGAGGATGCGGAAACTTAAAAGCCAAGAATATGTGGGTCCAGGAAGACAAATAAGAAATTTTATCAAAACTTAATGGCAGACTAACGATATTTTTGTGCAAAAACATGGAGAGCTTTCTTAGACCAGGTTAATCGTTCCTGATCCAAATTAAAAAGAATGGCTCCGTGGTGACGCAATGAATATAACTCCAGATAATACCTGTGAGTTTCCGTGGACATCCACCCGGTCGAATCAGGTTTTAATTTTTTATTGCCAGCGTACAACGTCGGTGATATAAACGCTGTCTTTCATATGACTGGCGGTCATGGAAGAACGCAAAAAAGGCGGCACAGCACAATAACTACGAATCCTTGGATGACAGCCCAAAAAGAACCGAAAACTCAACGCTAGATTACATTAATCATTCCAACGATATAGATCGTGCGATTTTACTTCAGTCATCCGAGGTATTCATGTAACCTACAAAAAAACTCCGCAGAGAGGACAATAAAGACGAAATTATACAGATATACTGAACAAATACTATTTTCAAGGATTCGTTTTTCCATGGAACGATTCACGATCACTTATAAAGAGTGATATATTTAGATTATAACAATCTCTCATTTAGAGACCTTTCCCACCTTAATAATACGGCTGGTGTCCTAACACCAAGTGCCAAACGCCATACCTGTTTCATGTGCACCTACAGACGTTTATAAAACCAACACTGATCATTTTCTAGCAAATATGAATAAAAATATATCATCCTCTACTATGAGTACATTTACTCTACGACATGACTTCAAATTAGGGAGATTCGTGGCAAATTAACCGAGGAGATTTCCATGCTTCGAGCTCTAAACGGATTCGTGCAATCGATTGAACACGTTAAAAAAAATGGGTAAACGTCATAGGGTGGTACTGATTATTTTTTTGGGAACCCGGGAACAATCCTGCTCCACGCCCCAACCCAATTTGGCTAAGCCCCCGGTCCTCTACACCGAAATTCCAGTTTCCACCTTCGGAAATCTTGATGGATGACGCTGCATAATCGACCAATGCAGACGGCAGAAAAAAATAATAATGGCATCTAATACGGGTCGGGAATGACCTTTTGGTGCGCGCTGCATATGAACCCTGTTGAAATGGTCGCGATGGGAGGGGTCGTTCTGAGTCGCGTGATGCTAATGTATCGTGTGGCAAGGGCCCGTGTACCCGTACATAAATCTAATGAACGCCACGACGACGCTCGTTCATAATCACGTCAATTATGTCCGTAGATACGACGAGGAGCGGGGCGCGGATTCTTTCACAGTATCGCGATGTCTGCGGCGACACAGCTTGTCCCCGAGAGGATAAATTAATATTTGCAGCATGTATGCATCGTCAATAAACCGCGATCTCGACGACTTGGGTCCTTTCATGCGAGGCAGTCTACTAGAGAGATAAGTACCTATTATGCGAGTTTAACATGGACGCCGTCGTCCTAAATAATTCTCAAACCATGTTTCATTGTCAGGCGATGCAAAAGTGGAGTGTTAGGGGAAATAGACTGTCGAACTAACCTCAACGATTTCCGCACGACGATTTATTTCCGCATGTACAAAGCGCAACTACAGCAATGGAAACTACACATTTGAATTAAGAACTGGGCAGGGAACATGAAATTTCGTTCAACGTCTGGATAAACTAATGACTCTAATGAATTCAGCTTCTAAAATTAATGTTCTGGGCACTTGGTTATGACATGAACACGTAGAGTGTCAATAAATCTATGTTGCTGAATTTTAATTTTTATTATTCATTTCATTACTGTCAAAAGGAACTTTGTTTATTAAGATTATTAGCGTAGGAAGGCTGGCCAATATTTCCACAGTCTAGTATTTATTGAAGCAAACAAAGGCAATCGAACCCAGCTCCTTGAATCTTTCTTATTTATCTCTCCAAATTTTCACTCGGAGTTTTTCAGTTATTTCAAAGCAATGAGAGGAAATTTAAAAAAATAACAAAAAAATATAATACTATAAAACTTCAAAGTTGCGATGGCATTGCGAAGAGGTGCATTTAAGATGGGATATATTTCATTTCTACCAGCAACTACGCGATTATGTTCAGACTTTATGCGGTCATGCACCACTGCAGACACCTGACTTCACACCGCTCTCGACATCACACTCTGTTCAGAGGACCCGGCTATATTTTTGGGGCCGTCCTTCAACACTTAGCCAAATTATAATACACACACGACATGGTTTTCGCTTCAGGGGCTAGGCTAACATTTTATAAAAATGCAGAGAGGAGTCACAAGTTTGGCCTCAGAAAACACCACTGAACTTTTGAGTGAAAGTACCGCTTCGAATAGGCCTCGCCAAAGAATCAGAAAAACGCGATCATATGAGTGCTGCCAGACAGGAATACTGAAAAGAGAGCAATACCTTTACGAAATGGAGACGACATAAAATTAAACACGCGTACTTTCTATACCTTAAAGCACTCGGTGAGAGAGGTAGCGTAATTATTCAACATGGTATCTCTCGCGTGCATCGCTCCGGTTGAGTGGCGTGCCACCGTGTAGTGACCTTTCTTCAAATCCGATGTTTGTAAGATTTGGAACTAAGCTCTGTATACGTATCTAATTAGAAATTCAGCCACAAAGACCGCGGTAACAAGATAGGATTCTGAACTCTAATTAAAACCAAAGCAAATAGGCCTTGATGGCATTGCCCTCGCCGCATAGCCAAAGAGTCGCGGGATTGAAACCGGGTTAAAATCGGAGACTGCGGTTTAACTATGAGCCATTAGGTATTAGTGATAAGGGTGGCGCAAATAATATGGGTTAACCTATAACCTTCCGGTTAAATCTCCAAGGAAATTACTTCGGATTAAGATAGAACTTTGAAAATTTAAATGCTTTCAAATTAAAGGTCTAAATGGTCGTATGCCTTATTCATTAAGAATAACGGTCTGCTGCGCAGGGGTAAGTTTTGGTAGGTTCCTAAACATTATTTCAAATCTAAGTCGACATGTTTGAAAAATGTAGACGTCTCCTCCACTGCACCAAGTATTTCTTCATCTCTTCATAGCTTCCACTAAAATTAATCTCGTCGTCCGAAATGCCCATTTTCTATATAGAATCTGTCCATTCATTGAATGATCAAATTTGCCAATATTCCCTTCGGCAATAATCTCCAACATCCCGCAGCCTTCCTAAACTACCTCTATCCACTTAAGCCGTCTCCTTTCGTATTCCCCCACCAACTTCGTCTTCCACATCCCCATCTAACGTGCCGAGTACAATTTTCGAACGTGTATAATTAAATAGTATCTACAACACTGGCCGTGGAAACAGCGAAGCATTGTGGGCTTGACTTTCAATTTAATCCTTTAAGTTTTATCGTACCCTTTCTGTTTTGCTACTTATTCCACGCGAGTGCTGTCGACCTTAGGTTTTTTGTTAAGTTTCGAGGGTGCATAAAATATGCTGTCCACGGCTCTGCTCCAAAAAATAACAGAGCAAACAAATGAAATCATTTATTTAGCTTAAGCAGCACCTTAAAAAAATACGATTTTCACCTCGGATTAAATTCATACGACGACTAAAATCCTTTCGCGACATTCTAAGACACCTCGGCGGGGAAGAGAAGGAATGAAATAAATCAGGCTCTGGCTATCTACTGATAACAACGAAAGCACCAGCATTTCCTTTGCGCGGAAACCAAGTCCGGTTCGGTGACCCCACAGGGAACTCACCGAGCCGACGCTCGAAGGCAGAGTAAAAATCTTCACTCAAAGCCAACCTTCACTCTGGAATTGTCTTCAGCTACGCCTCCTTCAATCGGAAGAGCACATAATTTATCCGTACCTTTTTTCTGACACAAGGTATTGGAACTGTATTCTTTAAGACTTCGAACTCGAACGTCTCGAGAGAGAACGTCAACCGAACTTGGCTCCAAAACTAGATCACGGAGTAGCCGGCGGGGTCTCAGGGAGAGAAGGGAGGACTGGGGGGGGGGGAGACATCAAGAGGTTAATGGAGCGATTCGCCTTATGGGATCCCTGCCAATTGGTCCAGGTTTATATAGCCGTTGAGGATACTGCAATTTAAAACACACAAGTGGAAAATGGATCCCATTCATCTCGAGAATGGCCGAGCGTAGATGTTCCAAAAACTTACTTTTGCGGGGCATATAAACTAACGCCTTATGGGCGGAAGATCCGGTGCCCATCCGACCCCGCCGATGCAGTCTTTCCGCGGGGGGAAGCCGGGAATACATTCAAGAGTGTGACATAATGGTACAGAGAATATTTTATAGTATTTCACAAAAAAAAGGGGTCCTCGACCTATGTAGCGACTCACAGGGCCACCACATCCGTGACAAAACAAAGTCATTCGACACATCGAGAGTACCAAGTTCTTGGATTTATAAAATTCTCCACCTCGTCCCGATTTCATGGCAGATCGACTCCAAGCGGGGATCGACTGTCTTCAGTCGGTGCAACGTAACAGGGTGGAAATCGTTAAAAGAGTGAAAGAATTACTCCCCAGTAGACGTCACGACCTTCTATCCATTTTGCGCGAAATAACACAGCAGTATTTATTAGGAAAGAGATGAACGATAAGTTGAGGTCATTTGCACCATTAGGGGAATAGGTGAGTAAATTGATAGGGATGGGGCGTTCAGGGAATGTAGACGAGCAGAGAGAAACCCGACGTCGGCATTAGCCCACTCTTAACATTAACCGAGAAGGGTTTCATTTTTGAACATTTTATCCGATGGACGGTGTACTGCACTTGCCATGCAATAGCCATCGCATCAACGCGAACCTCTTAAAGAACGAAGAGGACAGGGGGATCGAGATGGTGCGGGGGCTAACGTACTGACTTCCTGTTGGCATTATCCTTAAAATAAGTAATATATTAATTGACATTGCTATGACTTTTTCCTCATCGATGTTGGTTATCAAGATAATTGGGGATCAGGATTGGTGCGATGGCTATCGTACTAGCTTCTCACCCTGAGGGCCTGGGTTCAAATCCCGGCGGTGTGGAATATTTTTCAGTGGTATCTCGATCCCTACTTGAGGTGCTTTGTGGAGGGCACTTTGAGTGAGTACGCCGTCCGTCGGATGGGACGTTAAGCTGCGGACCTCTTGGCGCCTTTCGTAAAGAGTAGGCTAATGCCGACGCCGGGTTTCTCTCCACCCTTCATCCTTTCCTGTCCATCCCGTGTGGCGCAAATGAACTCAGCTGTCGGTCGCCTCCCCTAAATACTACTACGAAGAGGAAACAAACTTACGCCGACACGTTTGTTTCGGTAGGGCGCGGGTTCGAGCCTCACTTGAGGCATTATCGCTGCACTGTGATGCAGCACATTTAAATTTTAGTAGGCTGCGTTCGCGGATCGAGGGCACCCAATTATTTACACCACACATTTCTCGCGGTCGATGAATGGAGGAATGCCTCTAACTCACTTACTCCTGGGGTGGCACCACACCGCATTCCAATTTTAAGGCGAGGGATCATGGCATCTCGTGACTTTTCGCCGTGATGCATGCGGGAGTTCCAATCGACCGGTTTAGAGAAATAATAATCGTCCGGAGTGGGGGTGGGGGGGGATGAAGGGAGGGGTTGAGTCGATCCATACGGCCATAAATACTTCCCCACCTGAGCACCGAAATTGGTCCCTCCTGAGAGGGGTGCAATCGATAGCAACTTACATGCAAGCTCAGAAGTACCAAGGAATGCGGTCACGAAAAGGGACCTACTCCCTCTAACTCTCCCTCTCTCTCTCTTACCATACTCTCTCCTCCGCCATAGTAAATTTTTCAAGCGACCTCTCCCACAGTCAAAATGATTTCAAAATAATTGCCTTGCCACAAGCTTATGATCGATGATAGGGCAATGCACCTTTTCAGTGATGCGTGTTGTCCTCTACAGATAGTACGGATTACCATTTATTGCCAACTTAATTTGTGAATACTTGAGCAGACCTGATATTCTCAATGCTTTACGACCCATGGTCAGCTTAATCTTTTATAGCATGGCATTACAAACCTTTGGTGACCTGTAGGCATTTAAGATAACCTTATTTATGCATCACGCAGTCGCATAAATTTTAATATAGATTCAAAGAGAAATATCTGCGTAGATGGTAAAATAGAGAGTTTTCTTTATAAAAAGTGGTTCCTTCCAAAAAGAAAGAAACACATCGATAGCAACAGCAGGCACTCTTAAATGCATAGGCATTTGTAATTCCTACACAAGACCTCAAATGAGTAATCTTGCGGGAAATAAATTGAAGATTAGAATTCATTCGAATATTCCTGAAGAATATGGTGAGATGGTAAAATTGGATATTGTTTTTCATTAATTTGGCCCTGCTTATGATATTCTGGTTGTACATGGTATCTTTAAGATGGCGATTTCATTTTAGCATTAGATGAGTGCACGGGAGTTAGGTTGGCGAAAAAAGATAGCACCTACTAGTTGAAGCTAAAATGCATGAAAATCTCTTTATAACACTAGATCCTTATATCGTTTGAATTACATATTTCTCAATAGCTTTCTAACCTTTTCAAGCAATATATAAAACAGTTCGTCTGCGCTGAGTGCAATATCATGTTTCAATTACGAAATTTATCGAAATTACGTTTTTATGCCCGGGAAAAGCTCATTAACTCCACAGTCCAAACGATGTCGGAAATGAATAGTCTTTGTTACCAACCAAAAGAGAACTACATGATATCATCATTACTTTAAAAATCGGGTATTAATACCCTAACTATTCCATTCCCTCTACTTATTCAAATTCTAATTCCTTTAGAATCTGCTTCTTAATCACACCTAAGCATCTTAATCTTCTATTGGCCATTCCCATTCTACTTTCCTCTCTATTAAACTTCTCTAGGATTTGTTTTCTATTGAGGTGTGCCCAATAAATTGGCGCTATTTACAATATTATACAACTGCTGTACTTGAAAACAAACAATTTCTTCCATTTCACTGTCATGAGAATATTAAGAAGGATTACATTACCGTGAAAAAATAGGCAGATTTCCGAAGGAATGAATATTAAGAACATTTCTCTCCCACGAGAAATAGCGATAAAAAAAACAAAACAGAAATTCGAAGAACTAGAGCGCAGTTTCCTAAAGAAGATTATACGTAAGAAAATACGCTAACCTTCCTCCTCAATTTCCAGTCCCCTCTCATATAAATAAATTTAACCCGAGGATTTAATGGTTTAACGATACGGCTTAAAAAAAAGACAGTGAAATGAAAACACAATCTCCAGAGGTGGATGAGCGAGTAATAGGTACCTATACGAAGCCAAACTATATACGTGATTAATCCATAGAAATGGCTAAAATAAAACAAAAACAAATGACGCACATTTTAAACCGTAACGATTCAATCCATCGAGAGCGCATTTATTGAATTCAGGCGGCCTCAATTGCCTCCGTCGTAAAAACAGTTCCTTGAAGACGGGAACGTAACAAGGAGAGAGCTGGGCGGGGTTGCAATAAGTCATCCTCGTAATCTTCCTTCGCATGCGTAAACTTTAACCTCCTTAAAAACATCGATTAGTTTGGAATATGAAAGCGCGTGAGTTCGGAGGAGAACACCGACGAGATACTCATCCAACGCAAGATACATCGGGACGTGAAACACTCGTGGCTTCCATGCTAGTAAATGTGTGAGTGTGTGTGTGTGTACGAGGACATGAAATGGTGGATGATTAACACGGGGACTATTGCGCCGGGACTATGCAGGCGCTAAGGGCCTCCCTGGTCGAAAATGAGGGCAATTATGTTGACTATAACGACCGACCGTCGAATCCCAAAATCGTGCCCCTTCATTTGAGGAACTCAGTCCGAGCTGAGCTAAATTCTGCTCCAGATCACTAAAACATTCCCATTTTGAAACTGCTTTCCTTAAAGGCATGGCTGGACTTAAAAGCGTATTCACTCGAGGGAAAACCTCATAAATGGCAAATGCAAATTGGGCTAGTCAAACACGGCACTCCACACATTAAAATTTCCTCTTGAGTTTCTACTTCCATTCCTCAGGAGGACTTGAAATCCACAAGAAATGATTTGAACGATCGAAGGGGACGACATGAAATTTTCGATCTCATTATGAAAGGTGCTTGTCGGAGAGTAGAACAGATATAGTATATAGCAAACTCGTGAAAAGAGAAGCAGAGTCACGAACTCACGCGGAGAAATTTAAATATTTTGCCGAGCAGCCATATCCTAAAATAATGCCCAACTCTCCCCAACCCTTTCTGAGACATTTTTCCAGCGGTGACAGGAGACCCGACGCCGAGGAAACAGAACCTGAAACATGAATTTTTTATCAAAGCTTTGTGTGTATTTCAAGAGTGCGGAGCGAATAGGGATTTTAAAAGAAAACGCAGGGAACGTATGATGACTCCGTAACCCAATAAACAAAATGGGTTTCCACCTCCATCAAAACATCGCCGCGGAGCGAGGTCATACCGGGAGTGCTACTCACAATCTCACAGAAACGGGGCATTTTTAAAATCCATTACAGAGCCGTAATAATACACTCGGAAAGCGAGCACGGATAATTTTCGTTTCCGACCATCCCCTATCTCCCTTCTCCCACCCACCCCCCGCGTCCCGATCTAACTTGCCGACAAATTACCTTCCAGGAGACAAACAGCAGCGTGAATGAGTTGTTTTATGCTCGCTACTTCGCAGGGCGGCGCACACAACTTGGTGCGACTGCTCGACATTTCACAATGCTCCGCACTAAGAAAGATATAATAGCAAAACTGTCTCGTGCGCTAGGAATATAAGGTGGCACTCGAAAACATGCATCTGTTTCCCGGGATTGCTTCCGGGAACAATTAGCTTACGTACACGGAGAGTACAAGGGTCCTCGGAACAAAGGTTGACGGGGTTTCAGCCTTACCTTTTGGCGGGGCATTTATGGCCGCTGCTTTATTTTTTCAAATTTCTAGCAATGAACGTAGACGTGGCGCAGTAATAAACGCAGCACTTTCAAAACTTCACAATAAACCTATTCTCCTAGTACGGATTTTGAGTACGAGAAAAAAATGGGAGCACTTCGGTGCTAGTAAATCCTCCATTATTTTTACACTCACCGTTTAACGGGTAAACTGACGATAAAAGTGGCAGAGCCTTCGAAAAAATGACTTCGAGAAAAGATCGATGGCAACAACAGCCATCGTAAGTCGAAGAAAAACGGAAATCAAGGAATACTAATATTCCTCCGGGGCGCTTTCGAAAATATCATAAATACGCGTACATTTTACGAAATTGTGAGCAACGCAAACGGATGCATCGTAAATCGATACGCATATATGGCCAAAATATAGTTCTAATAAAATTCTGTTCATTTAAGAGGTATGAATAGGAATAACTAATTGATAATGCTTTGAAAATTGCGTTGAAATGATCCCTCCATTATTATATTCACTTTTCTCTTCTTCAATAAACTCATCGACACGAAAATATTGATAAGGATGAACTAATTATGAATCATAAATACTGGCATAAAAACAACAGTATAAAGTTTACCGGTATCATTTCATCCCTGTAGACACATTCAATGAACCATGCACGCAAGGGCCGAGTCCAGCATCCGTAAGCCCTGCAATTATCATCCACTGGACTCAATCAAATCATGCCGCAGAAGACCTAGGAATCCCCAAATTTGAGAACTTCATAGCCATGGAATAGAGTTGGTTTGCGGCCACAAGGGACACAACATCCCAACTTAAGAGAACAAGTCCGAGGACAACTCAGCCCAACGACCAACGTCGTCATCGCCAAAGGACAACGGTAAACGTGTTAGCGGGCCGAAACGAGGACTATCCCGGGGGTTTAGTCCCAGTGGAGGAGAAGTTAAATTCATAAACACGTGCATTTTCGTGCCTCGACGAGGATCATTACTTCCTCCCCGGATACCATCCGAAGCCGCACCGGATTCGGGGAACGAGTCGGAAGGAGATTGGGGAAGCAAGGTGCAGTGATGAGCCCCGGGCCCCAGAGGCCTGCGAGTGGCGCGCCTCCGAAGAAGACGCCGGGACTGACGCTTGCCAGCGGATGGAGGTGCATTATTCAAATTGCGACCACTTAAATTTGAATCCCACTCCGTGGTAAAACCTACTTGCTCGCAGCGATCGTGAGGCCTCGAGGGATGGGTGGGCGGCCGGCGGCGGAGGAGGAGGAGTGGGGTGGGGGAATGGAATAGGCGACGCAAAATGGGAGGATTTGAAACGGCTTGAGGAGTTAATCGAACGCTCACCCCGCTTCGCCCTTCACCTCGATTCCCGTGCGCTCACCCCGGGAGATGTGTACACATTCTGAAACCATGGTTTTAATCCCGTATGAGCCGGAGAAAAAAAGGCGAAGTGGGGCAAGATGAAGGAGTTGCATGCGGCTGCAAAGAAAGGACTTCAAATTTGTAGAACATTAAGACCCTATGAATTTTTAAGAGGAAAATCATCTACGGGATCAAGGAACCCAAGACTGAAAATGAAATATGTAAAAAGAGAAACTAGCGGTGTGTTCGGTGATCAGGGTATAGTGCGCACCATCTATGAAGAAAGAATTATGTGGTCGGTCAGGTCATTTTCTGAGTACCTATGCTGCAAACGCGACCACAAAGGCAGCCATTTGACGGAAAAGTGGAAACGGTACGGAAGGCCCCAAAGGTGACGGGTGCAAGATGTGGAGCGAGACCCAAACTAATCGTATTTAAGAAAATTTGGAGGCTGATATAATAGGAACCCAAAAGCTCATCCAGGATTGCAATCTACTGAAAGAAGCGGGACGATTCTTGGGTAGAAATAGGAAGGCGGGTAAATATAAATGCCGCATTGCGAAGTTCGTTGGGACTTAGAGGAAAGCGATGATGGAACACTCAAAAACGTGCTTTCTTGTAATCATTACTACCACAAAGGATTACGAAAATGCTATCATGTACCTTCAAACGTGAGCTACGGAGTCCACCGGACATGACTCAACCTGGCACTAACACGAATCATTGGATGAGGGGGTCAGGATCCATGCCAGCAAACTGTGCTACGGGAGAAAATCTTGTCGCTATCGCATGAATGTGCAGAAATAGGTGTTTCAGGATGCATCTTACAGAACTTCGCAGTAGATACACATCGAGTGAAAAGGGAACCATTTATGTTTATCAAATTTCGCAAATTTGGCTGAAGGTCAATCACAGCAATGGACTTAATATCTTCCTAGGTCTTCACATTACAATTTCAGGGATAAATATCCAGAGCAGCTTTAAGAATATCTCACTGATGGTATTTGTCTAAAAGAACATATGTTTACCAAGAAAAACGATAACAACGGGTAGCAATCAACTCGATCCCTATTGAACGATAAGGTCAGTATCAGCCCGCGTTAGCTTTTCTCAAGTACCACTGAATCATTGGGTGGACATGTTTACCTCTAACAATTAGTCTCTAGTTTTGTTGATCTTTAATTGACTTCATTCATAGTGACGATTTAAGAGAACGTCAGACAGCATGCTGCAGAACCCGTCAATCCCTCATTTCGACCTATCTTCATAATTATAATCGCTGTGATCATGATTCTCGTATTTTATAAGTGAAAATATGGACTCTAGATAACACAGTTCACAATACCAGTCATCCCCTGTAGGCAAAACTACGATAAGTAATATTTTCTCCGAGAACATCTCGTATGGAGATACACAGGCATTTCGTGAAGTATTACGACAGCTAACACTAGCGATTCGTCTAGATCACCGCTGAAAGCTAAATTTTGTTGGCTCTCCTTGTCTCGCTATATTAACATGTAAATTTTCAGATATGTTGCACAATATGTCACTGTCGCTATGAATTATACAAATTCCTGTGAATCAGGATGCGTGAAAAGGAACTTTTCCAAAACTCACGTTTCGATAAAAAAAAGGCGCACACTGTTATCAAGTTTCGTACCGAAATGCCTTTATTCCGAAAACGAGGACAGAGTTTACGACAGAAATCAGATAAAAAGAGATGCCACTTCATTTTACCTCTGCACACTGAAAGTATGAGCAATAGACTACAAGGCGTGTCAAAGACGACTCTTTAGTCGAGCGGATCTCATCGGCGTTTGGAGCGAAGCTGCGAAAAAGAACTCTTACGGCATCATTTCCAATCCGACTGTAACTCCAGCGACACCGACGAGGGACACCAATGACATCATACTCTCACGGACAAAAAAAAATTATTTCCATCCCGGACCGTTACGTACACGTGCAGCTTGCGATTGCACATAAATGTCAAGACGGGAGTCGTCCGCGGGCACGTACTCCGGGGCAGATCGACATCACGACGACGGCACCACGACACCCGCCGGTGTGGAGATTTCGATTCGTGCGCCTAAATTGACGAAACAAAGGATAAGGAGACACCTTCCCCTTTTCCGAAGGAAAGAGGAGGGCTCGCGGGTCCGATGGGACGAGGGCGAATCCTTCCGGTGGAAGAAGGGCTGAGGTTAAAACAATAATAAAAATAGGCGAGCACCCATTGTTCTAAAGAGAAGAGAGGAATGGAAAAGGAGGAGAGATGTACGGCAATTGGGCGGGGAGGTCTTGACATTACCAGCGGAGGCTGCCGAGCACCACCACCACCACCAAGACGCTCTGAGCGGACGGGCGAGAGGAGTAGGAGGGACCAGCTACACGGTCCCGAGTGCAGCCTCTCCGTCCGGTCGCTCGGGAGCTCGAACGAGCGGATTCGGGCGAGGGGGGGTGGAGTAACAAAAGGTCGGAGTTAGGGGCGGCAGTGCCAGCGTTGAGAGCCGCCTCGCGGACCTATTCAGGGCCCGTACTATTTTTTTCCTTTCTCCTCTCTCCACCCCTTTTCGAACAAACCGTGTCAAGGGCAAATGGCGAAAATGAGAACTCCCTTCGGAAACGAGATCCCGAACACCTCCCCCTTCCCCCACCACCTCCAACACACTTTTGTGCGATTCTCCCGGGATCGCGGGGGTGGGTAGTGTGTCGCGAAACCGACGACGCAGTGGGCGCGCGCCTGAAGAACGCTCTCCTCCCCCTTAATCAACGAACGAGGAACGATCCGGAGAATTTCATTTTCGCGTGGCGCAAGAGTCCTCGGGATTTAAGTTAACGTCCATTGTTGCCTTTCGTTGTCCCCAGCACAATGGAACTCGGCGGGCCATGTGATCCACGGAGTCCTCAGTCGCACGCTGGAATGAATGAGTCGCGGACAAAGATTCGAAGAAAATGAACTACTACATACAAATTAAAAGCGTTCCTCAAAGTTGATGGGACAAAGGTGACGCGTTCGGTTGGGTCAAGCATGCTTGAAACGCTGAAGTACGTCTCATTGAGATCACTTGAGCAAAAATGGAGCTACTAAACTGACTCTTAGTTGGAAAAACTTCGGTGAAGATTACGGAAGAAAGGGGGATCGAACGAACACATTCTCCGGGACCAAAGGCAAAATTAATTGTGCAAGCTGATAGAATTCAGCGAATAAGGAATTATGCAGTAATTAGAGTAAACCCCAAATTCAAAGAGGAACAGTGGAACTAGGCATTCCTTACGTATCGGGACCAATTATCTAGTTAACGACGCATTGTCCTTAAAAGGTGCATTTAAATTGACTAACTCGGTGAAAATAATGAGAACTACTCAACTCGTGGTTATCCGCAAGTTGGTTGGATTCCATTTTATGTTTTCTTTTGGTCGCATACTTCTAAAATATATTCAAACATGAAATAATGATCTCTTTCAACAAATTACTGTCAAAGACAGTTTTTCGGGAGATGTTAACCCATGTGCCGTCGAATACTCCAGATGATACTGTTCATCGCGTCGGATTACATTTCCCAAATAATATCGCAGCCGTTTGAATTAGTAGTAGGAGGGGTTCCGCATCGTTATTACACCGATTGGCATTTCGGTACGCATTGCAGATATCGAGCTTCTTCTGTGCTTAATAATGATTGCGATTTATTTCCCCGAAACCTTCCACAAATAGTTAAAACCAAAGAGGAATCACCGTATGAAAGATTTATGGTGCTGAAAATATTGCACGAGCATCTTGCAAAGAAGTCATTACAATTTCATGGCAAAGATAATCATTATGACTCAAAGAGTTTGGAATATGAAAGGGAACATGCAAAAAGTATTTTTCGTCCAAAATAAAAAACTTACATACAGTATTATTAAACTCTTCCGTGACACCACGGCCTTAGATTTTGCTATCGATTCGGAGTTTGGCGATGGCCGTGAGAGGCTATGATTGATGACAAACTTTAGAAATGCTAATTCTTCTTGATCCGATTTGCAAAAATTTCACCGAACGTCTCGAAAAGCCTCAGTCATAAAAGTGATTGATCGCTGGATCGTAGAAAACTGCTGGTCTCTCACTATTACGTGGCAAGCGGAATGGGGGCATTTTTCTCACCATCTCCCACTTAAACAAGTACCTACATACATTTTCAATTTATCCTACTTGTCCCGACGAATGAATCGAACAGACATTAAGGGAAACGAGCCAAGCCAGTCAAATAAGTATGTATGGTTATTTAGCTAAACTGTTTAAATATTGTTTCATGTATTTAGTGAAAGACATGAATAGACACTATAGAGGTTTATAGTAGTTTTTTTTAAATATCTGCAGATTGCACTGTTATCCAGGGGGAAATGAAATATTTCAGTAGAAACTTCAGTATACAAATTTAGCGATGCGCTCGTCCACCGGACGGGTATGACGTCAAGTGAACAAGGTGTGCCAGCAACGTGAAGTACAAAGGCAAGCTCAGGCAGTAAGTAAAGCGGTTCTAATGGCCACCTGAGGCCTACATACCACATTTCCCAGGATCTCCCATTTTTCGACCTCTATTCTCAGAAATTAAGCGTCTCCGTTAAGACTCGTCTATTGACGGTCCTTTTGTAATTTACCCCCAACAGATAAAAATTTCAATTCCATTATATGTTTATTTTTCATATTTGACGCAAACGGAAACGTGAAGAAAAGGCAACTTGCATAGAAAATATACATTTATATTTTGCGAATTAGTCTCTGGAGCATCCACACACGACCCATTTGGTACTTTCAAACTGATTGTTTTTCATTGTAATTATATTGATTCCCAACGTGATGTATTATGCATTAATATTTCTCCTTTATCCCTTACAAATATTGATGATGTCTACACCCTAGGGTTTAAAGCAGCCAATTGAATTTTGTGGAAAAAGTAAGTTTTTAAAATCACAATAGCAAACAATATCTCAGGCTACGCGTCCTATTTTGTGAGGCAATACAATCATCTATGTACATCTACATAATACCCAGCAAGCCGCCGAAAGGGCGTGTGGTGGAGCGTGTTAGGTCACCATCCGTAAGAGAAAAAAAGGATACATGCAAAACAAACAAATTCCTGCGAATCTAAACCCACAGAGACGAATGCTACATTCATGAAAAAACCTTACTAACTTAAACGCATGCAAAAACATATCTTATCAACCAACGTATACTTGCTCCTACGAATATACCTTATATACCTCATTGCAGTCACGGACATTCAATATCACGGATATTCAAATTCAACACCTGGCATAGTCGGACGAGAAAATTAGTTTTGAAAGAAGGGGATAAATTGAATTCAACCGGGATTACCGAAAGCCTTCCTGCGGTCGCCATGTCGGGTGCCGAGGTCTCCATAGCTCTCAACCAACTTTCCATTTAAAAAAGACAACTATCGTCGAAATCCACTCATTTTCGTGACAACAAGCCCGACTCGAGTGTAAAAGCAAGTGGTTGCAATGGGAGCGACGTTCTCCCGTTTCTAGAGAGGGCGCGCGGAGCTACCGCGCGTGGTGGAGGTGAGACACGAAAACGGGACGCTCGGGGGGGGGGGGGGACATTCCCGGGCGATCTCGCTCCACGACGTGGGAGGGAGAAGAGTGCAGGGCCGAAGGCAAACACCGATCCAATTGCGCAAGGTTCAACTGCTATCACCTCCGCGCGGTTTACCCACCGCTCACGGGAAAACAAGTGCAACTACGTCAGAGCTCGCGAGGCACGGGCGGAACTCTGACAACGGCACGTGAAAACAAACAGGGGGGGATGGCGCGGGGGGAGATTGATATTGGATCAGCCTGATAACGGGCGAGACGGATGTATGTGCACTCAGACACACACACGCACAAGAGTGGGGAACGGAGGCGGAGCAGAGAGGGTGCGGGATGGGGGCACGGGAGGCCGCATGCCGGTGGGGGAGGGTAAGTCCTCCTTTTCCCGAATATTCACTGGCGGGCGCCTCGGGCGGGGGGAGCGGGGGTGGCATTTGCGTTGGAGATTTGAGTGGTAGACGTCCGCCAGCCGGGGTGGGTCGAGGGGCAGAGACAGTCGGACTATTCTCTAGGAGTCCTGGGATCGAACCATGACGCATCTTGACCGAGGTCCGCAGAATACGTAAGCCTCAAAATGAATCGTTAACTTTATCGCCCTCATGCGGCAGTAGTGACGTCACTGACGTCTTGATCTACTCCGTCTTTTTTCTAGACTGAGTGATAAAGAAATCCATAATTTTGTGTATAATTTGAGGAGTGGTTTCTATAGCATTTGAATCCAGAAAATTATATCAATTAAGAAGGCGAGCTACTGCATAAAAATTATATTTTTGTAAAAAGATAGCACAGAGATAATTGCTGTTTACATCTAACGGATACTTGGATGTGAATTGATGAGGCTTAGGCAAAATCGTTTTCCTGTACAATAAAAAACTTTTTATTGTTATGGCGTAACATTGAGCACACACGAATGATAATCCCACTCCGGCGATATCAATTAAACCATATTACGCCTGAATTCCAATCTCACTGGTAAAAATTCAGTAACTCGTCCCTTCATTATCCGCGTTAAGTTTTCCAGTTGGATGTGGAGTAGGCAGGCTTCATGTCGACGGGGTGAGGGGTTGTGAGTCGCACCCTAGTCGACGACCCTAAGGGCCTCTTTGCCAGATCATGACGAGGATTGGAATATTTTCTGGCGGATAGTTGACCCTAAAGACCGAATGCCCGGGATCGACATAAGGAGGTTTTGACGACACCTTCGGGGCACCCTTTCGTCCTTAAATTGCCTACTTCGTGACAAAGCCCAAGGAAGTGTGGATATCCCGCCGCTCCAACGAATGGGTCGCTTTCCTTCGACGTGGACTAATTTCCTACCTAAATCTTTATTACGAATGAAAACTTTTATGTGCTCTTGCTGCCATGTCCTTAGTGGTCGAGCTCCAAAATAATGAAAGGGTCTGAACTGCCAGAAATCACGTTCAAGCTCTAGATGTTTATAATGCGATTGCGTCAAATGTTAATCGCCGCTCCCGAGAAAGAAAGGTGACAAAAACAGAGAGCATTGAGATGCTCTTCCCATGGCATTTAGTTTGTCCCCACAGTGTGAATATACCATCTTAACCATCAGTTAGCGGGAACAGAAATTTCCGAGATAGAGCTCTTAACTTTAAAATTGTTTCATAGTCCTGAGGAGAAAAAAATCTTGAATCTATATTCCATAAGGAAACGGGCAACAGATATTCGGGATAAAGAGGGAATTTGTACTTAATTAAAATTTTTTACTTTATAAAATTTTTGAATTGTTCCTGATTTTTTCGCAGGCAAAGCATTGGACTACATAACGCAATAATTTGTTAACATATACCAAAAAACTTTTACACTATTTGGCATGCGCACTTGTTCCCCGATAAATAATTTCGTTCCGCACTTGATATTTTCGAGTCCGCGATACCATTCATCTTCGATAAAATTATTATTTCTTCGTATCCGTACGGTTTGAAACTGCGAATCGAAATTTGGCTCACATCGAGAGAGGAGAACAATGGTTCAAGTCCCAAAGAGGCATCAGTTAGGAGAATCAGTGAAAATTTTTAAAAATTTAAATTAACAACCACAACCAATGTCACACAAAAGTATGCGAGATAATTTTGAAAACGTATAAAATATGTCTACTGGAATTTAAATTATGCGGTTGGATGGTGGATTATAGTCTCAACATCACCCAAAAATTATATGAAATGCCAAAATAAGACTGGCAATACTAATCAGTAAGTTTGAAATAACTTTTATTCAATAATCAAGTCCCTTTTACTTTCCTATCCGTTCTTCATTCCAAAGGATTTAGAGGTAATGAAACTTTTGACTAGGTGTTAATGCATACATATTACTATATTCACATTACAACTCACATCAAACAATGCAAACAACATTATTGAAAACAAAAACGTTTATCCAATCACCATCTCTTCCCCCATTGCATCGCGCCACTTGACAAAATATCGTGGGATTTACATAAGCGCTACGCCCGTGTGGCATGCATCATGGCCATAACGGTGATGTTGAAAGTTGGAAGGAAGGTTTTTCAGAGGTACAAACCGCCTTTTTCTTATCTTTCAAGGCCATTCCGATCTTATTCCCGAGATCCCTCACGTTGTTGCGTGCGTTCACCTACCGGCTAAAGCAAAATTAAACCTAGAACTAACCCAAAATTAAGTTTCTGTTGTTACTGTGCAGCGTAGAAAAAGAGCTTCGTTTGAGGCACTGTTTTCTTTTTGATTCGACAGCAGGGAAACGATAGCTACTACGAAATCCTGATTTAAAAATTCCAAATAATTTTTATGAATCATTTGGTTATTAAAGAGATAACACTCATAACTTTGGAAAAGAAATAATGAATACAATTTTTCACCAAAAATATTTTATCTTTCCGAAGCATCGAAAATTTTCATATTGTCACTGTTACAGCCCTTGCTTCGTAATAGTCCATTTTTAATTTTTCCGATAAAAAATTTACTGATAAAACCTAATGTTTCCCCTTCGCTCATCGAAAATTTTCATATTGTCACTGTTACAGCCCTTGCTTCGTAATAGTCCATTTTTAATTTTTCCGATAAAAAAATTACAGATAAAACCTAATGTTTCCCCTTCGCTCATAAAAAATAAACGATACTAGTAATAGCTGGTTTCTATGTTTTAGTGCGTTACTGATAAAACCTAATGTTTCCCCTTTGTTCTTAAAAAAAAACAAATTATATTAATTATAGCTGATTCTTATGTTTTCGTGCGTTCCCGCTCGTGATATTTAAAAATTCATAAAAACGCATATCAAAGGAGAAAATATTCTTCTCAGACACTGAGAGTCGCTACAACTGGTACTTGTACTTCTTAACACTTAAGCAAATAAAACACCGTAATCGAAAATAAGAACGTATTTAACTCACTCGAGAGTTATTTTCTTTACATATTAAGCAATGGAGTGTTCATCGATATATACACGGGGGATGAAGATGAAAAGGGCGGAAAAACTGTTACATGAGGTTTTAGGCATGATAAATGGAGGTTAATAGAGTAGAGATAGGAGGATAAGCGTGAGGCTTGGATCCGGGCTCCATCGCGTGGTTACGACTGAAGGACGCTTAACTTCATCTAGAAGAAATCTCCCAGTGCACTGAAACTATAGAAAAAGGGAAGAAAAGGGGGATCTGGGGCTCATTTTCGGGTCACGAAGTCCCAGAGCGGAATGGACCAAACAGGGGAAGGACTTCATTTTTACATTAAACTAAATTGAGACGACTCCACCTCCTCCGTCTCCCGTAGATGACTGCTCAAAAGTATGAAATTCGTCGAACGGTCCTGCCCTTGTCGAGGAGACATGCGCAATTACTTACCGAGGTAGGTCATCATTACGATGCCAAGTTTGGGGGCAGAAATCATCACTCACTTAAGCAAATGGCGTCATTCCCGTCTTTCCACAATTCATCCCAGAGGAAATAATTAACATTTGCGTGCTCATAATGACAGTGATAATTAATTTGTAGGAACTTTCGCATTCTCAATTTTCATGTACAGTTTTGAGTTAATTCAACGATCCATCAATATCATCATCTGGATTCGAAAAAAATCGAAAGAAGAATATGGAAAGAAAATAGAACGGAAACGATGATTTCAAGCTTTGGGCAATAAAAAAACTCCGTTTAAACCCTTAAGCGGCGAATTGAACTTTAATTGATCCTGATATAGTTTTTGGTGCAGAAATATTTTAAAAGTCATACAAAAAAGTCATCCTGTATGCTTACGAATATCTTGAGTGCCATAAATTAGAAGAAGAGTTTTCTTCATTTTTAAAATTTTATTTTTTAATCGATTAAAAAAATAAATTCTCACTAAATTCACGGCAGTTTAAAAAATATGAACAACAGTAAAATTATTAATTATACTCTTTCTATATTTTATAGTTTCATGATAAAACGGAAACAAAATAATCGAACCTCAAAAGTTACTCTTCGATTTTTCAAGAAAAATTTTTTAAACTACTTGAACAAATTCAAACGCATAGTTTTGAAGGAGTTTTCCCGCCCGGTAACTTCCTATGCTGTCCTAATGAGCTGGTTTCAATTCCACCCGGAGATATACCCGTAGAGTTTTATTATAATGACTGGTGGAAATCGGATGTGGCCTCGTGCAGCTCTTAAATCACACGTAACTTACGAAAGAACTATTAGATTTACAAAGGGTAAAATAACTGGCGACAGTTTACAAGTCATTTATCCCTCGAGCGTCATTTTTTTTGCCCAAGAAATATTTCAATTCATAGAGAAGCCAGTTAAGTTTATATTTACACTCGTGAATGGATGAAAAATACTACGCAAGTCTAATGAAGGATTTACAGAAAGTTGGGAACTCTCATTTAGTGTTTGCTCTTTAGCACGACCAAGAAATCGTTAATTGGAATGTAAAATGGCTCCCTGCCATTAGGACGCGAGCCAACTCCCCCGCTGACCTGAATCAGTTCACTTCTTCCGTCACTATTAGTGGAAACAAATATTTGCCATTCCTAGAAAAAGGTGACAAACGATCACGACCGATTTTGTGGTGCTCAACTCGTTTTGATTCAAAGTTTGACCATACGTGCAATCGCGTCAAATATGTTCGAGAAAATTAAATATGTCTGCGAGGAATCCAGGATAGGGAGGCCAAATTAGTTTCTACTTCCTGGTACACAGCTTTTTCTCACATTGAGGAAATATGAAGACCTCCTAGGGAAACGACATCACTCGCCCTAATGCAATAAGACCTGATATCTGACGGAGCTGGAGGAACTTGGAAGGAGGAACTGAGGTCATGAGTTGGACAAAGTTCATGATTTGTTCGACCATGTGGTGAATCTTGGACGCCACAAATCTTCTGCGGAAGCTTAACACTATGGCTTTTTTAAATTACTATATTTGTATCGCCCCGTCCCTAGCCAAAGCACTGGAGGAAATCGCGCGGAAATTTGGCAACTGAGCAACACAGAACAAGAACCATTTACGAATTCCGACGCCTTAGCTATAGATAGGCTGCCAACAAGTCACACCGTAATGCTCCCACGGGTCTGAGCGATGACTGAAACATCTCTAAGCTCATCCATTTCGAGTAAGAGAGAGAGAGAGCAAATATATTCTTTAGAAAAAAAACCGAAGGAATTGCAAATAAAACTGAAAGATGTATCTCGTGGATTTTATACATATAGTCGCTTACTATTCACATAAATGAAACAATGGCCAGAGGTTCACACGCCAGGGCATCTCAAGTAATGAACACCACATTGAAAAGACTTTGGCAGAGCTTCGCAACTCGCACCGTTTCATGTATCACCCTTTGCTTCGACTTGACAATATGACAACCAACCCGCGGAGAAAAAAATGCACAAAATCCTTCCGATGAGGACGCTTCTCTCTCCCCTCTCCCAGTCCATTTCCTCTCCTCTCCAACAACGGGAGGACCCAAAAAACCTCCGTCCGCTCGGCTGGCGCACATCGTTTGCCGGTTTTCTCGTCGCGCGCCCGCTGCATCTCCTTCTCCTTGGCTAGAATGTAAACCGATATTCAAACAAAAACCGTTTGCACTTCCGTGGGCCTCCCTGCCCACCCCCCTTTTCAAGCGCTCCCTTTTTGCCCCCCTCTCCCATACGCTCCTGCGTCGAGGAAATGGAATTTCCAAGAACTCCGGGACATAAGATGCAGGGGACGCGCTTGTGTCATCGCAATGCACCCGCCTTCCCTGTTAATTTACGCGGAGGAAGCAACGATGGTGAGAGATGGCAAGGGAAAAAATAACGCACCCTGCGTCGCCAGTTTGGGATTTAGAGTAATTATTTCCGACGGGGAAGCGTGCTCACGTAAATTAAAACTTGGACTAGACAAGCCGCCACGTAGTTCAACCTGCTTTTTCCAGGATTCCCCCCTCTTATATTAATGCACAACGTCTTTACGGCTAAAGGAATAGAATTTATTGATCACGGAGAGTGCAATCAATATATCTAAATTATAAATGGAAATGTAAAATAATGTAAATATCAGCATTCACAGCCAACAAAAAAATAGAATAGGAAGAATAATCCATAATGTAGGAAAAATTAAGTTGTCATGCATAAAATGAATCAGTATGCTACCTTTCAAGGGAAAACTTCTGTATTTTGTGTCTGAATCTGCTATGGGTAATGAATAGTTGTATCAAGTCAAAAATACAAATACATCACAAAGTCAATTCAAGGACTTAAGGGCGAAAGTCAGGGGTCTGTGTTACAGCGAAGTCAATCCTAGAACGTAGATTTTCAATGATTTATATAATAATATATGTCTGAATATAAACTTTCGATCATGCAAAATGGCTTTTTCTACGCACGAGTTACGAAATTTATTCCAGTGATTATTTCTTTTTTTTGCCTTACGTAAACAATAATATCACTTCGTGTGGAAAATTTCGTGGTTTTTGAAGGGAGGTAGCGTAGTGATAGACTTTGGGCGAAAGACCGGAGGGTCGACGTTGGAATACCGGTGATTTCGAACACCGCAAACCTCACCTAATATGCGTGATTTTGCGGGTACCAGATCTCCCAAGGAAACTGAAGGATGAAAGGGGAAAATAGAATCCCGATGAGTCATTGTCACACGCCACAGGGCTAAGTAGCATAATATTTGAATTCCCTTCCATACTTATCAAATCAACCTTAAAAGAGTTCAGTACTGTGTTTTCTCGGACTCTCACACTTCTTAATCGTTGAAGTCTCCAAAGCTAGACCTTAGAAATTCATGCATGGACAGTCAGACAGACAGCCACGGCTAACATTAATTAAGTAATATTTAACCCTGAGGTTTAACCACGAGAATATACAAGGACAGTATTTCAAGTGACTTTTAAGAAGCATTGGAAGAATGGTGTCTATAAAATATTACACTTAGGAATATTCTTTCATAGTTTGTCCCCAGGGGTTAATTGTTTGCTTCTTGTTCTGGCTCATTAAGTTATGTGCTCGTTAAATTCTTTAATTACTTTAAGGTCACTGGTTTAATAATCTATAAAATGTTATTTTGAATTCATATTAAAAGAATCAAAACAAAATGCCATCAATAATAAAGCGGCCTTGCCAAATTTTCAAGCAACTCGGGACTGGATCAAAGGAAAATGAGCCAATAAGAGAACAAACGCGGAATCGCCTGAACGAGTAGTAAAGCAAAAAATGTGATCAATACTGCGAGGAATTCGTGCAATCGCCTGGTGGTGCGCGATAACGTAACGGGAAACGGTCTATTTCTTTGAGTAATGCAGTGGACGGATTGTTTTGAAGCGTTTTCTTCTGGGTCCGGGTAGTACGATGATAACGATGCTCCGAAATGACGCCGAAAAGTCCATCATAATATCATTAGGGTATTCTGTAACAGAATGCCAATATATCCTTCGTTGATTTAGACAGTGCGTTCGATTAGAAGAACAAAGTTAATGAAATAATTGACAATATTATTACGTAGGAGCCTGGAATTATTTGTATCTTATTTGAAACCCATAAGACTTCAGGTTGTCTACACATTTTAACTTGTACGCAGAGGAAATGACAAGAAGCGTGGGAAAAAGCACGACGTAGGCGGGAAACTAGTTAAATATAATTAGTGAGTGATAAAACCCCAGAGAAAGGATGTGGATCTGTGGCTCATTTATTTTAACTGAAAATATTTTACACTCTTTCAACTTAAATATCTCTCAAAATATTCCAACATTGTTTTTTTACGTTCCAATCAAACCCACCTCTCACTTGATCATTACTAACTAATGACAAAAAGTTCATTCGGCCTTAAAAAAAGCCATTCAGTAGAAGGCCTGTAGTCATTACGAATTACGGAATATATATGAAGAAGATAAATCGCAGGGAAACGATGATAATGAGCTTATAAATAAGAAGGTTGTGCGATAGCCGGAAGGGAAAAATACGTAGATTTTGAGTAGCCAGTTGTTCAGGGAGACAATCAGTATTGAAAGAAGAATTGCGAAAGCGAAAGTTAAGATGAAGGATAAGACAAGTTAAGTTGAGGAGGGTTTTCAGACGAAGTAGAGAGAATTGTGTTTAAAACTTGACCTTATAATGTGCAGAAAATTGAGTTAAAGTGCAGAAAATTGAGTTTAATGTACGGTGGATGAGCTTATATAAATAAAGTTTTTAGAATGCGTTTCTATAAAGAAGGAAAAGTTGAGATCGACAATGGGAAAGAAAAAACAGAAATATTAGCTACAAATGAGGATAGCGGAGGAAATTCGAACAGCTATGGAAAAAAGAATGACAGAGTTTGAGCGCTGGAGGAATTTGGATGCGGGGAAAAAGGAAAAATAGAATATGAAATACCAACACAAGGCATGAATGGGAAGAAGTTAGGAGTACTTAAAGACAATTGTCTACCTAGGATTTTTCTAACATAGTTATTCAATAAGTTGAGGAGCATGACACTTTCAGGTACTTTCATATAGATTTAAAATAATACTTTTTTTATCTTTCCGAAGGCACGCAAAAGTTTCTGCTGGTTAACGTTAGGAGAAATCCAAGCGCCTACACATAGGGTTTCGCATGTATTGGAATATTTTTGGACTCACCACCAGGGACCATATTTCGGAGGAATCGATCCTGCACTTGAATCCAACATACCTGAAAGAAATAAAGAACGTCATATGTTATTTATATCGAACAAAAAAATATTTAAAACTTTAATCAACAACATCCATAACAATCTTAGAGAATGCTCATATCTTAATATAGGCCCAATTAACAGCAGAAGTTCTCAACCAATGGGACAACTTAACTTCTCAGGTGGGATATTGGGATATAGATTTTTAGACTCAAAATGAAAAATAAATTTTTCCTGCAGGTTAATAATTATCATTTTCACGTGATGGAAGAGCATTCAAGAATTCAATCACTAACATAATATTGATTAATTATTATTTTCAATGTATCTTATAGGTCAAAGAATCTGTATTAATAGGGGAGATGAAGTGACGCGGTGAAAAGGACACACAGAGTACAATGTTCAAAAGTAATGGCTGAAAGGATTTTAATTGTAATAAACCACTTTTGAGCTTAAGTTCAAACACGACAAAAATTATTTATCTAGAATTGAAATGAAAAGGGGAAAAATGAAACAAGAAGGGAAAAAATAATTAGTACACTTAATTGGAAGAAATAATTCATAAAACAACTGAGGAATGGTAAAATTTTCCATCCAATAGTAGCAATTATAATGGGACGATTACGATCACTGACAAGATATCTACAGACAGATGCTGATTTAGTTTATATCCCTGAAGTAGAAAAAATATTTGACTTTTACTTACCAGCAAAATAAAAGAAAAAAACCAGCATGAGGGCAGGAGAGTGCAAGGGGGAGAGGATGAATAAAACCCTATGGTACCATTATCGAACAATAATGAAAAGGATAACCCTATTGTAGCAATAAAAGACAACCATGAAAAATTATCTGTATCTTTAACTTGGTAAAATATTACACACTTCAAGTAACGGAATTCAAATCTTCCTCTTGCTTTTAATTCCATTACTTATAATTCAAGAATGAATAACCTTGGCTCGGTAACATTTTTGTCTGAGTAAGGTTCTATTCCTGCTCCAGCCAATAATAAATGCTTTTATTCTTCATTATTTTAAGCGAACGATCATCATAAATGTCTATTATAATACAAAATCCTGTGATTCTTTTCCTCTTTTGTAAACTAATCCAGCATGTGTTGCAAGTATTTCCTTGATGATATGCTTCCTCTTGTTTTCCTTAAAGGATAAATCTAGTGACTTGACTTCTTACATTTCCATTTCTTATTCCGCAATATTCCCCAAAGCTTTCATAATATAATCAGGTTTCAACATCAACGCACTACCGGAAAGTCAAAAAATATTTTTTTTTCACCTCTGACATTGGTGCATTGAAGCTGAAAGCGCGATAAGTTTAAAATAAAAAGAGTAATTCTATCGAGTAATTTTATAAGTCAAATAAGAAACATTCCACAAAGTTAAGCATGAAGAAGATAAATCAACATTAGCTTGAACTGATGCAGATTTTTTAGCACACCCTTTTGTTACTTCCCTTGACCTCAAGAGTAAGTGTTAGTTGTGCTACGCCCAGGCAACATTTTCAAAAATAATAAATAAAGATGTCAAATGAAAAGCCTTGTCAATGAAGAATTGAATTGATAAGCAAAAACTTCGCCGTAAGGAAAATTTTCTTCCTTACACCTAGAGCTTCTTCATCCCCAACAAGAGGGATGGTATTAAATCTCTCAGCTATCGCAGTTTTCATCTCCCTTCTCAGGACGGCAGGTCAAAAGGTAAGCACGGTCAAAAGTTCGGGCTCCGAAAGAGAAAAAGCAAGCAACTTTGGGGGGTAGTGTTAAAAACGGTAACTGGGTCTCGCTGTGGGTCAAGGAGAGCCCCTGCATTAAAGACTGCGTCATCACGATTCATGCCCGCTTAGTGAATGCGCCCCTTATTCCTGTTAGGATATGACATAGAAGAATGTTACATGGGTGTCTTTAATCACAATGGGCGACAATCGAACAGAAAGATAAACCGATTTGACTTACGGCTAATTTTCGGAAATGTTTCTTAACGTAAAATAAGGAATGCTAGATTTCCCACTCAATCCTTAATTCCGACGGTTACGGTTGGGACAGTATATTGTCATTTGAGACATAAAATCTCTCTCATGTTTGTGAACAAGTTTTTTGCTTGTGATTAATGAATTGAATCCGGAGTTTTAACAGTTGGAATTATGCAAGATCTAAATAGTTTGTTACTAAACAATCATATCTTGGAATTTCGTCATCCTTTGCTGTCCATTTCAGTTCCCTCGTTAATTGTAGAGAATTCTACGGTCCTGTAGACACCTATTTTTTCATTTGTTCCTCACTCTTTGTGGAAAGTATTGCATTGAATATCCTGCCCCACTGTGGAGTTGTGTCATGTAAATGACATAACGCAATGATATAAGTTAAAGATTTAACTGTGAACAATACTAATATTAGTTAATTTTACACTAAGACAAAGACTTATTCGCTCATTATGTATTGAGATGGGTATGGTGGCACTATAAACATTCTTGTGGCTGCGGCTTATGTAGTTTATTCCGAGCCCAAAGTATTTTTCCCCGTACAAGTCACCTAGCAGTTCATTAGACCTACCGAAAACGACAGTAAAGGGCTGTGGAAATTATAAATAAAATTTGAATAGCTATTGAAAAACCTGATGTCACAGCAATTACACTAGAGGCGAGAAGCGAGTTTCAGGGAGAACCGTTTTATTGGCAAATAATCACCACATCAGCACTGAGAATTTGACAATGAGCTTAATTTGGCACATAATCCATCTTCGAACAATCAATATAGCAGCTTAATACTTAAAAATAACCCTCAAGTTGCAATTCTCTATCCCTCTGCCAAAATATTTTCCAGAACTATGTCTCAGTCTATTTTTCTACCAAATATATTGGCCATAAATTATGCAGTCCCAGGTCAAAAATCTACGAGTTTCGTTCAATCCTGCACCATCATTTTAAAGAGGACAGAAATAAAACTTTAAAAGCCATGCGCATGCGTTGGACGTCATAATGCGACACTGCAAATTTTCCCATGCGACTTAAGACCGGCAAACCAAACCATAAATTACGATTAAAAAAAAACAGAGAGAGAGCATTTCGGCACGCGAAAGAAGATTCAAACGCACGCGAGGACACGAGGGGAAAAAAGTTAACATTTCATTCTCCAACGTGCATAAAAAAATAATAATAATAACGAGAGCGTCACACGGGTTCAATTCTCAACCGAGCGTGCAACGGGGATCCCGAAAAAATATGGCTGTCGGCGAGCTGGATATAGAAACTTCACGAATAGGAGTAAAGAAAACCCCCCCCCCCGCCTTGCCACCCCCTTCTCTCTTAATGGCCGCGGGGTTTGGAGCGTAGGGGGAGGAGAAAAAATACCGAGGATAGATGGAAGATGGAGAGAGAGAGAGAGCGAGAAGAACATCTAGACCTCCGAAATGGGAATGGCGAGCAGGGATTGAAGAAGGAACGGAATGGTTTTAAGAGAATAAAAAAAATGCACGAGGATGCCGGTGTGGAACGGCGCACTCCTTTCTTAATGCGAGCACGCTAACTGGGAGAGATGGGGGGGGCTTCGCTTAAAAAAAGTTACACGACTCTATTAAACAGTTTAGCCGACATGGAAAGGGGGAGTGGGAGGTTGGGAGGGACTCAGGTGGGGGCGGGGTGGAGGAAGAGGCGGAGAAAGGTCGCTAATTACGAAGATACCGCCCACGTGCTCCGGCGGCCCTCGTGACTTTTATTAGGAACGGGAGAGGGGTGGAAAGGAAGTTAACAGACGGAAGCAGGAGAGGAGGAGTGTGCCCCGTGTGACTTTCCTTGGACCGTCGAAAAGGAGATGGTCGCTGTTTAGACTTGCCAAAAAAAAAAAGAAAAAAAATCTTCGACTCAAACGGACAACTCCGACAGGAAATCCCTTTTCCCGCGGATTACTGCCGAACACCGATAGGGAGACGAGATTTCGCCCACCGCCGAATTAAATTAAACCGAACGAAAATGAGGCATGTACGTAGTGGCGAATTTGGGTTCGGTAGTCGCACAGGAACTGAAAACATCATCTGGAGACTTCGGGCGAAAAAATAATGAAATCCCGAATTTGCAGAGGGGCCGATGGAATTAAGGTCTTGAGCTGAAAAATAAAATAAAAAAATCTCTTTTCAACTGGACTCCCACGCTGTGGTCTTACTTCTCTCGGTCCGATGGAATTCCCTGACGTTTCGCCGCAACGGGGTATCACTTGAGCCGTTCTTTGGCTTACAGCCCACAATCCGTGCTTTCCCATCTAAGAAAATGTGGTGGGATTTGAAAGGCTTTTTAGAAATGATTATACATGCCTGTCTGTTTTTACGATGGCCAGAAGACCAAAGAATAATACTATCCTTTGAAATCTAAGAATCTTATAGGGAAAAGACTAAAACATACGCCACTGTACAACGGACTCGGTACGGATATATTAGAAGAAAAATGGAAATTCCCACATTATTGCATGGAAAAGTAACCTTGGTACGTCAGAATAATCACAAACGTCAGCTAAATGCGATGGATAAGAGGTACTTCCGGATTGTGTGTGGTTAAATAGGAGAAAGAAAGAAAGAGGAATGAGTGGGCTACGAAAGAATGTGGATTGATCCGCCGGTGATGGTGACATTATATAAATGTGCTCTACTGGATATGTTGAGAGAATGGTTGAGGGCTGTATCATCAAACAGATATTGGTGAAAGAGCAGACCGAGGAGGTCTCGTGAAAATGTGATAAAATACACTAAAAACCCAGTATTCCAGAAGTCTCAGGAACAGAATAACATTTATGAAACAATAAATGAATGTGGCTAAAATGAAAGATGTGCGTGAGGATAGGGCAGAACTGAAAAAATATTAAAATGGAGTTAAGCCTCCGAATTCACTTAAAATTAAGCTTTTCGACTTAGTTTCCCCGAAAGACAACGGCGTTAAGTGTACGTATTCAAATGATATTTCCCAAGAATGAGACCAAGAGACCACTATGTAATCCAATTACAGAGGCATGCGAAACATCAAAGCTATATGGGCGTGAGAGATGAAGCATTGGACATGGAATAATGGACGTCCATAGTTGGTTAATCCTCGGATTGAAAGATTAATGACAGAAATATTACATGTGATGCTAATATTGCCGTAGGGCATCATATTCTTTTTGAAACGACACAAAAAATATGCAAGCTTAAATCGCGACGCTTATCGATGGATATTCCATGCCACTTTGACAATACTTCGTTTTGGGACAGAGAATGAAAAAGAAACACCTTTTTTTTTAGCTTAACGAGAACTTTCGCCAAATAAATCTTGCCGAAAACATGTTCACCACTCCTCAACGCGAAACCTTTACCATAGTGCCAAGGTCTCTCTAAACCCTCCCTTAAGGACAAGAAAAGTAATGCGTCACTCCAGACTATTTCCAAATATTGGAAAACAAATAACAAGGTGTAAGAATTTCCTATTAAAATAAATGAAAGCTTGTTAATTCTTTGAAACTTTGAGAGCAATTATTTAGGTGGAAGGTGCAACAAAAAGGGAAAATAAGTTTAGCTGATTATTAATTAGCTGAATAAAAAATGTATTCGAGCAAAAACACTCACTGGACCTGAACTCATAAAGTTAGAAGTCGTAAAAATCGGGACTAAATAATAAAATTAGAATTATAAGGGCAATAGGCTTCATTTTATCTTTATTTTAAAACACTTCCCGTGCCGTAATTGGCTCCTCCCATGCGAGTCGCGGCGCAGGATTCACTGCTCCATCTCGCGAGGAAAAAAAACGAAAATTTCACGCACTAATTCAGTCCAACCAGGTGTTGTCACTCACTCTCTCCCCCACCCCCCCTCCAGCCTGACTCCGCCTCACGGCGCGTACGGCCGGAAGGGTTGGCTTGCGGGAGGGAACCCCACTCCCATGCCCGCTGGGGACGCCACTCTCTCCTCCCCCCCGCGATGATCATTCTCTATCGCCCACTCCCCCATTCGTGTGCGATCCGATGCTCACGGCCGCTCCCCAGGCTAAATTCATTAGCGCCCGCGTGGGCGGACGAGAGGAGGATGGGGACGGGGGGGGGAGTGGGAGGTGGTCCAGAAGGAGAAGGAGGGAGGGGAAAACACGGTCCCGGCGACGAACCCAACCCTGCGACACCTCAGGCCAGGATTCCGGGGACGTGCGGCAAGAGGGGGGCTGGAGGAGGGACGTGAAGGTAGTGGGAGGGGGGGTGTGTGGGCTGTGGTGACAAAAGGTCACGTATCCTGCCACTCCGACCCCACACCGCCCCCCTCCTCATCCCTTTCTTTCAGAACAGCTCGGTGCGGAAACTTTTACGCCTGCGCCAGCGCAAAAAGGAGAGTCCTGACAGGAAGGGAAACATGAATATTACGCCGCCGCGTGGGACACTAGCGGGCGCTGCTCTCTCCGGTCGACGGATGTGAAACAAGGAGACGCCATTTTACCCGTAAAGGCGGATTGTTGTTTTCTTCTCCTAGCGCTCGCCCGCTTGACACCGCGGTGCTGACGGAGGCAAAGGTTAAATGAATAAACAACTTCTATAACTCGAATGGAATCGTCTACCATCACGGGCGTCGAAACGTAAATACTCCGGCCTTAGAGGCATTCTCTCGGTGACAATGGACGGTGTAGAGAGGGAGACCCACCGCCGACGTTGGCTTACCTTTCCGGCGCTATGCACGACGCTGTAAAGTCAGGAGAACTCCACTTATCTCAAGCTATTTCGCTAATCCGAAATTAAATTCACTCATGAACGCTAAGACATATTCGTTTTTTTCTGAAAATTTTTCATCCCGACCGTGGGAATTGAAAATTTTGAACAATTTTAAATTAGTTACAAGTAATGGTGGAAAGAGGGCAGATTAAAAAATATATTGAAGTACACGAATTGAATATATATGATAGAGAAAAAACTTCATTGTTTCACTGGATGAATCAAATGCTTTTATGTTTTTTGATTATATTCATGCCGGCCGTTAGGAGATGATATGAACGGACAATTTAGCATTACCTAATTGACTACCTTTCTCGAAAAAAATGAAATATAGGCAAGAGCGATATATTTCCATGGGTAAATATAACAGATTGCCAGAAATTGAAATTGGATTCTCTCATTCATTGATGGAAGAATAACGATAATGGAAAGCATTAAAAAATGAAATAAGTGAAGAATAACAAAAACACTATCGAACATTTGCCACCAAATTATCAATTCAAATCTCAATGGACCTACGATTCATGAAAATTGAATAGCGGTTACGTTCCCTCGGTATTAAATGTATAACGCGAATGGTACTTTGTTGATAGGCATAAACTGGACCTCAGATGAGTCACAACTGTAAATGCATGTAATAACATTTGACTCAAAATAAATACGCAATATTTGTCCACACAAGAGAGGCATTATGGGTGTTAAAATTCAAATAAAGGATTAGACTAATAAACTGAAAATAAAAAAAAACGGAACGATCTCGGTTTCATGAGCATGTTGGTCGGTCCTGGTTGATAAATCTTAAATCACAAAATTGTGTTGCGATGCTCCGAGAGAGTTTTCTCCACTTCTTCAAAAATACACATTTTTAATTGCACCATTTACGGAAATAAGTGCACCGTAGCCGAGCAAAAAGCAACCAACGTGAGGGAGCCTTGATGCAGAAATTGAAATTTTGAGAGAGAACTGCAATCCTGGCTTCCGCCATGTAACTACGGCGAGCGACCTTTAGCTCGTCAAGTACGGGTTTCGCTCGTTCGTCGCAGGGGAAAAACTAAAGGCTTGGGAGGGAAGTCAGCGGAGAATGAAAATTTAGAGCCCAAAAAAGGGTCGATCCCGAGGCCATGAGCATTATCCTTGCACCGGAAAAGGGGGAAAAGGAACGAGGAGGACCGCTCCCGGGGAGTGCCCGGGAGCTTTTTTTCCGAGCTCCAACGCTCGCACAAGAGCTGCGAACTGCAAACTTTCCGTATCCTCCGAGAAGAACGACCCCCCAACCTCGAAAGGGGGAAGGGGGTCCTAGTTTTGTCTATTTAAGGCGGAGAGTTAGTCCTGGCGCGAATCTGGGTGCTAAGTAGAAAGAAGCACCGTGCAGAACTCCGAGAGGCGGGGGCATGGAAAAAAATGAACCGCGACTACGGAACGGAGGTGAGGTGAAAAAAGCTGGGAGAGGTGCTCGCCTCACATCTGGGCAAAAACCAAGAAAGCACGAGAATTTTCAACAGGGTCGTGTTTTGAGAACCTGCCTCAAAAATTCGTCCCTCTGTTTCATTATTACTCGAGGTAGTCAGAGGAAGGTTTTGGGACACCCCTGATTAATTAATTTCATTAATCGTCGTGGACTTCTTTGGCAGATCTCAATCCCCCGTAATAATTTCTATCCACCTCCCTACCGCCTTCCAATTTGCCGGGTCTATCTCCTTTTGCCTGGTCTCTTCACCTTTTATCCAACATTTTATTTTACCCTTATCCAACATTTTATTTTACGTCTCCCAAATCCAAATACTACCTACCTCTCATTATCTTCTCCATCCGCATTTTACGTCTTATGATTCCCCCATCAACTTCCTCGCTCTCCACCCCCCCCCCCCCGCCTACCTTACCAGACATTACTTCATTTGACTTCCTCTCCGTCCAGCTCATTTTCTCCGCCCTCTTTCGTATCCACATTTTGAAAGCCTCCGGTCGACGCCCATTCTCCTCCCTCTAAGACCCCCAACTTTCCGCCTGTAACACGACGCGCTCCTTATTAAAATCCTCACTGGTCTTTTTCTTTCACGTCTTTATCCTCCTTCGTTTTGAGGGTATTCAAATCACTTCCTGGAAACAAGGGAGGGAAGGCGTGTCAGTCGGCCTCAAACGCGGCGGAACTCATCGCCGTACTTCATTCGCGACGAGACCGGAGGCTGAACGGTTGACGGGACTGGAATGGGCAAATTCCACGAGATCCTCGGGTGACGAGGATCTTCCGTCACCTGATGGCAGGGCACAACGCCACGGAAGGAGGGCTAATCTAAATACTACGTTAGCTACTACCTCGCCAACGATAATGCCAAAGGAATACGACGACAAACGCAGAGAGGGTGAATTTTACGCCCCTCATTATCGCGAATCGTTACATGGGGTTAAATTTGCGCTCTATGATAATGGAGTTAACTGCAGAGGGAGTTTGGCATGCAGGCCTCTACGCGAATTGAGTAATAAACTTCGACCAACATTCTATTTGCAATTATGCAAACTTAAGTTGCGTGTCAGAAATGAACAAAACCCACAATTAATCTCGACAAAAATTACAGAGCAGAAGAGGGTCTCTATGGTTTGTTTTCCCATTTGCTCTATTCGGCGAGGGGCATTCCGTCCTCCATCTCTGAAATGTGTAAGACCAGGTTAGGTGATACATATAAGACATCCCCCACGGACCAGCTTCTTTACATTATTGGATACCCTGAATAAATCGATGTCAAAAAACCCTGTAATTTCAGCCTCTTTAACTTTTTATTACTTCACCACTAGATCTTAAAAACAAGGACAAATTATGATAATTTAGCGATAAGTATACTGCTTAATATGGAATTCCTGAAACATTTCACCACTACAATTTTCCTTGTGTCTTATATTATACTCAGTGCAGAGGTGATTATTTCATTCCTATCTACAAATTATCAGTCAACCATTGTCAAAGTTTTACAACTTCTACGATTGAAAAGGAAACTATCGTGATTTTCGCCAGGTTAGGTTTTCCTTCGCCGGCGTTTGAATATCTAACTTTTCCTTGCCCTGCGGACGCTGTATTCCTTGGAGATCCAGTTTAAATTGTTCATTTTCCTTGACAATGAACAAATAAAAAGTCATTCATATTAAAAGAGTAATTTGGGAAGACCTTTTTCCCAGAGATATTTTAGCAGTATATTAGTATAGGGCTTTGGAACATGTGCGATACTTTTTGGCCCCTTTTCACCTACCCACACAGGCGAAGAAAGAGAATCCAGGTAGGAGGTACGAGTAGATAGATTCTAGCCTTTACTATTTTCTGCCACGCCTGCTTTCCACATCGTTTTGCGATCGGGTGTTTGCTGGCTGCGCTTCCAGAGACCCGAAAGATATTACTCTAGGTAGAAATTAATTGGATATTGGAATTGAGGCGCGATAATTTACTAAAGACCGTCGTTAAATTAAATACCGGAATTACAAAGAAAGCTCTAGGATTAATTACGAGAAGCATGTAACACAAGTAGTAGTTTTAGTAGTGTCGGATCAAGGGGCTACGAGAGAATGAAGAGATTGGTAGGAAACAGTATATTTTCGCGAGTAAAATAATTATCTGCTTGATAACCTGTGATGATGAGGAATTTATTTAGTCACAAATTTACCTTGTAAAAAAAATCTCACTATAGAGCAAACAAATTTACCCCGACACAAACTATGTTTAACCTTTTCGCAGCTCTGATCCGTAATAATTTCATTGTGAAGCACCAGAAACGTGGATACTGGTCTACCATCCATGAAATTACTACTCATAAGGCCATTTCTGCCTGCACTACGGCCCACGTTCCAAATAATCCCCGGAAATCTATAATTCCGGGAAAGGCTCAAAGAAGAAAGTTGGTGTGAGATTCAACTGCCAGTAGAATGTGTGATATTTGATGAAAAAGATTAAATGCTCTATCAGCCAGAAAAGAAGACAAATAATAATTTACAATATTTTATTCCTAGTCGTCCAGAAATAAATAATTCCTAATTTAACTCAAATCAGAATTATCTTCTGGCCCAACCATATTTCACAAAGCACTCATGTGCTGAACGCTGCATCACCACGGCACTGGGTGTAGCAAATCACGACATGTTCCCAAAGCAACCAAACATCCATACTTATTGCAATTTTAGAGCGACGGTAAAAGAGCAAATAGGATCAGAAAGGGGGTCACATAAAGAATTAGAAAGAGGATACGGGCGAAGTGTTTCGGGTCCGGAGCCTTCCATTTCGGCGGCCCCGGCCTCGGTGTGATATGGGTAGGGAATGTGGTTACATGTCGCAGTGCTTTTCGCCATTAAACGCGGGGTAAGAGGGCAGAATTTTTTATTCGACTGCTACTCCAGATCCATTTTCGGGGAGGCACACTACGCCTTTCACGATTTACATTCGCTGGAATAGACTGCCTAGTCCCACAGCCCCGGACCGGTCGAGACAAAAGTGCGGGCCCGATGGAAAATGGAGTTGCGATGTTGTAAGGATTTCTGTCCCACTTCCAGTTGCTCTCGTTCGATTCAAATGCCGCGGATAAAAAATAACTCCAAACTTAGATCCAACGAACTAGCCCCCCACTCCTTCCCCCAGCCCCTCTACTCTGTCCCCAGGGAGAGCCAGTGCGGAGGCGAGAGAGGAAGGTGGAAATATCGAACGAACTTTCTCGCTGACATAACCCATTGCTCTGCGAGAGATGTACCAACAGCAGAGAAGGTCTTCATCGCCCACGTTGAACCGAGAGTTTAGAGAAAGAGGATTTTTTCCCCACCACCCACCTTTTGAAAAGAGACTTTAACAATGAGGATTGTTGCAGGGCGGGTGGCGCTCGATTGTCACTAAGAGAAAAGCAGTCGCTTCGAAAACCTTCTTCACGACTCGTACACTTTTCAGCTGACGCTAAAGGAAAAATGACACGTGAAAAATGAAGTCGCGTCAAACCAAAGGGTCATGGCATTTCAACGTCATAACCCCTCCCGTCGTTTACTTCTTAACACAAAGAGCAATTAAAAATTAACCCTCATTCAAGCTACCGTCTTGGAATCATTTCTTCGCATCATCACCACCGGCAGATTCATCACTATGACCCATTTTCAATGCAGTTCAGAATCAGCTAATCCTTTATTTATTGACGTCAAATAACAATAATAGTATACAAAGAGGGTTAATGGAAACAGCGATTCCTTATGGCCTTCAGGAATGGCGTTTAACTGGGGGAAAGTAGGATTTTTATCGAGCGGAGTCAAAAGTGGAGGAAAACACGGCCTACTCTCAACGAAATGCAACATGGCGACCACAATTGATGTTGCATCCAATGGCTTGAGCGTTACAACTTGGAATGCTACCCACTTTGGTGCGATACAAAAGTGATTTTCAACTAACTGGTAACTGAATACAGATAAGACTGTTTCTTTTTGGTAATCTATAATTGGGGTATGGACATCAAAGCTTATATTAGACACTGGAAGCCAACAATCAACATCTAACAAACATTTGAAAAAACCGAAACCGTAGATAATAAATGCGTATTGCACATGCAAAGTATGTAAGCCTTTTTTCCAGTAAAATCTTTAATCAAGATAGCATTGGTACTTCGCATTCCCCGGTGAAGATTTTAACACTGGGGGAAAAGAGTTGTATGCTTAAGATTTGACGAGAAATGAATACTCACAATTTAATCCCCTGTTTCCTTCGTAAACCCAGTCTTCACCAAAAACTCCAATCCCACTTTTTACAGCAACCGTAGGACTTTGATCCTTTATATGGTACTCTCAGTCACCATGTAGAGTCCTATTAATTACCGACTCCTCCTTGGAGAATATTTTGAGTTTGGATTGACTACCAACTCAGTCTCCTGAGGAAACTGTATGAAGCGCGATATGCACCCCCAAAAATTCTGCTCCAACCCCCCAATGACTTTGGGGGGTTGGAGCAGAATTTGGAATTACTGCTAAGATGCTAGCCTCAGACTTGCAAACATGCTCTTCCTCCGACAGGCAAATTGATAAACTACCTAGCCCTATTGCTTTGATGATAGGGTAATGATCTCCGCGCATTTGACATTCCATAAGCAGGCGAAAATCGATTTGATGAAGACCCTCCGAGGACCTCTGCCTTTGATTTTCTGCTAGTGGTCAGCAATATAAAAATTCCAGGGGAATTTTTACCGTAAAATAATTTTCGTCCCTTCCATAATTCATTATATGCACAAATCACAAGTGTTATTTCACGATGACGCACAAAACCAAGTTGCTCGTTGGCTAATGCACTTGGCAAACACCTCTTGTGGTTGCGGATAGGAATCCAGCCTCGGGCGTGGATGGACGCGCTGTCAAGTGATGGATATTCTATGCATGAGTTCATGGTGAGATATGATCTCAGTGGTGGGAGGGACTTAACGACCTAATTACCACTTGACGGTAGGTATGCGAAATCTCTCACCATAGCCCAGCCCCAGGAGTTCAAAGGAATCCACATAATTTAATAACCGGGTTAAACACTCCTCCAATCCAATCTTCCTCGACCCTCCAACTGCCAGCTCCCAAAAGCAGACGGGCGAGAGGAAGTTGGAAGCTTGCCTTTAGCGTGGTTTACCGCAGGGAAAGTGGAACTACCACCCAAATAAACTAAATTTCCGATTTAATTAGTGACTGTGTTTTCAAGAATAACCGAAAAAATATTGATACATGGGGTACACAACCTCTCAAATCCTTGAGAAGGACGGTAAAGGCCGGATTTATGTTTCGAAAATTCACCGTAATACGCAAATGAGCATTTATTAAATAGGCTAGAGAAATAATGACTGTCCTTCCCTAATAGAATTTTTCAAACTGTACATGAGTTTGCAAAATGGTATCCATATTCGACCTACGTTCCATAATTTCCCATTTTAGCCTGCACAGTACACGAATGGATATAAAAAAACACCATTTCTCGAACAATCTTTCGCCTTTGAATTTATGCATTCGTTATTTTGAGCGTGAAGGCTTATTCATTACAGTAATGCGATTTCTCGTATTTTCACTAAAATTATTTTCCTATAGCCTATCTACGTTAAACCAATCATTGCCATCAGGGGCGAATGGACTGACGGATCTCTGGGATATAACTCGCCATTCTGCATAGGAAGGAAGATTAACTCCTCATTTACTCAGGCTTAACGTTTGAAGTAGAGGCCATTTTAATGATTCTTCTTCATGTCGACGAGTAGGTAACAGTTTTGAACACTTTATTGAGTACACCACATTAGTTGACCGATGGGACAGTTACCCGAGGGAAACTACGTAGATTTCCTAGAAATCGACTAAGGAAAACATTTTTCGATTAATTGATAATCACACATTTTTCCCTCGCACTTCTCCCTTCTCATATTTGGGTAGGACAAAACTATATCATAATATTTCCAATTGTTATCGTGAAATAACCAGACCTGAAGATGACGTTACAACCCTGGTCGTATTCAGATAAAATACCGTTATAACACCAAGTTAGAGTTTGTCATTATAATATGAATAAATTCCATAATGCTACGCCTGAAATCATCAATTTATCGTTTTTTATATTTGAGATGTAGCCACCAACTGAGTTACGAGGGTCATCCGGAAAGTAGTACCCGTTCGTGAAATAAAAAGACAAAAGTAAATATTAACAAACATAAAAAATTTTATTTGAAAGAGGATACTTTAAACTACTTCTCAACATAATCTCCAAGCAAATTAAGGCATTTGTCATAACGTGTGACAAGTTTCTGTATTCCTGCTGCATAGTCCTTCGCCGCCAGCTCATTGAGGTACGCGAGGGACCCATCTTGCACAAATTTTTGCATAATGCAGATGGTGTTTAACAATTTCATGAACAATTGTTCGAGAAACATTGGGAAAATGCTCACAGATGTCATCAATTGTGACGCGCCGATCGTTCCTCACGAATTCGTCAACTGAGCTCACCAGTTGGTCTGTAATGACAGACGGTCTCTCCGAACGCTCATCGTCGTGTGTGTTCCCCCTCCCCATGTTGAAGTTGCGACACCACCGCCGAACAGACGACTCGTCCATTACATTGTCTCCATACACCTCCTTTAATTGGCGATGAATATCACATGGGCGAACGTTTCTTGCATTGAGGAATTTAATCACTGCCCTCACTTCACAACTGGCGGCGTTCTCAATTTTTTTAAACATTGTAAACAATCACAGAAACAACACAGGCAATGCTAGCGTCACGCAACTTGGCTCAGAGAAGGCAGACAAGCCACTGAAGCTATCTGACCTCGTCCAGCGGCTACTCGCGTCGTCAGCACTTCATGCGGCACGAACGGGTACTACTTTCCGGATGACCCTCGTATTAATTGCTTTTGACAGTCTTTCATCGGTTTAGAAGATGTGGTCCTTGATGCACACAGAAAGTAACCACAGCTACACCTCTAAGCTCGCCATACACGACACTAAATGACATAGCACCCTACACCAAAATTAGTCTTTCTTCCACTCCATACCCCTAATTTCTACCTCCCACCATTTCGTCAAATCTGCTCATTCATTTCCTACCCTTCCTCGCTTGCCCAACATTCTCCTATTCATCACGATCCCCAATATTCATTGCCACACAATATGCCCTGCAACAATTTTTTTTTCAATATGGCCTATTTTTTTTCATTCTTTTCTACATCCACACCTACAAAGTCTCGGCTGATGCTATTGCCTAAACGAATATTTTTTTTTATCCGTGCAATGTCAATTCAATAAAAGAGTATAATTTACAAATATTTGGGATAATCAAACATTTGACTCTAAGAATAACGTAGAAAATTGTAAATGGATTCACAACTCCCGTAAATAGATTTTTTATCATTATTTTAAATATATGATAACAGGTCAATTTTACAGCTTTTGCACGTAAAAACATCTCGCAACACATACCATAATGTATAATAGGAAAAGGAATGAATAAATTTAATCTCGAAAATTGAACAATACCATAAAGTAATAGTTATTGACAATGCATTCGAACTTCACTTGTAATATCGTAACTATTTCTTCGACCGCATTTCAACTCTTTGTATACCGTAAAGCCCTTTCATGGCAACGCATTATATCATGTTTTTACACATTTCAAATTGTAATAAAACAAAAAAAACAGCACTTCCTGTATAATAATCGTTCGCTCCTTTATCTTAGCAAAATTGTAAAAAAGTATTATTTTATTGATATGAGGATTTTATAAGAAAATATCTAGAGCATTTAAGCGCCGATTAACCCACAGGCTATTTAGGATAGATGGCCGTATTTCATCCCGAACTAAGTCCTGAGGCGTGTGGGGCTTTAGGGGCCTGAACCGTTTCATTTACCTATGCCATCATATGGTCTTCCACGAATTTTTAGTAATGAGCAATTCGCACGGCTTGTCTTTCAGATAGGTCTTGTCTAAAGGCAATATTGAAATTTGAGCCCAAGCCCCTAAGGTAAATAGCCGGAACCTCTGTTCTACAAGGTTACCCTAGTTTATAAAGAAAAAAAAATATGTATATATATATATTAATGCCGGTATTATTTTGTTATTCATCCACAAACATGATATATAACTTCGTTATTAACTCACATATTCGAAACACTAGGGACAAATGACCCCATCCAATGAGGATCTTCCTAATTTAATCCTTTGCATGCCATATCCCGTGAGCGACTTCCACGAGGTCCACTAAATAACAGAAGTTGTGAGAGGCGGCCAAGCGGTAAGCCTTTGACCAACTGGCTGCCTTTGATAAATATCCTAATGTCTTAAAAAGACCACAAAACGTTCCCAGAATTTGATTAGTCACGGACGCAAAGTAGAATTCCACGTACAGTCGCGTGCAACCGCAGGCAAAATACCATGCTCTGAACATTATTTTGAATTCGCTGGCACGCCTCGCTTCCGCTTCTATTTCGACACATCCCGGCATCGCAAACGCGGTATTCCCTCCTCTGGTTACGTGCGGTCCCTTCTATGGTTCCGCTCGTCCCTACATTCGTGGAAAGAAACTCAAAATTGATGACCCAACAATTTCAAGGAAATCGTTTTTTTTTACTGTGATTTTCCTCACCTTTCGTGTGATTGTAAGTGCACGATGAAAGGAAAACAATTGAGTCGATAGAAAGTAAATAAAAAGTATTTGTACCACACATTCAAGCCCCGGGCGGATTTTAAAAACTGCCTTAATCGATGGGAAGGTAGGTCTGATAGGTGAGGTCATAATAAAAAACCTTCGGTTGGTGAAATGCACACATCAGGGCCGGGGGACTCGTGAGGACTTCGAAGATGTTCATCGTTTTCTTTATTCACGCGATGGACGAACGATAGTTTATTACTGCTTCCATACTCATCTTTCCACGACCAAAATCACAAACCGGGTCGTCACTGCAAACTTTGCCAAATTCGTGCGTTGGGGATCCACAGGGATAAAGTAGCGACCGAGTACAAAAAGAGTTATGGCTGCACCTCAGTTCCTTTTCCTGTGGTGTCCCAGAATGATATAGAGCCCGTAGGATTGAAACATTATCTCCAAAAATTCCCGGGTAAATTCACGTAAATCTAAGATTTAAGCCCGGTTCCTCCCGGTCAGTATCCAAACCTTTTACTCACTGTCCTACGACTGGACGCACGCCAAGCTTTATTTATCGCAACGGACCACTACGGGTGGCTTTCTTCTCAGGGGCAGCCGAGGGAACTCGCTGCGGCGGCCCTGGGATCACCTGCCCACTTAAGATAGTATTTTGACGGATGGAGAGGGAAAATAACGGAGAAAATTCCGCGACACGACGGCCGTATTCGATGGGTCGTCCATATGGATAACTAAGCTGGGGTTTGGGAATCGCGCCAAAAAACAAAAAGATAATGAAGGTATCGTTTCCACTCCACGGCATCTCCGCTTAATGAGGAGAAGGAAGACCCCCGCGTTACTCCGTCTCCCCTCAGCGAACTCCAGCCCAACCAACCCACCCAACCCCTTTCTCTCCTCGTGTTTGTCGAAATCGAAAAGATGTTCGATGCATACAACGAGAGGGATGGGGAGGGGAAGGAGTGGCGGAGGCTGGTGCTAAAACTCGATTCTGTTACGCACGCGCCAACGCAAACATGACGAGGGTCGTCACGTGGTGCGGCAGGGGAGCGGGGAGGGGAGAGAGGCTTAAGGGGTGTGTGTGAGGGGGGAGAGTCCCGCGGGAGGAGGATTGGTAGAGAGGGGAGCGGGTTTCACGCGGTTTTGGGACCGAAAGGGATGGTAATTGGTTCCAGATTACGAACGCCACTTTAAAAGCCGTGACGCGTAGGGCCGGGTACTCCCGCGACGGAGTGGAACGTGCGTGTCGGTGCACATGTGCGTGCGTGCTTGGTGCTCGATTTCATTCAGCGGAGGCCGCGGAACCCGCGGGCGCGGAAGGGGAGGGCACACGAAGGGATGGACTCGACCACTCCACTTGGGAAAGTGGTGTGAAAGTGTTGGGGAGAGAAAATTTACTAACCAAAAGGCTGAAGAGGACATTATTTAATGTTATATTTCACTCCTCCTGACGGACGAGGAGAAGTTTCGCAGAATAGATGCCCTTTGCGAAAGGGAAGCTGTTTCAAGTACCAATTTCCCGATGCCTTTTTTTTAACTTCGGGATCGTAATTCAGACGGCGAGTGTAAATCGATCACGAATTATGAAAGCTAAGATTCAGCGTAGACAACCGTGGATGAGAAGTCGCCGTATCGACGCTCTCAATAAAGGGGTTCTCGATTATGACCACCAGAACTGAGTCTCAACACTGAAACGAAGACAAGTATACCAAGAATACATACAAGAACAATAAATGCACAATTGTGAATTAACGAGTCGTAAGAGGCCGAAAATATTACATTAACCATAAGAAGAACATAACAACAAGATGAAACCCAAATCAAATTTTACGAAAACTACGACAAAAACCCAAGAACGATCCGTTGATTACATTAATGTATCGATGTGTGGCATGAACAATATAAATTTCCTTATTATCAACAGCATTTTCTGTAGTTGAAAACAATTATAAGTAGATTAAAAGCCGTTTGAACACGGTTTCAAGACGAGTGTTTGTCATCGTTGAACCTAATACTATGTTTAACGATAAGCTAATGGATTCAGAGCTCATATTTCAGAAAATTTCAATTTTATATCCTACCGCTTCCACAATAAAGCAACATAAAATTTGAGATGGATTAATACGTTTTTCTCCTCTGCGTCCACAAAGTATAAAATTGCAATCAATACATATTCTAAAAGTAAAATAGTAACAATTAAATAGAAATGAACCATTCTTAATTATTGAGTTCCTATTTTTGAGGCGTGATAAAATGTTATGCCGCAGCTGGTGAGGTTCGGGCGTATATTATGCACGAGTGTACCGCTAAACTTATTGTAACTTAAAGAATGGATATGAACCTTCAGGATTCATTGCAGAATTAAATTAATGCTGTTTACCATAATCACTGAAAAATAAGCATTCCATAACAGCTAACACGACTAAACGTATTTTACAAGTAAATTTTTTCACCCTCTCAGTATTAACGGGCAGTCTAAGTCAAAGGACATGTGGAAAACCACAGGGTGGGAAGATTATTGCCTACACAACTCCAGAAATTTCAAAATAACCAGTTCAGGTTAAACAACTTATGAAGAGTTTTTACTTATATTATGAGTCACTATAGGTGCAAGAAACAACTCTGTGAATCAATATAAGATTTTATTTTTAAATACACAAATATCAATTTTTTGCAGCTTAATCGATTCACTTTAATCAACAGCAATTTTACCATTAAAAATATCTCCACCTCGACCAGAAAGTCGCAAGATATTTATCCGGTTCAATTATATGATCATTCCATAATGCATAAGATCTGTGGGAACCGTGCATATGATGAATACATCTTCAAAAAAGTAATGAATTTTCGAAATCTCGGCAAATATACCCGGATGAAATGACGAGGACAGGGATGGCCGAGAAAGTCGATATATGCTAGCCCACATCCTTCTCATTTATCCGACATTGGATTACCCACTGCTTTACAAAAATCCAGACCCGAAGGAATTTCTCGAGTGGCTCCCGAGTATCGAGAATGGATTTTGCGTACCCGATCCTTTGCGACCCGAATATGCGACTTTCTGGGTCACGAGGCCCTGACGCAAAAACAAATATATTCTCCTTAAGGGAGCCAGCGACCGTCACAACGCCTGCCACATTCTACGCTATACCACTCAAAATCCACCGACCGTATCCGACTCCCTTTTAGTACTGACATGATTTTATGCACATTTGCACCCACAACCACACATACTACTATTCTAATTGTGCGCTGACGAGAAAGGGTCCGCGTCGCAAAACCAAAGACCAATTTACGAGCCCTCCGAAAAAAACATGAAATATAACACTTTCCCAATCCCATTCTATGACGGACGGGTGGTAAGTAGGGGGAGAGCATTTATTGTTGTCACAACATACTTTACGAGCAAACTACAACGACTTCGTGAATAAATGAACCCGCGGTGGCTTCGAGAAACTGGCTCCAGGTGTTGATAAACAATTGAACATCCACGGAGGAACGGTTTGCGGACCATTCTCGTGTGTCCCCTCCCCCCTTCCACCGCACGCCGCGCGAAAACATTAAATAAGCAAGTCGCAAACCAGGGGGAGGGGGGGAAAGGCTCCTGTTTACCCACCCTCGGCGACTTGAAGAACTTCCAAGTGCTACGCAAATAAGACCGCGTAATGAAATTTTTTCGCGGCGGAAGAGAGCGAGTCGTGGGGGAGGAGGGGGTGAGAGAGAGAGAGAGAGTTGGGGGAGAAAGGGAGGAGGGACGCCGCCGAGGGCAACGAAATGAGCTCCGCGGTGCGGCAACGCCCCTCCCCGTACCCTCCTCCGCCGCCGACTCCGAGCCGAGCGGGATCAGAGCTTCCTCCTCCTCTCTCCCACAACGTGTTCCCCACTTCCCTCCCTCCCACACACACACACACTCACCCCTTCCGACCAAATGAAATAAAATGGAACAGGATAAAATGGAAAGGAAAAGATAACCCTCTTTTGTTCGATGGCGGCGGCAAACAAGGTACAACACCACAGCCGCCGCCGCCACCACCACACACTAGAGAGCGGATGACACTGAAACACCCGACTCACACACATACACAAACACACCGAGACGCACGCGGACTACGAATGCATTACGTCACGTGACCTTGCGCCACGCCGTGTTTTCACAGCGGGGGACCTTTTTGGCGCAGCCCGCCCCCACCCCTCCATCCACCCCCCCCCCTCATAGCAAAATCTCCCCCTCCTCAACATCCTTCCCCGCACTACGCCACTGTGTTCGTCCCGCCACACTCCGGGGCAGTCGCTTCCAGTGCGTGGCACGCGTACCGCCGTCATCGGTGGTGGTGTGAGGGAGGCATTCGGATGACACTCGTGCATCTGCATATCGATGGAGCGGATCGATACGACGACGACTCAAAAAATTAGCTGCAGTCGACTCCCCGACGTCCGCGGTGAGGGGTAGTAGCACGAGAGTCTCGGATGACGTACAAACGGGGTCCAGATTACAAAATATGGTCAACGCTGCGCGGGGCGCCATGCACGGACGGCCTTGGGGTGAAAATTGTTAAAATATTGAAAAATGATAGTCTGAAAAATGATCTCAACCACTTAAACGAGCCAAACAATTAGTTGCGTGAGTTAAATAGAATCAATAGAGCTAAACAAGAGTGGTGAAAACGGAAATATACCGCGAGGCCGAACAGGACGCCGAGTGACAAATTGACGGTATTTGTTAAGAGGGGAATGAAAGAAGGGACAACAGCAAACGGAAATTATGAATGGAATTACATCGGAGTAGGTGCTCAGGGAAAATCCTGATTTAGTAATGCAAATATTTGAAAATTTATTTCAAGGGAACACGGCTCTGAGGTTAAGAAGAGAACTTGATGATTACCAGCTTCTTCCAACAAACATAAATATGTGTCCAGAGAAAAACAGTTACCAACCACAGGCTAGGGACAGCTGACACTGCTCCAGTTTTGCTGGCTGCCAGCCTTACTACACGGTCATATCACCCGTTATAACCGAATTTATGAAGCTTGTGATGTTCAATTAAGGGAGCATTTTAGTAGTAGAGGGGAAATGAACCGAGGATAGTTGGCCTGACGGTAGCATATGCCCTAATGTAATGCATACATTCCATCTTGTTAAAAACAAGTATCATCAGATACCCAATACCTCCACACAAAGGGTAAATTGTGAATGAGATTAAGTCGTGTTAGCAATTTTCACTTTCAATCGTAAACTTATCTTGAAAACACCAGCGGCTAATTTGGTTTTAGACCTGCACAAGTCATTCAGTTTTTGCTACAAGTAAAATCAGTGATACCATAGTTATGACGTGACAAGGGCCATAAACAGTTTTCTCCTCAATTTGGGGCTAACCCAATTCTTTGTCCCAAACCGTTAATTACGCAACTCGCAAACTTACAACTGGTCGGGTGAGATCACACATGTAATACTGACACATCGTGATTAGGCGCACGAGTAACACTTATTTTCGGCAATGTCAAGAAGGAATGGAAAGGACAAGAGGGTGGGATGGGAGAGAAAGAGAGAGAAATGTGAACCCTCTTTGTACGGGGAAGAAGAGTTACGGGAAGCGACGAGATATGGGGAAGGAGAAAGGGAAAAAAAGGGAGTTGAGAGAGTGAGAGAGGTGGTGGGGGATTGCTGTATCTCTGAACGCGTGCGACCGCGAATGTGTGAGCACGCGTGTGCTCGTTGAAAAACGTCCATGTCGAGGATGTTGGAAAAATTTGGCGAGGAGTGGATGAGACGGAGGGGGGTTGCGAGGGCAGGGAGCCACGCGAAGAACATGGGAAAAAAGGGAGAACACGGGAGAGAAGGAGAGGAAGGGGGCAGAGAGGGGAGAAAAGCAGAGCGACCCTTCGCTGAAGCAGCACTGAGAGGGGGAAAGGAGCGGAAGAAGTGGGCCAGTCGATAACTCGAGCGGGAACCCCTCTTCCTCCCCCATTCCCCTTCCCGGCTCTTTCCCACCCTTCCCCACGGCACACCCCTTCCAACCAACACCCGCTCCCTCACATGGAGCACCTCTCACACTCCAAATCCCAGCGCAAAGCCAAACGGAGGGGAGCGATTCAGAATCGATTCGCCGGTAAATCGATTATTTTCGCATCATTCCCGATCATTGTGTGAGTGCCATACCGTGGCGAAATTCCTCCGCAGGCGGAATAGGCCTTCGTGCCTGACCTTATAGTCATCTCCGACTTCTTTCTAGTTCGTCTTTCGACTATCGCTGGGAGTCAGGATCACAGCGTCATAACGTAACTTCATTATTTACGTCTAGATAGGGAAGAAAGGCTAAATTTAGAGAAGGAGAAGGAGCTGAAGGCAGGTATCGCAATTCGAGGAGTAAAGGTGGGCGAAATGCAATCCTTCATCTATCTGGACAGCAGTATCACTTGGGATTGAAGAAGTTCGAACGACATCAAGCGAAGAATAGCTCAAGCTAAGGAGGAGTTCAAGAAGAAGAGACAACTTCTTTATGCAAAGAACCTAAGGTTGCAAAAAGGAACCGGTTCGCCAAACCGTTCATATATGGTAGAGCATGGAGATTCTACAGATCAGAGACAAGGAACATTGGAAATGTTCCTGAAATGGATCAGGAAAGAATAGAAGTACCTGTAACATGGTACCGGAGGAGAATTCTTAAGATTAAACGGACAGACAAAGTGAGGAACAAGGAAAGACATGGAAGAGCATAAGAGGATAGAACAACATGGAGAACTCCATCGAAAAGAAGAGCTAGATGATTTGGATAGACCTTGATGCACAATGATTTCGATAAATACATAATAGAGGGAAATATGATGGGAAATCTAATGGGATGGTCTAGCGATGAAAACAAGTAGACACGTGCAGGGGACATATTAAGGAGGACTTAAAACAGAAAAGCTACAAGGGATGATGAAATTAACACAGGTTAGAGAAGAATGGAAGACTACAGTAAACAATCTTAGGAATGAAATATAGACGACGATGGTGACGGGAAGGATAATTATTTGGGAATGGAGATATAAGATATTGCAGTGCAGCATTGGGTTTACTATTGCCTCTGACGTCATTATGGTCATAATATAACAAAAACGTTTCGAGATCATAACTACCATCAAGGGTCCAACATTGACAGCATGTGGAAAGTCAGTGTGCTCCATGGTGCCAACGAAATGGTGAATCTTTGGCATTGAGGATGGGATCCCGGAGCACCCCTGGACGTATATCTTTATTTTAGATAAACTAGGGCACTCCGATAAGTTTTCTTATTCTTTTACTTTCAGCCGACTTGATTTTATCGAGGTGGTTTTCGCTGAGTGCAACCCAGTTGGGGATTCGTATCAACGACTGTCCCGCGCATTAGAGCCGATCCATGTTGACGACGAGAACAAGAGAGAGAATATGTTCTTTCTGCCACACCGCGATGCAAAACCAAAGGGAATGAGAGACGGCACATATTCGCTTGGCAATCAATTCCTTCCGCACATGCCCACTCTTTTTTATAACGTTGATTCAAATCGGATCTAAGGAGAGAAAAAGATAGAAAACCCCTCCCCCGGGATGGCCACTCACTTTTTCAATTCAAATTCCCAACTTTTTACAAATTTTCCCGAAGTGAGCCAGACGTCTTTTGCCCAATCTGTGTCGGGAATCTGATTGAGGCATCTTTAACGAATCATCGCGGGGGGTTCCACCGGGACTACTACGTTTAGTTTTGGCTAGTTTGTACGCGCCATCGCCTACGGTACAGACTTAACTGATCTTACAGCTAAAAGCAAAAGCTTTCTCATCGGGAATTCTCGAAAAACACATCACATTCCTGACTTTTCCAGACTGAGTGCACAACCTGCTTATCCGCTGACTGCCAACCGGCCTAAAAAATAAAAAGAGAAAAATGGCCGGCATCACCTATGGCTGATGGCTATGCTGCTGATAAAGGTGAATTTCTATCAGCAGGTTTACACCAAAATGTAAAATCAGCAGCAACTACGTCAGCAAATTGTTTTCAATGGCTTTGGCATTTTCCGCTTCCTTACCATTTACCGTTATTTCAGATAAAAAAGACGCTTTTCCCGCATAGTTTTTGCTCCACAGTCAATGAAGGCAAAAATTAATTAAGGGTGGTTCTGCCTTCGACTCGATGAACTTGAATTCAACCAAGATGATATGAAGGGAGTTTCATCCATTTGGAAATTTAATAACTACACTCCCCACTCACAGATTCACGAAATCCCTTCTAAAAATAGTGCGTTTAACATGGGCTCTAATGGGCAAAGTCGAGATTTTCAGTAAAAAAATTACCAACAACATGAAGGAATATCCAAGTATGGACGTCACGGAACCGGTTAAAATTTTTAAAAAGTGAAATGAAGAAAAACTACAATTTGAAGGCTAGCCTCTGACGCATTATTACCCAAAATAATTTAGCAACTAATTTTTACAAGTAATGAATATTACAGCTGAAGCTATCACGATCTCAACGACGGTGAGTTAAATTTAACGATAAGCAACAAATATCAATGCATTTTATAAATAATTTTTCATGAATGAGAACAAAAGCGTTATTCAATAACATTGTAAACAAACTGTTCTAGTGTCCGTTTTAATTTGATAAACATACAAGATTAATGCGGGAGACAGGGCTTAATGATAACTAACACTTGGTTTAAACAACACAAAAGGCGTTGGTATGCGTGGAAAATGCCCGGAGATTCAGAAATATATCAGTAACCAATTCATTTAGGAGCCACATGATTAATTCGCACATTTAGTAATAATGAAGCGTAGCGTCCGATTCTAAAAGATAAAACACGAAAGACTGGTTAGGAAATCGTAGAAGCATCAACCAGAATGACAGGGACGGAGTGTCAGCAGGTTGTAGTGAAAATTATGAGTGAGGACAGGGAGCTGGGTAGTCGAGAGAAATAATAAAAAGATTAGAAAGAGAAATAAAAAATTATCAAAAAAGGGATGGCCAAAGCTACAAACGAAATAATTGGAACTGTAAATAGAAGAAGGACAAGGAAACCATGGATTACGGTTACGTAGAAGGGAGTACAAGGAGTTAAATAATGAACTGAGGTGGGCAACAGAGCCAAGGGAGGTGGTGGAAGATGCAGTGCGCGGATAAGGAAAGTTTCCAAAGGAAGGTTGAAATGGGTGATTTGCCCATAACAGTGAAAGATAAATCAGGAAAAAAGAAATGAAAATCCGTGCAAACAATCAAAGATAAGTCAGGAAAATTATTAACTGAACTAGTAAGGGTTCAAGAGAAAGAGAAGGAGTATGTAGAGGAAATACATGGTAAAGTCATTACGCCAGCAAGCTAAAACATAGAAAGAGAAAATTACGTATTTGCAGGAGAAAATAGGTTGGGTCCAGGAATACTTTGGTGAGATAGCAAGGGCAATAAGGGCCATTGTGTACGCTGTCTCTATCCAAAACCTACCTTAACCGGTAGGATAACAATGATAACAACACATGCACTTTGCCAACGGAAAATTTTAAACCCTAGAACTTTACTACACCAGCCTAGACCACCATAATTTTCAACTAGTTCAGATTATAATGACTTATATTCCGTGGTTCACTATATTTTACTTGAATCCCACTCAGGAGGACTTTATACCCATTAAATTGTAAAGCAACTGCTAAACAGAACCATTCGATTCAAAACAGAAAATTGCATACATGACATGAGGCTTTAGTTTTCTGGAGTTTTATTTAACCTAAAATAAAACAGTTCCACATATTTTCTCCTTGTATTGCCTCACTTTAATTACAAATCCTTTTGAACTTCACCTTTTCCAAGAGCGTTTCCAGGAGTATTTTTTATCGAATAAATCGTAAGTGCAGAACTTACTTTCATAAAGCTCTCGAATCTCAGCCCTAGACTTAATACGTCTTAAGAAAGAAGCTGAGGTCTGATTGGAATTAAATTGTATTCTCTTTCATTTTGATTGTTTATATGTCACTACTACGACTGATGAAATACAAGTCAACAGAAAAAAGTATCAATGCGTCGACTCTCGAGGTTAAAATCAAATTTTGACGTAGTATTTAATTCTTTAAACTTTGCATGCGTGTCTTTGATCGAATCACCGCAACAATATGCATAATATAAATTATTGCCAAGAGTTTCCCATATGGTGTTGGATACTCCCCTCGGAATATAAAAAAAACTAAGATATATAAAACGGCAACGGTCAATAACAAAGAGAATTCAAACCGAAATGACCAATCACCACATATTAACACAAAAATAATTTAATTATTATTCACTGGTGAGAGGAAGTTAACAGTAATGTACAATGTTTAACCATTTCAGTTTATATTTACAGCTTAATACATTTCATCTTTGACACAGCCACAAAACACGATAATATTATAAACATCGATAACTAAAACGCGTACGAGTAAAGCTATCATAACATGCCAAAGAAATAGTGCCTACACAAAAGAAGTTTCCATGCCTTCGCTTCATCTCTCACAGAGCAAGAGACGGGCATACTCAGTTTTTCATTCTGAACCGGACTCTAAAGTTTTTTTTTAATTTTCCGCCATTCGATCCCTCATCTTCTTTAACTCTTTATTATGTATTTACCCTATATATTTGTTTTACAGCAAAATATGCCGACGCAGTGATAAATCAGTCAAATTTCACAATTGACTCTTTGATTTAAGTGATTTACTGATTTACTGCCGCTGATTTAAGTGATTTAACGCTGTTTCTATCCGGAGAGGAAATACCTAAAATTTACCACAAGACACACGTATTAGCTTCCATTGATAATAACGACGTTAGCATAAAACACTGAAAACACAACAACATACAGACTGGCAAGCATTGCACTTTACAGACATAATACTCAAGAAATTAGCAACGCACATTCTCCAACAGACAATTATGTAATAACATAAAACCACAGTAATATGTACACACACACACACAAGGTTTGGAAACGAAGGAAAGAAAAGAGATGGGAAGCAACATTTAGGCTCATGCAATGGTGCCGTACAGTTCTCAACATGGTTCTTTCCTCTTCGGCCCTTTTATATACTACTTCCTCGCTCCTCACTTATAGTCGGTCCATTTAATCATCAGCATTCTCCCCCGGCACCATGTTTAAATGACTTTTTTCTGTCCATATATTTTACGAATTACATTTATCAGAACACGTACTAATTATATGATATATTTTATACCTAACTTTGACGAGAAATTACGTGGCGGAAGGCAATCCGGCCCAGATTATAGGCGATTTATTATCAACGCAGGCGTATCTGATTAAGGTCGGGCAGTTTTTCCAGCACTCAATCCATTCTAAACGGGATCGATCGATTGTAAAAAATTCCTCGGGCCTATCGATCCATGCCACACGAATGGAATCGTTTACTCCCCCCCCCTCATTCCCTCTTCCCTCCCGTCGAAAAAGGAACCTCCTCTACGACTTCCTAAACACCACCCGAAAGAAAACCGCGAACGTCACGTCCCCCCCCCCCTCTCCCCTAAGGGGCCACGCGACAATCCATCCACCCGCACCACTCGAGCCGATCGGTGGTAACAACATTCTTCCTCCTCTGCATTTCACCCCTTCCCAGAGCCCCCACTCCTCCACGCCGCTCCACCTCCACGCACCCCCTTCCCTCCCCACTTTGGAACGCCGCAGAACAGCAAGCACTCATCACTCTACTGAATAGAGAGAGGTCGAGAGAGAATGGGGGCGGGGCAGGGGAAGTGAGGGATTCGAAAGCGGGAGTTCGGAGTGAGGAAATGGGGGAGGGAGGGAGCGAGCGAAAATCCTCCTCTCTTTTCTCCCCCTGAATGAACGGCCGATGAAAAGGATTTACGAGGATTTACGCCAAAAACGAGGCCTCGGGGCGGATGCGCCTCTCGCGGAGGGCGGGGAGTGGAGAATGATTAAAAAGAGAAAAAGAAAAACTATCATTTTTTTTGAGAGGGGGAAGAATACGGGGGGAGGGGGGCTATTTAAGAGTTGTGTGCATGCGCCGAAATGAAAGGGGGCGTTCCAAAATATATTTCGCCCGGGAGATAAATCTTTCGGATGACGCCGGTAAGGCTTCGATTAAGCCTGTCGCGTACGTGTCGGGTCTCGAACGCGAGGTTGTAATTAGTAGCAGGGGTGGGAGTACCGTTCTTTTATGTGCCGAAGGATTGCAATTTTCCACTTACCAAATTATTGTTTTAATATTAGAAACGTTAAATCATGAGGCCATTGCATGTTCCTCGTTCAAACGCTACCATCACACTGGATGTTTTTCTTTATTTGAAGAAAAAAAAGATTCCAATAATTGCGTCACGATGGAAAATTCGAAAATGATCCAAAAGGGTCTAAAAATATCCGCCGAACGTGAAAATTAAAATGAGTTAATATCCACTCAGGTTTGTCTCCCAAAACGTCCTTGAGCACTCATGTAACATCCTTCAGACGTGAGTCGATGCATTTATTTCAAAACATTATAATTAAGGTTTCTTAAACGGCATTTCGATGGCCAATAATAATAGCAAATAAGTATTATTGGTCATCGATAACTCGTGTACGAAAACACATTTCCATTTGGTCAACATTCGAGGTCCTTTTAAAATATTACAAGTTGCTTCATTGCTCATAGAGGTATAGCCTTTACATGGGGTGATTACTAAAGATCATAATAATTTTATCCATCCAGGATAAATGGATTTTTAAAATCACTACGGAAATCGTCGATAAATTATCTCCACAACGATCAAACTACCCGTGCAGGGATGTTAGAATATCTGAATTGGGACACATTAGGACATTTGAGAATTTCAATAAAAGCACAATAATTACAAAAACGACAAAGTAAAAGGACATTTATAACCCTTTGGAGTAATAGTAAGAAGTATGCGGAGATATTTGCTCAGTCGCCAGAGGAATATAAAGTGCCACTGTAATATCGGGAAAAATTTTCTGCTAATATTTTTAAGAAGCTTCTTTACAATTCGCGGAAGCACTCGCAACAGGAATAGAATAAGCACTGTTATTTCATTGACCAAATAATCCATCCAATGAATATTTGTTGCAATTCCTATAGAACTGATCCAGAAGTTTGGAATTGGATCCAAAATTTTGGAAATTGCATGAACGGAGAGGATTCGGATAGAAACAAAAAAACGGTAGGAAAACCACGCGAATTGTACTCAACTGTACTCGGGCATACTTGATACAAGCGGACCTCCACACCCACCATGCGAGACTGACAATTGGCGACGGAGAGATCGTAGTACAAGGGTTATTACACTAAATTTTGACCCGCCTCATTCCCGGAATACACAACTCAACCCGACGAATCGTAAGGAAGTTAAAAACAGCACTGTTTTGAAGGAGGGCCGTGGGATTTGACGACTTGCAAGTTTATTGCTGGCAACAAACCCGAGTCCCTGTACCCAATCGAGAAGGCTTATACCCTTCGGCCATCTGGCGAGGGTAAAATTCGTCGATGAAAAATCAAAAGGAGAAGAAAATGACGAGGGCCGCAAAGAGGGAAGCCACGTCTTAAAAAGGAAAGGGGAGATGAGAACGAAGAGAGGGTTCAGATTTATTGCGCCCGCTCATGCTGTGTTTACGTCTGCCTCACTGATTCCAGGACTCCACAGGTTCACGGATAAAAGCCTCCCCGGAAAGTTTTCCGTGGATGAACGGAATAAGTCTTTCGCTGGACAATTGGCCTGCCGTTTTAAGTGCTGCAAAAATCTCCGTTGATCCTACTGAGACTATATTCCCGAGCTTTATTATTGCGTTTAAGGACGTGTACCGACTTGGCTACATAACTAATGGAGGATGGAGTTTGAAGAAAGGGAAGCGTGAGGGTCGAACAAATTAAGAGCGCTCATCGCGCGAACAGAGTGAAAGGATGAGAGCCGCGGAAGAATGAGAATTACCAGACACCGGCCGAATGGAAGTTTGCCAAGCGCTGAAAAGTTGTTTAATGACTCTGACTCTAGCACGGTTACTTTCCACGAAAGCAAATAAAATTAACGCGCCACCCGAAGTTGTAAATATTTGTTCTGAATAATTCATTAATGCAGTTTAAAAGCTAATAACCCCCGAAAAAACATAGGACATTACAAGCTCAAAGAAATATAGTATATCCTATTATTTTACGGGAGGGAAAATTTTTCTGGAAAGTTTTCAGAGTATGCGACGAAATTAGAATAATTGAAGCAGCGAGCTATTCGGGTACTCCGACGGGAAACACTAATTTCAAAAGTGAATCGTCACATCAAGTATTTCACTTTCGGCATTGCAGCCTTAGAGCAAGAATAGATTCTAAACTTTAGCCTTGAGACTATACGACGAGTACTTTTTTTCTAGCGTAAGGTCTAAACCGGGAGGCAACCTATATTTGGAAACGAGAAACACCAGGGAGAATAAAACAACAAACACTTAAGTAACAATGAATGGATAAGTTACATCTAGGGCCGGTGTCGCGTGCCATATGACATGACATTATAATACTGCTCTGAAGGAATCATCACAGTTCTTTTTCACTCGGGATTTTGTAATTCCATTATTTGCTCTATAAAAGCATTTTCATCACTCTTTCCTCCGCTTTTGCCATCATCCATGTCATAACCATACAGAAGATACCTCCACATGTAAGTTTTAAAGAGCCGTTTCCTAATGCCAAGGCTAAGAACTGGTAGCCATTAGTAATTGTCTCTTCCGCCGTAGTTTTTAGGGGAGGATACCGACAGCTAAGGTCATTTGAGCCATTAGGGATGGGCAGGAAAGGATTTTAGGGAGGTGGGAAACCTGGCGTCGGCATTAAACTACTCTTTACGCAAGGCGCCGAGGGGTCCGTAGTTTAACGTCCCATGCGACGGACAACGTACTCACTAAAAGTGCTCTCAACGAAGAATCTCAAGCAAGGATCGGGATTCCCCTAAAAATTACTCCAGGATTCGAACCCGTGCCCTCTGGGTGGAAAGCCAGCACGTTAGCTACCGCACCATCCCAATCCCCTTGTCTCTTCCGATAGAAAGCCGTCCACCTACTCTGTTCTGCATATGACTTTTCTCTTGCTATACTCATAAAATAGTAGAACCCTTCCACTTATTCAATTGTTTCTGTCCATAGTCCTGTTTGAAAATGATCATCCCCTCGACCATAAACCATTACTATGATTTTGTTCTTTCTTATTCCAATATTGAATTTTTTCGTCTCCACGCATTGCATGGAGCAATTTTCTCGTCGCACGCATTCTATCTCCTTCGCAATTGCATTATCAGGTCACGCTAAATTTCTGCAACTATAGCTGCGTCTTCAGAAAATTGCAGCATCCATCATCCTCTTCCGTGTATTTGCTTTCCGTCTTTTATTGTTGTCATGCGCTTTCAATTCATAAATTAATGTCCTAAGGGCCTGCCTTTTTTATTTAGATTCTCCTCTCCCTTCACTGCATCCAATCACTGCCGCCTGTTATTATTTCACACGTTATACAGACACGATGCTCAATTTCGTTACTCGTAAGCAAACGGGCTACATTGTCGTTTCATTGCTCCCAGTTGTAAGCTACCCACTTGAGCCAATCATTGTAATTCGTAGGTGGCTAGCGTTCGTGACGCACTTACAAGATGAGTAATTAAAATTGGACGGGCGGGGCGTGAAATAGGAGTTTTCATGAGACCGTTTAGTCGTTACGTGGGAGAACTCGCAAGATGAAATCATTTTGGACTTCGCTGGAGTACGCACAATGCATCGTTGTAACCAGATTTGTGGAATCCCGAAAGACTCAAGTAATAGAGTAAGGGTGGTTCCGCATACAACCATCAATTTTTGATTGACAATTGTGTTAAATGGGTAACTCAAATGATTGATACAGAAACTGAGCGTATAAGACTGGAATATATATTTGAACTTAAGTATCATGACAAATCAAATTCGAATTATGATGTTTGTGGCGCAAAAATGGAATGGTGAAGAGGTGAGGTGAACACACATTCGGCTTAGTCGGCAAATGCTTACTCATTCTCTATAGATACTAAAATGATGGAAATATGAGCCAAATTCTGAGGGAAAAAGATATACCAACTAAAGGTCTCAAGCATGAGCAGCATTCCCACGGAATATCGGCCGACTTCTCTTGAGAAATAAGGGAGAAAATCTAAGCCCGTTGAACATAAATTTGAGAATACCAGGAGTGGAAAGGAGATCGGAACTAGCCGAGCGGAAACTAACGAAGCCTTCCCGTTCCGGAATGCCCCGTGATGCAATGAATTCGGTGGCCAGGTCTCGATGCTCCTCGATACCTCGCGGCCTGCGTGACAACGGCCCCCGCGGTTGCATGACCAGATAATCATCGCGCTACAGGCCCGTAAAATGTTTCCCAATTTCTTTTTAGAGCCCTTATCACCCTCCTACAATCATCTGATTCAATAACACACAAGTTCCGCCGTGAAAGCAGGGGCTAATTTAAACCTCAATGGGGGATACTTGCTTTACGAAAGCGATAACCCCCAACGAAAACGAGAAGGAATAACGTTGCGAAACGTAATATCATGATAATTGGGCACTATGCAGCTTCGCTTAAAAGATTGAACCTCTTATCGCTCGCAATTCAGGTGGAAACGTGCTAATGAATGCCTCCGGGACTGTGTGAATTATGCATTGTATATTTTTTTTAAAGTTGGCCGTGATTATCGTAGATAGAGAAATTCAACCGCTCTTCTCGCCAATAGCAGTCTTTCAGGCATGTCACAGGAGAGAAAGGAGAGGGGGGGACGAATTTTCTCCCGCGAATCCCCACGGTTTCCTTTCTGAAGTTCTGCCTTCAGCTTTACGTAATGTACAACGAAGCATTCCAAGGAAGCCAGGGAAGGCGCGTGATCGATTTATCAGGCAAGACGGATAAGGCTCGAGAGTTAAAATGTTTTTTTTTATTTCGTGATGGTAGTTTATAATGTTTCAAAGGAAGGTTGAGCATAATAATTAAATTTATGAGAAAGCAGTCAAATGTTAGACAACTGGCTGTTTTAAGAATTCGGTGTGGTATTCCCACGAGCTTTCCTGGGCCTTTTCCCCCCTTCTTGAATGTCTAACGCCATCCAATATTCACCCACACCTTTCGACTTATCCTTCTCCCTTAATGATGTAATTTATGGGCAAGCAGATTAGATTGGCCAATGAACCATTGTGAATCGAACTTAACCAAACTTAATGCTCGCTCTTTTTTTATTTGGTGGGTGAATTTCACTACGGCTAAGGAACTGATGTTACGAATCAAACTAAACGTATTATCACGATGCGACAGAAAGATTTGGGAAAATATAAACGGAAACGTCCACTGCCCAAGAAAATTTGATTCTAACAGGGAAATAAATTAAATATATGGAAAACGATAAGAAGGATCCACGTTGTAAAAAGGAATCAACAAGAAAACGAATAACAAACCAATGAATAAGCTTTATAACAACCAAACTACATGTATTTCTGATAACGTCATTTCAGAAATGATACATACACGCATCAATTGATGCAAGAATCAATTTTTTATGACATTAGTCAAAGCTATGAAAGTCATAATTTACCAAGTGTATTCCTAAATTTCAGCGCATTAATGAGAAAATTTCCATTATAAAAAGGAGTAGATATGTGGTATCTTAATCGTTTAAAAAATTGAAATATTCATAAGTTTGCAATGTTTATTCAGTACTAAAAAAAAGAAATCAATCTTTTTTTACTGAATATTGCCAATAACCAATTGATTATCTGATTTACTGTCTTCAGATTAAAATTAGTCATAAAGAAATTTAGAGTGTTTAATAAACATTTTGGCATTGGTGTATGCCAAATATCTACTACAAATACACGTTTAATACGAGTAAGTATGCTCTTCGTACAAGACGGTAATCATAAAGTTATTATGCCGTATACGAATGCATAAAAGGAAATATTTCAACGTACATTCAGTAAAATAATTATGGACGAGCATTCTCAGGCCTATGCAGTGTCCTTCTGAAATGAGCAAGGACACTTCTCTTCGAGCTTTGCGTACTATTTCTTTTCTTTTCGGATCCAGAAAATTACAGAAAGCTATGCCGGCTGAATTACGGACGAGACGCTACATGCAAATGAGGAATAGTTGTATGGCAGCGGTTGGGAGCCGATCATGTGTGCGGATAACGCCACTCCACGGGAAACACGAAAAAACAGCTCCCGCAGCCGTGGCGTGTGGTGAAAATAGCGAAACGGCCGTCGCTAGTTCTGACCACGGCATAGAGCTGAGAGAGAGGGGAGGAGAAATAGAGGTCGGACCAAAGAAAAACAACTCAGCCACCTTCTGTGCATGTGAATGAAGTCGGATGCACGAGAGGCGACCGTGAGAAGCCTTGCTCCCAACCAAACCGCTCCCCAGTAAACAAGACTTTCTGTTTAGGAATACGCGGAGAATCTAAATCCACAAAAGCAGAATATACTCGCGATAGCGAGTGGCAGGCAGGTAGTGTCCGAATTTCAGCAACGAAATGGGAAGCAATCAAAGCAAGGCTCTACGCCTCTATGAACATTTATAATATACCTGTATACCATAATAGAATAAAGAACTCTTGGAAGTTTCACAAATCGTTTTCAAAACTGAAGTTTTTCCCTTGGATCACTATTAACTCATTTAATCAATTAAATCATTCTCAAGATTAGGACATGATTGGCCGAAACCATGGGATGCTTATTTTTAAAATACTGTGTGGACATTCACAGAGTTATTTATTCTTTTATAATGGACGTAATTATTCTTTTTGGGTTCACTCTACGTAATATCGAACCATTAGTTGTCATTACAAAAACTGTAATGCTGGGAACAATATCATTTTTCAACTAAATAAAAAACCAAAACAACGATTTCCGAATACATTCATTAATTCATAAAAAAATTAAAAGTCGAATAAATAACGCTGTTTGAAAATGACGCTTTGAAATTGAAACATCTTGGAAAGAATTCCGATCGTGGAACATTTCATCATTTAAATTCCCCCTGGATGTTATCAGCAGAATGAACGTGTAGAATTACATACCTATTCCGACTTCTCGGTGCTCATTTTTTTCCTTCCCCCAAACATATCGCGTCCTACACTACGAAGTGTGATTACTGCTGTATTAGTTTAATAAGCATATATATATATATATATATATATATATATATATATATATATATATATATATATATATATATATCCAGCGTAGCCGTAACTCGATAACCATCGAACTTTGGCCACTGTTGCCTTAACTTCCAAGTCAAAATTGATGAAAGTTGCTCCATTCCTTTATTCTCAAGGTCCAGGTGTGTGGTCAATCTTATAAACATCTTCCCTATTGACATTATTTTAGTATTTTTCAATTCCTATGTCCTCCCTTACAAGCCGTGGTAAGTAATTTGCTATCTAGTTAAGAATTTTGCATGGCCGAAAGCGTTCCAATAGCTTAGAGCGGACCTGCTATGCCCAGCGATGATGGACGAAGTCTCTCCATTACCAGTTCTCTATTGTGCTTTAATGTTCTTTTGCACAACATTTGACAGAGCACTGCTTATGTCCCACACAAAATAAACAATAATAATCAACAAAGAGAGGCTGACAAATGTTTGTGGAAAGTTACCAAGTATTTCGAACGAGCACAATAGAAAGAGGCTAAATCTATCGGGGGGGAAGATGAGTTTTAATTTGATTGTGTTTCCCCTTTTTGGTCCGGTGCACGCGAAAACTGGGAGGGAATAACGAAATCTCGTTCTATCTGTTTTACAGTCCATCTATCTTATTCTCTTGCCACTGTCGACGCCATGATAGACGGATTATTCCCCCCTTGTCGCAAATAAAATCGCACGATGTACACCTTTGCAATAGCCATCAATCAAAAATTGAGTAGTCTCCGGGGGCGCCCATCCCAGAATTTATTGTAATTATGTTACGCCTCGCGTCCATTCACGGCAATTTTTTGCCCACTGGACGGCTTTTCCTTGCACTTTCACGATTTCTCGAATTAATGTCCTACGTGAGGCATCTCAAATGGATGCGCAGAGCAGGCACTCGATGAGTGGTTCAACTTTGGTGTATTATCTAATTATCTCCCTTTCACTTTATCGCCACTACGCTTCCCCTCCACGCGCTTGAAGAACTCCTTAAAAGCTGTACCGGAATTGATATGTATTTTCCCGAGACAACGCCCGTGTATTTTAAATGTTAAGAAACGATCATTTGAAAATATACGAGCACCAAACCGTCAGGTGAACATACCAAAATTACACAAGGGAGTGAGATGGGGAGCTAAGCATCAAGATGGCAGTCAGCAATACTGGCGTCGCTATTGCGAGTAGAGGTTATCAAAGCGGTGGTAACGTGGGAATAATAGTAAACTCTAGCATATCACAAGGACGTCATCCGAGTTTTTAACAACTACAGTCAACAACTATAAACAGTTAATGTATCTTCTGAAAAAAGTCTTCCCCAATTCTTAAGAATCTTCTCATACAATAGCTCATCGAAAACTATATCTTAACGCGGCAGTCGAGTTTAACACTGTTGAGCTTGAAAAAATGAATTTGTTCCACAACTCCACTCTGGTAAGCAATTATACTCCTTTCCCCTATGAAAACTATGTGCATTTGTTCCTACTAATATAAACTATAAGAAATATACTGCAATTTAAATTTTCTACGGGCAGGCATTTAAGGAAATGATTACGGCAGGCTTCTTTGCTTAATATAATTTCATTTAACGATACCCGAGGATATTTCGCGACAGTATCCATGAGCAGAAAACGATGAGAGCCAATGTGAAATAAAAGGATGAAAAAATTGTGCCATAAATTTAAATTGGTATTTCAAAATGTTGGGCCCGAAACACTACTAAATTGAACTGACGTGACGTGCACAACCGATGCCAGTGTTAAAATATTGCATAATAATTTCGCATTTTGGCCAGGTGCTAGAACAACAACTTTTAAAAGACAACTACTGTCCAATAAAACTATAAGGAAACAAAGGTCGGTAGAGCGTGAGTGGAAGACCTAAATTTGGGCTTTTCTTAACGGAATAATGAATAGGCGACGGGGTTTATGCGGCAAAACGCAGTCTATTGTATGGCGCTTTCACTTTCACCGATACCGGCTGAGAGGAAGACAGGAAGGGCGCTCCAACGTACCCAAGAATGCGTGGATCTCGCCCCTCCCTTGGAAAACATCCTCTTTCATCTCTCAATCCTTTCCCCCGGCCCAAAAAGACCTGACATTATCCCTGGTTGCCTCGACACTGAATAAGCATGGAATTTCCAAGGATGCGGCCATCGCAGAAATAATAAAGATAACGGCACATTTTCATGGAAGCATGCTCTCACAATAAGGTGGGAAGGCCGTCCAACCAAATCAGGGAAGGGATTCGTCCTTCCCCAAGGGAGGCTCCGGTCGAGCGGTTTAACTTTTGCACCACGCCGAAAACAAAATAATTCGCGAACCGGATTCCAGCGACCGACTGGAGTGTAAACGGAACCACCCAAGCGTGCGGAATAATCGATTCTCAAGTCGTATCAGCCGATTTGACTTGCCGATTCATGCTAATGGAAATTCATACTATTCATGGTGTCATGTGGAAAGACTAGGCCAGGGCAAAGACCAGGCCAGCAAATCAACTTCTCAAAAGATTTTCATTATCTTATACCGCTGGTTTACATGGGATGTCCACAATCTTTGAAATACGTCCCTTAATTGACGCAGTATTAAATTATTAAAAATAAAACCCAATTCTGAATCTAGCATGTGAATTCTGTAAGTTCCCCCGGCCGGCACGCTTAAGCAGAGAGCTGGTATCTAGTCGCTTGCCTCGTAGGTAAAAAGTACTTGCCGCATTGGTTGATCCGTGCTATAGCTATGCGTGAAAAACGAAAATACAATATTATAAATGTGGAGCTTATGTACCCGGAGGTGAAATATTAACTTAAGCTGATGTTTACTGATAAAGAGTCAACACATTGTAATTGCATTTTTATATAATATCTTCGTGAATTAATTTATTCTGCACGGGCAACCTATCCGTCCATTTCACCTTCACCATCTTCCATTTATCTATCCTCCATCACACATTTAGAAAGCCTCTATAATCTACGCCTCTCACCTTGCTTCAACGACCATGTTTCCGCACGGTACAAAACCATGCTTGATATCTAAGTTCACGCCCTGGATACTTTTTCCTAATTTCACATTATAATGGTTCATTTCTCTACCTTGGTTCCATCCCTTGTTCTTCCAATTTTTTTCGCAAAACAACATCATCAAAATCAAAACGCACCATGGGGGATTCACCATCGTCCTCTGTTCCCCGGCACTGCCGCGCGCGTGAAAGCGGGTGATTTTGGCGACGCACGCCGCTGCACTGCGACAACGCTACGCTAAATCGGATGCGTTGTAGCCTCGTCCAGAGAATAACGGAAGGCGAATTTTCCCCCCCGCTTTTCATGCGAGCGGACAGAGTGATTAGACGGAGCGACCGTTGTTGTTCGAGGTGACGAAGCCCGCGTGAAAAACTGTGCGTAGGACAACTCTCGCGCGGCATAGCGCCCTGCGCTCCCGAACTACGTCCCTATAGGCTCCATAGAATACGGCGCCGCTCAATCGCTTGCACGGAGGAGCAATTTTGGAGCCTCCAGCCCTCCCGGGTTCACCAAGTGCGCTCCACCCGTCCACGTCCGTTCCTTTTGATGTGACCGCGGGAGGCAGGATGAAGGGGGAGGGATGATAAAACGATTTCATTTTCAAGGGCGAATTGGAGACTGTCGGCTTCCTTTTTCTCATTACCCCGTGATGGAATGAGAGAAAGAGAAAGTGCACGCCCAACCCTTCGCCCTGGCTACACTAACATACCGCTTTACGAGTTCCCCGTCACACGAGTCGCGGACGCTCTCCATACATGCTTACTCTTCTTGCCCTAACGAGCTTAATTTTCGCCTCCGCGGGCTGCTGATATTTGCTGCAATTCATTTTGCCGTAATAGCTCATCCGATGCTGAGATCCGGTTTCTCCTCGTCACATTACGCGCCAGCTTGATTTTCAAGCTCAGTACTCGCATGGTGAGAGTACACACCGCACAATTCGCACGCGCCAACGGACGCTTGTTGCGGAAGCCTACCGGAATCATTTGTTTGTCCAGCATCGTTGTTGGGAATCATAATTTTTATGCAGGCAATGAAGGCGTGCGGGAAAATTATGAATGTCAAAACCGAAACTAATTATTGATTTCAGCGATTCGAAAAACAATATTAGCTCGTTTGGAGGACCAATGAAATTCGGTGTGGAATCGAGTTTTCGATTAACACTAGAAAGTCGCTCGCGTCGACTTGAAATACGGACACTCAGGAGAAGTTATACCGCTGCCATTTTCATCCCACGATCTTCCAGTCCAGTTTTCCAGTTTAATTTGTGTGTAGGTAGTTCCTCGCAGCCACTACGGTCTCTCACAACGATGCAAAACTAGGAGCTAATCAAAGTGTCTATGAACCATTGAGCACCATCGTAACGAACGCTTTCAGCTTTCACCAATTCGAAGAGCGCCCAAGACTTTTTGAAATTCCCTTTTTGTCTACCATTGCACGAATTCCCTTCTTTGTATACCATTATTACTAAGCTGCAAGTGCCAGGCAATACGGTCTCATTTAATTTAGAAGGGTTTATCCCAAGAATATGATTGAGAACGGCCAAAAATAGGTAATACAATGAATAAATAAAAATTAAATATTCGAGCAAACCAATATATACGAGTGACAAGGTCACACACGAATTTCGATTCGAAGGAATAAAAAGGGTTACGGTCGATTGCCAACGGTGATCTACCTTGCATCTGAAACTTGCCGGGACGATTTATTTTAAGGGGGAGAATACATTCGCGCGGCGAGGGATAAAAAAAACCATGCAATCACAAACAATTGAAAATAAAATAATAATAGAAGAAAAACTTAGCTCTCCGCTTTTCAAATAACTGTGACGACGGTCATCAGAAGCATGGCAAGTGGGCCTTAGTCGGCTGTGAATGCAGGTATAGCGAGTAAAAAATACCTTCTTTCCGTTTGACTTAGCTGTTCATGCTATCGCACATGCTTAAAATCCGTGCTTTATACTATCAGGGTTGATAAAAAAATATTGGTTTATCGGCACGGGATGGGTTTTCATTCAAATAACGGCGTAAATGCGATACACCTACTGCTGCTTCCCGCATTCTATGGCCTCCTCCACACGCATGCGGTGAGCCACGAGAGAACGGCAAGTGTGAAATTTTTAATTAGCAAAGTTTATACACGGAGAAACTTTAGGACAATATTGAGAAATCTATTACGAGATCGAGATCAAGTTCCGCCGAAAAGTTTCAAAAGTTTGCACCCACAATTCATGCCTCGCTCCCCGGGCTTTTAAAAAATTTCTTCCGGAAACATAATTCCGGAGTGCTACGTAAACTACTTGATATGAGCGTCGTGTGGAAAGGGATGCGGGTGAACTTTCTCGTAATGCTTAGAAAATTATTCACCACGACAGAATAAGGAATTTTCCCCGGTAAAAAAAATTAATGAGTTAAAAAATGATGTTTTATCAAATTATCATCGGTTCAATATTGATAAGAGTGGAAAAAACCCTAAATATTCAAGAGGCACTTACTAGGGCAGGAAAGATTGAAATGTTCACTTTATTTCTTAAGCGAAAAAACATTCCATTCCCAGAGACACTTGGAATTCATGACAGATTAAAAATTTTACTGCACTTCCCTATTGACGGTTTTAGTCGTTAATTGGATGATGTATAAAACGGGGAAAACCTTCGGCGGGGACTGGATCATTCGACATTATGGAATCCAAATTTAGTATCCATAAGTGCGAGGGGAGGAAACGTATATTGAACCCTTGAGCATTATAAAAATATACTCGCAGGAGTATAATCTCGTTAGATCTGTAGAGAGGGGCAAAATAAAGACGGTGTAAAACAGTTTTTATGTTTAGAGCGCCGACGCTTATTATCATAAAATGGCTTTCTTTTCTCTTTACGGTCTCAGTTCTTAAAAACTTAAGGATCAAGGCAGAAAATACAGGAAAATAGCTAATGATCGGCGGGTTTCGATCTACGCATTGGGATTGCCTGCGGAGGAGCGGATTCACGCCAGTGAGGCGCCAGGACAATAGGGACGGAAGATGAAAAGAAGCAACGAAAACAATCCAATTTTTTCATCAAAGAATTTCATTTCATATGATATAATTAGCTCTCCAAATATGGTACAAAGAAGAGGGCATGAAATTTTTTTTAAGGATTAAAGAGGCGTCGATGAAAAATGGCTCGAAAAAACCGGATGAGCACTCCTAAGGATGCTACAACCACGCAGCTCTGGCAAAAGGATGCACATATATCTTATGCCTCAAAATCGCATCTACGCTTCCGAGCGCATTGCAGACATAGGAATAAATGCGGATTTTACGAGTTAAACGAAATAACTAAGCCATACAGCAATAGTAATTAACTAACTACACTAAAACTCACATCTCTGAACCTTTAAGGAGTTAAATTACATTTTTGCTGAGCGGTATAATCAGTTTTGTTCCCACTAAAAATCCCGAAATACGACGCTTTATTTCCTTCAATGAATTTCATGTCTAGGAAATCTGTTGGGGTCATCGAAAACAGTCTCCAACAGTACATCATTCGTAATGCTATTTGGCGACTCCATGGACCTTGCTGAATCATGGTTAGAGACCCCATGAATACTTGAAAGGGGTCCTTTTTCATGGTGATTCATATTTCCAAGGCCATTAATATCCCACACGAGATCTTAATAAAGGTCGGTGCAAATAAATTAATATGTTAATCTTGGGTTCAGAAACTGGGAAATGTTTTGCACAACGAAGGCCTCGCGCAAACATGCGCCCACACGTAACACATTACCGTAAACGTGAATGTCCCTTTCCGTCGTTTTTCAACTTTCAAAAGCGCCGGAAGGGTAACGAAGTAAAAGTAAATACCTTGGAGGCGTTATCCCTGATGGAATGAGGTTCAAAATAATGCATTTTTACGTCCGGAGGCCGCTGCAGCGCAGCCGTTACCGTAGCTACTACTGAAAATGAAAAAGTCAGTTGAGTAACCCCATGTAAGCAATTAACCTAAAATTTTCTTCTAAATAGTCTCGCTGAATTTGAACCGAGTTGCAAAGGCTGAATTCGCATCATGTAACCTAAGTGACTATTCTTTACGTAAAAGCCACCTCCAACTCAGGGGGATTCGAAGCTGCGCTCTGCAGGTTGCCAGACAGACGCGCCTGCAATTTTGACTACCACGGGCGACATTTTCATAGCTAACCGGTAATATACAAGATTTATTCCGATCAATATACTGCTCAATTACTACGTGCAATGGGCCTTCGGCACATAACTCGAATGCAATCTTCTATTTGTATGTTACAAATATATGAATACTAGATCCCTCTCGCTGCATGTTTTTCGAAGGCTACAGTTATTTAGGACCACTCGCTAAGATTTAAAAAAAGATATAAAATATACATTTTTTATTATTTTCGTGTTTAAATTTTGTATTCTTTATCAAGTCAGGTAAAAAGCTAACAACATATCATAATGTGAATCAATTTTCGAAAATAGAAGTTGGCCTCAACAACTGTGAGGTGACGTGCTAATTCAGAGGTCCTGAAATTAATTCCCGCGTAGATGGATTTTCCTCCACCTAGGGCTTGGGTGTTTGCGATTTTCCTTGTTATTATTTCAAGTTTAAACCCCAACGTAAAAGCAAACTTGCCTCTTTGGTTTTATAAAAGAATACAAACTGCTCGTACATTGCTTAGAGAGAAGATCGATAGGGCAACGCACTCTACCACGCGTGAAAATTGAGCTATTTAAAAAAGAAGTTATCTGAATTAACGAGGAGTTGAATTGCAAGCGTACGTTACAAAGTCTCTTCAATTCACTCCATAACAAGAAATCATAAACGCAGAGCATTTGTCTTAAGGAAAGCCCGCATACAATCTCTATTACATGGAACCGAGCCGAGACATTTTTACCATTTATTACGATAACTTATTACTAGGAAGTACCAATACGAACTATTTTTGGACAAGCGTCTCTTAATAAGATACATAACAATGCATATTCAGAGATACTCAGGAATGACCTCTGCGCATGCCATTCGAATGTATAAAAGTTGGAATCAACGAAAATGGAAATGAACTTCCCATCTCCACTAGAAATTACCACGACATAATTCAACGGGAATTAGTTTCAACGCGTTTCGCCTACTTTTTCCACCTCCATAGCACTGGAAACACTGCCATTTTGCGAGGTCGATCGCTTCTTCCACGACAATGGGACAATCAAACGGATGCGACCGTGAGCTTTTTAAGCAAATAAACTTTGTGATGAAATGGCAATCATAAAAAAAACACTCCGAGACCCGAGTGGAGTGCGCCATTTCATCAGGGCGAAAGTCGAATGAAAAGCGAAGTGCGTCGATTGAACCTTCCGCTAAATTGAGCCTCGGTGACGAGCCAAAGGATGACCGCGAGCGAAATCCTGACTCCGAGCCACTGAGTCACCGAAATGATGCGACGACTTTCTCCCCGGGAGACCAACACCAGTCACGTCCTCAAGGTCAAGTAGAACGGGCGAGTGGAGCCACGCGAATTCGAGCGAGAGATTGGGTTTTTGTCACCGCGCCCGTAAGAATTACAAAGAGGACTTCTCCGAAGATGACGAGTTGAGTTGACCAACACCCAGACGGGCTCGCCGGTTCGCATTCTTGGGGGCACCGTTATCTCTTCCCCTCCGGTTCAGAGCACTCTTAACTCCAGACGCCCTATCGCTGTCCAAGCCATTAACCGATGTGCCCTTCTTCCATAGTTTCAAACAGGAAGCCAAATGACAAAAGAGCCCTAGGGTAAAATTTTTCCATCGACGCTTCCGCAGAACTGCAATCGGTCTTGTCCTGATTGTGAAGAGGGGCGCGACCTTCACTGGAGTCTTGTCTACCTTTGATAAAGTTTTACAATGCTAGTGAAACGTAGCAGTGTCTTTCGAAAAGATAGTTTTCCCAGCAACGGGGGCTCGCGGTGTTTTAGTTAAAATACCGATCAATTTTAAACAGCATACTGTTCGGTCGCTAAAACCAAACTTCGGATAGATAACTGTGGCGGTTTTTGCAACAATAAACGCTCACACGAGATTTAACACGCTAATTAATATCCAAGCGTACTCACCCCTTCGTTATGAATCGAGATGGATTCAATTCTGTGTACATGTTCCATGTATTTCATATTCTAAATTTAATCTTCAAACTCTTAACACAAATAACTGAAAACCAATGTCAAGGGAGGCATTAAGAAAAAAATCCTAAACGATATTGCGAACTCATTTTAAATAGTTTCGGGGTTTACTCCATCATGTGCCATCAGTTGAGCCGAGTTTTCATTACATTTTGCAACCAGGACAAAATACGAATAAACCTTTGTACTTGTTCCATAAACACAACTGCACGGTATTCGTGTATATCATTCGAAATAAACCGTGGAGAAAAACTTGGGACTAAACTAAATTACGTTCCAAATCTGTCGTCTTGGAACGAGCGGTTAAACCCCTCGCTTTATGGCTGGTGTTCCAACGCCTCCTTCCTCGGGCCTGGAGGTGGGGTGCCGTGTAAATAAATTTGCAGAACTAATGAATTTGCAAACGGTGCAACCTGCATGAGTAGCATGCTATCTGATAATTAGCCACCACGTTGCACGTGATCCCGCTCTTTTTAATGGGTTTCCTTATTTATTTTCAGAGTGCTATCAGTAGAGTGGTTACTAACAGTATCACAATTGTAATGTGTACAATGGATATTGCATGAGTGTTGTGTTTATTTGGCCCCCTTCCACCTTCCCTTTCGGTGGAACAGGGGGTGCCACGTGCTTGTGAAAGTGTTGGAGTAGTTGCAATATGGCTGGTAATCTAAGCACCCCCTGCCACACGTCCTTGTGATGGCTTGCGGAGTATTGTATGGATATATAGAAGAATATCTGCCAAAATTTCTGAGGGGTTACCATTTATCTATTCGTGGGGTTTGAGACGGGGAAAAAATACCCTACTAGCTAAGGATCACATTAACGATTAGTAAGAATGAATGAGTCCGAATTGCCTGAAGTGTGGAATGAAGAGGGTATGGAAAAAATATTTGCGCAGGGAATGGGAATAATTGACTCAAAGCCATAAATGATGAGACGGAAACTCATGTAACATAGCTACATTTTAGAACGGACGGCTTTAAAATGTCATTTTTACACGGGATCCGAAAACCTGCCAACGAAGGCTTACAGGAATTACACTAACTAGTATACTAACCAGTCACTTATATTTAAATAATATAAAAGATTGATGGTTGTGGATCCTGGTGTGCAGGCTTTTGAGATGTAGAATTTCTCGTTTCCGGGGTAACTTTATGGAATTTACATAGCATATTCGAATAAAATGAAATTACTGTGTGATAAAAATTAAAATTAAAAAAAATTAATAGTGGAATTACAAATGCAATAATTTCTTCTCAATTTGAGATGCAGTTGTGGAGAGGAATGGCAAAAATAAAAATGACGGAAAGGAAAACAAACGAGGAAAATAAGGAATGGCAGGATGGATTGTTGAGAGAATTTGATAAAGGTGGTAAGAAACGTTCATTCAGAGTAAATTGAGGAACAATCGAATGGTTAAGACTGATAAAGGCGAAGATATTAGACATTAGCAGTGGGGTAGTAAATGAACAAGCATGTTTAAACGGAATAGAGTCAGAGAGTATAAGTACGCGAGGAATGGTTTATTGTAGGGTGAGTTGTTACGATACACCATGTTAGGCGAGGCTTAGAAATGAAGCAGAGGTCAGTCGGCATGTTCATTAAAAACCTTACTTGATTGGTGGACTCGTTATTTACTATTATACCTGAGATTGAATCGTCTCCTCTGCGTGCCCTAGCGTTATTCATAGTGTAGATGCAGATTTGGTTGACGGTGAAACTAATTTTCTCAATAAAACAGTATCTCCTACTCCTATGGTAACCATTATCATATAGTAAGACGGTTAGAATCGTACCAACAATTGGCAAAAGAAATCCAAAAGTAATTCGTCATTATCACGTTGCCCAAGCAACTGAAATTAAATTTTCCTCACCATCGCAATCACTTTGGAACATTCAAAATGTCCCCTCGGGTAAAGGCAATCATGGGGGCCAAGTAAATGGGTTCGCGACTTTGTAGAAGGCCAAGGTTGGAACAATTCGAAGGTCATTCACGCGAAACGGCTCAGTGAACTGAGTGCACGGCTGGCAAACCTGTCCATCGGGTTTAGCATTTCCTTCCCGGCAATCGCTACCTCGGTCAAGTAATAATAATGAGTTAAATTTAAGGAATGTTGGGAACATCAAGCGTGTCAGACATCGGATAGCCGGGGAAGGAGTGGTTTCGAGAATGAAATAACTCTTGACTTTTAATACGTAAAAATAAATAAAGAAGTCACGAGAACACCGAAACGTTAGGTATCTCATCTGCACGTTTCACTCTTATGTTTTGCTGTCTCTTTAAACCTCATCTGTGCTTCTCCGATGGCGTTCGACCGTTAGAGCTAAGTTTTTATTGTTTATATAAATATGTAAAAATTAAGAAGACACACAAGTCCTCCAACTTGAAAGTCGATTGGATTCTATCGCTTTTATTGGCTTCCCTGGACAAAGAAAGGAAATCTCCCGGTAAGGAGTTACATATGTTAAAAATTACCCAACATATCGGTGTAATGATAAGATACATGGAATTAATCACACAGGTGGCCATCCCACATGCGGGCCTACGGAGGGATAATGAGTTGGAGACAAGAGGAAGCTAACCGCCGAGTTTCACTAAGGAGCCTCTACTTTACTCTTTTAAGTTATTTTTTGCATAATTCGACATAATAGTTTAGGTATCATGCGTCATAAGTGAATTTTTTTCAGACAGAACGAATTATAGCAACCACACATTATATTAGTACGTAAAACTACAATTGGAATCAAGAGAATTTGATTGCCGAAACAAACTATTCAACTGTTTAGAAGTACGATCACACTTATTTGGAAATCTACATTTATACAATATACCGGCAAGCCGTCGCAAAGAAGTGTGGCAGACCATGAGCCAGAAATAGAGAACACGATAAAAATTTCCTTAATCACTGGATACATTGCTTTCCATCTTATTATTTCATGATTTTTCGATTTTGCATTCCATCATTCTTTCCGTTATCCTCTTGTTTTACCTATTATACATATATATATACGAAACGTAAAACAAATAGAATTAACACCCACTGAAATGCTACAGTACACACTGCGTGGTGTGCTTCACGTTTCAGTAATATGTTCTACCGTAATGTGTCCTTATTCATTGAGGTGTTGATAAGAAAATTGAATAATAATTAGAGGGTCGATTCCATGCCACATGGTACATAGCAGGGGCAAAGGATCCACCGGAGAAAGGTATAATTGATGAAATTCAAGGAATAGCGACCCAATTTGTCGAAAGTATCAGGAAAATAAAAATTATAGAGCTGACAGTAAAACTAGAACAACCCTCCATTGCGAGAAGATTGAAAAAACTGAGTTTTTACAAAGATTCAGTACATTCGACTTTACCTATTACGTTTATCAAAGACGGGTTAAGACCAAAACTATAACTGAAGATTAGGTCACCCGAATAAATTAACAAAAATTAAACAGTAGCAAAGATACCCTATTTAAACGTTCGGTTTGACCTACGAATGTCAGCTATCAAAACAAAACATACCATTACTAGTGACGATTTAAGAGCAAAGTACAGAGAGAATAAAGACCGTAGTCTGGAGCGCTTCGAAGGCATGCACGAGGAGAGCATATCCGGGAGGAGAATGCGATGGGACCAGACGTCGTCCGCGCGGTACTGAGAACATCTCCCGGCGGTCACCACGTGGGTGGGAGGGGGCGAGATGGCCGCGACCGGATCTCAGGAGCGAGAGATCCCTTGGCTGCGGCGTTGCCTTTCAGTGCTTTTCGCGCAAGATTTAGCCCTTATCAGTTTCTCCAGGCGTTTTTCTATTGTCTTCAGTTCTATGGCACTATTCCGGCGGTTCGCAGTATATCTGCGGCCCCGAGCTAGGGTAATGATTTCTCACGAACCACTTATCACCCCACTCTCCCTCCCGATCTCTCTCGTATTATAAATTCATTTTAACGTGCTCTTACTCATTCCGTTCTCATCCTTTTCCTGGCGCAAATATTTTTAATCAATTTTTATGCGATCATTTATAGAGTCATTCTTTGAGGAAGAGGAAACATGAGAAGTTTTCCCAGATGTACTCCAAAAAACCAAGCTTGAAAGTTCAGTTAATTCCACGTTGCTGATCTCTATCCATTTTACACACTCTTAATTTTGTGTTTCTTTTTAAATGATTAGAAGTGATTTAAATATGCATTGGTATCTCCTGCAATTATGACTAAGTTTTCTGAAAATCTTCATCGGAAAGAAATAAAAATCCACGATATTATAGCCAAATAAAGTGAGTGGGAAAATTAACGAAAATATATACTTTCTTTGGCTGACAATTTGATGTCGCTTTTCATGCACTAAATTTGCATCAACTATCATTGCTCTTTTTGTTACTAGAAGAGCTCGTCTCCTATGTGTGCATTGAAGTATATTACACTTAGTTCCCGTAGTGCATGTAACGGTAATTAAAATCATCTACATTATTTAAAATACTCATTGATATCGACGAATTAATCAAAACTTAATTCTGCTCCCGCACGCTCTTTGCGGAATCATCCCCCACCGCCCACCCTAGCCGTGCCTTGCCGGGTACCACTTGGAATGTAGTGTCTTCTGCGGCATGAACGTACGCAGCTTGCTCTTTCGTATTTGACCCCTGCTGTTACCTTGCGGTGCACCCCTCCGTGGGGTGGGCTCGGTCCGAGTTGGGGAAACACTGATCTAGCAGGATTTGAAAATATGTAAACGGCAACACTGTCCATACGTTAATAGGGCTGAGGGATGGGTGTGGCTCCGGCGATGACGGGCACCGGGGGGTAGAGGAGAGGATGGGGCGGGAATGGAAAGGCTTTTCGGGGCGTGGGCGGGAAGAGAAAGGGGAGCGGGGGAGGGTTGAACGCCGACGGGGGCCGGGGGGGGGACCCGAGAAAAGCGAAGGAGAGCGGACGGGAGTGATGGAAAATTCATCCGGAAAATTCGTGGCGATGCTGCCGACGAAAAAAAATTCAAATTTCGGGACTCATTACCCGATCCTGTCAGTTATATAGTTGATTTAATCTCCAAAGATTACACGGTAGCTACCGTGGAGCACCATATTTAATTATTGACCCACGGATGAAACTGATGAATAATTATATTCGTTTAAAGAAAATTGTCTGCATGAATCAACCAATACCGCGATATTATCATGAAATGACCACCGGGACAGAGAATTCGCAACTTAGAACCACCACCCCTGTCAAAAAATACTGAATTACCACTAAGCGAGGGCAACAATTATTGCGTGGTAGTAAATTCCCGTTTGAGGCGCTAAGAAGTTTTACCCTGCATGCATCGAAGACAAAGGTATGGGGATGGCAAAAAAGTACGGGAAATAATTAACGATACCTAAAACCTCAACGACGTATCAGTGTTTTGGAATATTTTATTGGTTTGAGAAAGGGGAAATAATTAAGAAGAACTGTAGAGGATAGAAACTCGATGTCAGCATTGATCTGCACAAGTAATGGGCAAAATGGAGAACAGAAGTTAATATCTATCTAACTGTAGTCGCAATCCACTAGACGCTTTCTTCACAAAACTCTATAGTCCTTATACATCAGAAAACACAGTACATCAACTTCTCCTGAAGGAATAATATTGCCCACATTATTTCTGTGATTCAATAAAAGATGGTCAGACACACCTTTTCAAACCGACTAATTACAATCGGTACTAGATTCACATGCCTACTAAGAAAATCACACCGGCGGCCATTGGCAAGCAATCTTCAAGTAAATATATATGGCAACGGATTCATTAAACTGGGCACATGCCAAGACAAAATCATGCCTGAAGAAAAACAGGGATTAAAATTCCGATCAAGGAGTATTAAAAAAACATAAAATAAACATATGATCGATAACGGTATTCTGCGGAAATCTTTCAGATGGCTGAGATTAAGATTGCAAGTCCCCAAGTGGGGAGGCTTAGTAGTAGTAGTTTTTGAGGGGAGGCGACCGACAACTAAGGTCATTTGCGCCATAGGGGATGGACAGGAAAGGATGAAGGGTAGAGAGAAACCCGGCGTCGGCATTAGCCTACTCTTTACGAAAGGCGCCAAGGGGTCCGCAGTTTAACGTCCCTCCCGACGGACGGCGTACTCACTCAAAGTGCCCTCCACAAAGCACCTCAAGTAGGGATCGAGATACCTCTGAAAAATATTCAACACCGCCGGGATTTGAACCCGCGCCCTCAGGATGGGAAGCCAGTACGTTAGCCCCCGCACCATCTCAATCCCCGGGGAGGCTTAGTGCTCTGAGTCAATAGCACCGTCTGACCCTTCTACATATATCGAACTCATTACATAATCATTTTTGAAAAACTTTTACAAACTCGTAGCATGAGATTGAGATGATAAAACTCTTAGAATATGCTGAGCATCCAGGTGTTTAATGTCACAAAGAATTAATACTACCGAGGGAAGGCATAGGAGGTTATTTTCTATAGGTCTTCTGTAAAAGATAAATTTTGCATCACTTGTTCCAAATAAGTACTCACTATCATACTAAGGTATTAAGAGGTCACAGCCTTCTAATGCCCAATTATTTCCATCAGCATCACTTATGCCTTTATTTGATACCCGCCAAAAAATTCAGTAGAGGGCAAAAATAAGCGTAGTCGACAATAGTCATTCCATTCGAGTTAACCTGGATAAAGTTTCTGGACTATCTCATTTACAATGTAGATTAGACCAAAACCCACGCAATATCACTCTCGAGAAATCTCAATGGGAAGAATATAAATTCATGAAGTTACTGGAGACGGTAGGTAATTGAAAAAACTAGTAAATCTCCTTGCGAGCCGTGGCACTCAGGTTGAGTTCTTAAGTTCATGAATTTTCCAAGTTGCTACGCTTTCCGAGAAAAATTCTCCAGAATGAAAATTTCAGCAAGGGCAGCATTTAAGAGAATTAATATGGCACAGCGGAGGGCTACCTAACAGAGCAATAACGACGTCACTATCCTCTGATACAGAATTAACAATTTGGAAGTTCCGGAAGCTCTTCGCTATGCATTGATTCAGTTGTAGATGCTGGATGCGGAAGATATTGAGAAACAGCCGTATGCTAAAGACGATTATAGACGGAAGAATGTTCACTAACCGAGATACAGGGACGAAAAGTTTTACGAATAGGTTGCATGTTGGACGGAATTAAGGACGGCAGGAAAGCATTTGGAATTACACAGTGGTTTATAGTAACGAAGGATGTTCGAGTAGGCATTTATTAAGTGTCATTGAAGGAGGAACTCAGAGTAGTGTAGCAATGCTTGGGATCATCGAAAGCACACCTCAAATCTAAATTCGATGCTGTACTTTTAAGGAGCCTGCCTACAAATCAGGGTACTTCAACATATTCCTACGGTATCCCGATGGTTTCCCTTACTTTTCCATTATTATATTATTCAAGCTCTAAAGTTTCAACTAAATTAATAGGCGGAAAAGAAAAAATCCAAAATTCCGGCAAGGACCTTTTGTGTGTTTTCACCCTGGGTAGTCTCTGGGGACGATTGTCCACTAAACAACTGCAGGAAGTGTGAAGGAGAACTACGCGTACAGCAACATCGTCAGGTACCACAAGAGAGTGAATCGTGTTGCAAACTTGTTTTTTCACTGGCGCGGAAATAAAATCCCCGTAAGCAATCAATGAGAGTGGATTTGGTGGATATTTACGCGAGTGGATACATGTTTGCATTATTTGACCTCAGGAGCGGGATGTAGTCTACCGGAAACTGCTGCGCAACCCCCTCAAATCGTTTCCCACTTTCGGAGTAAATATTATTCCTTCCATTGGAGATTTTCTTGCCACCTATTACGAGATTTTTCTCAGTTTTCCCACGCATCCCGGTCGAGAAGCCACTCGTGAAAGCAGACTCGAGTAAGAAGCGACTCGAATGAGTCTCGTGCACCGGGACCATTGTGGAAGAAGGGCTCACACAGCAGTCCAGTTGGCAAAATCCTTGCTCCTCCCCACTCCTTCCTTCGAAAACGCCAGAATCCTGGCTACGTGTCCGTGGCAAGGACCGACAAGTGAGGACGGAGAGAGACGGAGGGAAAGAGAAAGGATGTGGCGGAGAGAGGGCGTGCCGAAGGAACGGCGGCGTGGCGGGGGGGGGAGGATTTAGCGTGTGGGCCAAGACGGGAGGGCGTGCTCACCTTTGAGATGCTCCGGGGCATCTCCGGCTCCTCTCATGAGGTCGTTCAGGTAGTGCTCCAGGCTCCTCATGTTGTCGAGTGGGCTGGTCCCGTTGGCGTTACCCATGGTCCTCTCCTGCAACGTCAAAGAGAAGAGGATGGAAGTTAGTGACAGCGACGGCATGACGGACACCTGATTTTGTGGTAGAAGTTTGAAATGTTGCCGGGGAGGGTTTTTGAAGGCATGGCAAAATTTACAGGACACCTTTCATTTCCTTTTTTTTTACCGGAAACTTGTTTTATGAATTTAAATACTCACAGGCTTCCCCAACGACATGTTTAGACGGAAAATTAAAAGACGGGGATAAAAACTAACAGTGATATTATTTCGCAATACTGAAGAGTTATCGCACAAAATAGGAGGGATTAGAGAATGACTAAAGACGAAGTTTTAAATGTGATGGGAGAATAGAGGAGGTTGCTGGGTAAAATCTGAAGAAGGAAACGAAGAGGTTGGAGAAAACATTGAAATGGAGAGAGATTTTACATCAAAATCTGAAAGAAAACGCCCAAAGAAGTACATAAGAGGAGCCAAGAGAACATGAAAACAAGATCGACTACGAGGCTAGATACATTTTTCTAAAGTACAAAATAAAACAAATCACGAAGTGTAAAGTAAAAAACAACAATCACGAAATGAATCCATAGGATGCTTATATGTATTTTCATCCGAAGGATAGGAGTGAATCATGAACGATGTCGACTTCTTGAAAAACGGTGACAGCGCAATTCATTTTCTTTAAAATACCAATCACTCTTTTCTCGTCTGCAGCACAGCGGCACCAGAATAAATCTTTTTGGAAGATTTAGGGCAGTATATTTTATTGTATTTCTTTAATGAAAACCATTTTAAGAAGCGGCATCGCAAGTAATACTATAAAATTATTCCATTATTAATATTTCTACTTTCTCCACGGTATTACGGCTTAAATGGAAGCAAATAATGCACTGCATTCAATAGAGGTTAACATCTTATGAAATCACTATGGTCCCGTTTCTCAAGGATGTAAGTAACTATGAAAAACGTAATGGTAATCTCAAAGCAACAATTTCAGGGTGTAAAAATCATTCGCCTTGACTGGGATCCCAGTCAAGGCGAATGATTTTTACACACTGAAATTGTTGCATTGAAATGCATATTAGCGGATGACTCCGTTAAAAGTTACTGTTGCGGCATCTCCCGCAGTTTCTTTGGAATTTGCTAATGGTAATCAATGGAGTTAAAAGGATTCAAAATTTTCGAGTTTATCATAGGGTATAACTGTAAAACTACATTACATTGGCAGGTGACACTGGAGGAGGGATTCAAGGGGAATAAACCGTGGAACCTTCACTCATGTGAAACCACTTCCTCCCAACATTCGATTAACGATCACAACACTGGAACACAAAACGCGAGACCATTTGATCTACTCGAGAATAAAATAGCATAATCTTCCAAATCCATGACCAAATATCCAAATTTCTCATGAGTTCAAATCTTTCAGACCCATTTAAACACCTCTCTACAATGTCGCTGATATGCTAGGGATGGCATTTAAATATAAATATATCGGAAAACGCATCAATATTTTATATTTCACTTGAAATGACTTCGAAAAGAAAAAAAGATTGCGCTTACGACACTATTTGGAGGACTTGTAAATTGACCGCCACTGACCACGCAGTGGTAGGGGCGTCAAGTAAGGGGCACTCAGGGGGTGGGGACGAAACCTGGAAACAATAAGGTCCGAGGAGACGTATCATTATTTGTGAATTATGACGGCATCGATCAAATCCTTCTCGGAGCAGAACGCACACCCGAAATTTACTGCGGGTTTTGCGGGATTTGGCCAGGCAACTCTCCCACTGAAATCGAGCATGAAAACTGCACGGAGTTGCCAGCGTCGGAGGAAGAATAATCGTTTATGGTTACCGCGCATCCTAAAAAAAAACAATACGGTAACTTCCGAGACGGTGGCGAGGGTTTTTTGCCGCTCGATAACGACGGCTATGACGCAGAAAAAACAATGACCCAATACAGGCGGAGAGAAGGGATACCGCGAGTTCCCAAGCTTTGGAGACCTTTCCCTGGGATCACAATATGCCACGCGACAAGAGCTAATTTAAATGTCAACGCCGTGAAATACAACCTCCGCTCCATCAAAACACAGGAGGTGAAATGGTCTGCCATTTTTTTCCCTACCTCCTCTCACAGCCACGGCAGAAAAATATACTGTTACATACACATCGGTGGCAGCAAGCTAGGCGGAATTGCGAAGCCGCAAAAAAAACGGCTGCTGGACCACATTCCTCGCGGGTCCTCCGAAATCCCTATCTCAACAAAAACAAGACACAATTACACTAAATAAAGGATGGTTTCCATATATATATATATATATATATATATATATATATATATATATATATATATATATATATATATATTATATGGGCGAGGGGTTTATTGGAAGAAATCCTAAGGAGGTAGGAAAAATGGTGAACAGGGTATTGATCGGTAGTGGGATGTTGAAGACATTAGTAGAGGGGAGATAATTAGGCAAACGAGGATAGGGCAGGAACAAAATAGGGATGTTGGACGGGATAAAGAGAGGAAGGAAGTACACAAATGAAGAAGGACTTGATGTAAGTAGAGCAGGTTGCTGGGTTGTGTTTTTTTAGGTGGCACAAAATATTTATTTGGCAGTTGTGTCCATCCAAAACCTACGTTAACCGGTAGATTACTTAATCATATACATGTTATCCAAAAAAGAAGGAGCTTCCATTAAAAAAACAAGACTCCAATAGCTGGATTATATTTTTTGGGGATAATTTGGAAATTTTAAGCTTTCAAATAATCATTCTGTCCGATTTTGCAATTTAAAATTGAATTAAATCTCTAAAATTAGGGGCTATTGAATGTAATTGTGGGAATGCTACTGAAACAGTTTACAACTAAAGGTATCAAGTGCCTTTCAGACGGATACTACAAAATTAATTTTTTTTCTTTTAACAGGAAGATATATATGTATTTATTTGCCGTGAAAACCGAGGGCTATGGTAATCAATCCGAAAGTTGGTTTGATACGAGGGTAGAGCTCACCTCAAGCTAAGCCCTACGATACGTAAGGTTCAAACTAAGCCCTACGATACGTAAGGTTTAATACGAGGTGAGTTCACTACAACATTGGGCGAACAGTTTCTATCCGAATCCTGCCAGCTGCTTCCAAGGAAGATTTCATTCCTTCAATATCAAATATTTATTGTGAAGGTGGAGATGTTTGTAGGCTTCAGCCGGATTTAAATCCTGAACGAGAAATGGGAAACCTGAACGAGGTCCTGCGGTCGGTACCCAAACGCCCTACCCACTGGTCTGCCACGAACCCATTACATGAGATTTTAAATACGCGAAATACTATTTTTTTAACCACCATTTAACTGGCGCTAAATAAACGTTTTTCGAGTATTATATTTTCATCTGCCTTTTTTACATGGACTGGAATTTTACTGGCTCATTAAAATATTTTTAACGGTTCGATGTGGTCGACGGAATTTTATGCTTTCAAAATAGAAGATGATAAAATACACAATTCTCTTCGTCCATCTTGAACGACATGAGTCTCTGGATTCCCGATACGCAGGCTTTTAATTTTCCTAGAGTCTGAACCACCCAATTCTACACCCGACACCATCGAGTCGCACCCGCGAGCTTTTTGTCGAGTGTTCAGGAGGACACTCACCTGGCCCATCTGATCAGCGAGCAGAAGATGTGAAAAAGCGAATCTCTCAAAGTTTCATTCGGACGAAGGGAAACCAAACATCGAGAATCCATTGGGCGCGATAAAATATAACAGATCACGCGCCCATGAAGTGTAAGTATTTGGACTCCCGCGGCAAGGTTGCCTTATAGTAGTCCTTATGAGTGCGCTTCCCGAAGCGAGCGAGTAATGGAGGCGTGGAGATAGGAGGCTGGAGAGAATCGAGTGGCCGGGAGTGGAGCTAATGAGGCGAGTGCATAGCTAGGAGGGGCGGATTGCGGGGGGGGGCGGTCTCAGAAGTGCCCAGAGAGGCGTAGGGTGGAGTAGCGGATACCACTCCGAGCCGTGCGATTGATTTTTTTTATCGAATGGGTTCGGAGGAAATTTTGATCGGATTTTTTTTGGAGGCGTTAAAAGCCTATTCCGAATCCCGTCATATTTTAGTAGACTGGATCATAAATATGGGACTGGAGAGGCAGCGGAGACTGCAAAGAACGGGCAGGCTGAAAATGTCATTTTACCCGCGAACGATAGGAAACCATAGACTAAAATAAGACTCATCGAAGTCATATTGGGGAATCATTTGCCAGCTAATGTAGCCTCGTTAGTGACCACTTTTGCATGTGATTCTAGAGAGTTTTATTTTAATATTCAATATTATTAATATCATAAATAAATATACTGCAGTGTCCTTAAAGACTTTGGTAATTTAATTTTTCTTATTTTGGATTATATGGTTTCCAGACTAGTTCTCAACAATTTGGTAACATCTATTGTGGAAACTACATTGCTGGTGTGACGCTTTCCTTACCCCACACCTTTACGATAGATTACGGGCAGTCACGTCGGTTTACACGGCTCGATTTGACGTTTTTTATCTGTTAAGCCGTGAAATTTCGGACTAATTTTGGACGCGTCCCTCCGAATGCAATCGTACCTACTCGGAGCTGATACCTCGAGGATATGATTTCCTATTTCTTAACAAGAGGTGAACTCGGGATGCTTATTGATTCCAAAGAGCCGCCGGTGGGCAAAAATTCTAAAATAAGATGCACGACAAGTAACATATTTTATTTTTTAAGATACAATTTGGGAATAATCCCAAAAATTACATTACAGCCCGTGAGGGACTCAGAATCTGGGACTCAGAATCACCGGACCTCGACAGTACGGGGTTCCGACGAAACAGTCTCGAAGAATCTATACTTTTGCGCAAATGCGTCGAAATTGACGAAAGCAATGACGTCAATCATCAGAGGCACACCGAATTCGATTCAAAGCTAATCGATTTCCATCCACTCGAATGCTAAACGACTCAGCATGGAACGTGGGTTGTACCTATACGTTCGAAACTATCATCAACATAATTAAGTCGGCAGCAACGCTTGAAGAGGCTGAATCAATCTTGAAAGATTGATGAATCATTAATAATACAAGAAATGATCAAATCATATATTAAACAAAAAGCTATTTTGACGATGTCGAGCTCACTAGGAAAGCGACTAGGACAGCGGGTATTCGATCCAAGTATCGAGTCAGGCCGCGGTCAATAGTGATCTGGTATAGGAGTGGGTACGATACACGCATTAGTCGAACTTCGAAATAGATTCCTAAACGCGGCAACTCCTAAATGTAACAGCACCTTCACCATTTGACATTATTAAGGATCGACGAATTCGAGTCCCTGAATAAGCAGTCAATTGTCATATCGACATGCCTAATTATCGAATATTGAACAAATAAGTCAATTCGATGTCAAGGAGTTTGTCGATTCTCACTAACCCTGGGCTTAATGTAACTCGGATAGTTTCATCACTTCCCCCTGGTTTTCTCTAAACATTGACACATTTTTAAGACTGAAAAGCTCGTTTCCGAAAAATTTGCTTCGTCGGATATGGTGTGTTTTAACTTCGCCATTCCCAACAAAATGCCCGAATCCATGAAGACTATCAGTAGACTTTGGGGTCGGACGTTATCTGTTTGGATAAGACGTTAACTGCCCAGTCCCCTAAATGGATTATCGAACACACGGTCGCAGTAGGGGAACAAATGAATGCCCCATGAAACAGAAGGGCATAAATTATGCTCTGCCTCGCACGAAAGGCATTATACATTAATGCATTTCCCAAAAAATTCAAACGAGCAAAAGTTAATATTTTCAAGTCAAATGATTTGTAGTTGGATAAAGATATTTCTGGTCTTAATAAAAATCCCCATAAGACTTTTTACTTTTGAAGTCGTAACTTTGTTTATAATAACGAATTAGGGGTAAAAACTAACAAGGCTCAATTCACTATTTTAATTACGTTCGTATGTCCTGTGTGTAATTACCATTTGCAGCTAAGAGTACGTCGCAAGGAAATTGTAATATAACCAACAATATTATTTGATTTTTTACAACAAGAACGATACATTTCCATGAAAACATCGTATTCCTTAAAAGAGTTACAAATGTTTTGTACCATTAGTAAGTTGTGGACAACATTGAGTCAATGACAGTCGGTAGAACAACCTATACCAATCCCTGGTAAAGGCGGTAAAAGTTATATATATTTTCTAACATAGTTTTTTATTAAATTTGTCTTTTTTCTCGTGATAGAAAGAACTTGCTCCATCATAACGATAAACGAAGCAAGCGACAAAAGTGATTCATATTTTAAATACGATACCGCGTAAAGCTCTAAAAGGTTTTCAAGAAACACTATTTCCCATGTTGCGCAAGTATTTCCATTCTACACGAACCATTTGAATGACAGCATAAAACTCTTGGATTGCCAACAGTGCTTCCTCCTATGTGAACGTCATGCTTATGTTTGAATAATCGACGTACGCTACAGTCAACAACAAAATAACAGCTCAGTGAACAATATGAGAGGCGTCCTGGAAATAAAACCTAGCACAAAGTCTGAAAACCGAAACAGGACGTGAATTACCTACCTTTTTAGGTTAAACTGAGAACTCAATCGACAATTATTGATGCATCCGGTTTCGGAACGACTTTTGCCTACTTCCTCGGTGCAATGCTGAATCATTTGGGGCCACCAGCCTGTAGAACTCGCGACCGTGGAAGCATGAGGATACGAACACGCCGAGACAAGAGCAATGAAACAGTCGAGCTTAAACAACGCACGAGGATACTGTTACATTTACAACAAAGGCGTGGTTCCGCTTAACTGTTACCATCGCCCACTTTTTCCATTTATATTTTTATCTTCCTTTTTTGGCGATCAACGCGCGAGACCAATGGATCCCCGGCGATAAACCATCAAGCCGCCGTGCATCGGGGACTCGTTAAGCGAGAGAAAGGCGTACGCTTAGGCGAGAGAGAGCATAGGTACGCTTTCGCGAATCTCGTCGATTGAAAAAAATAAATAAAAAGCAGGGAACACATTTTCCTCTTCTGTGACACCTGAGAGGCATCGAGTGGGAACACTCGCGCCCGGGGAGCGTGAAAACTGCATCACGTCCCGAGAGCACCGAACTCCAACGAACCCGCGTCGAGGATTTGAGGACGTGACTGCAGAGTATCACGCAAGTGACGAGCGCAGAGGGAAAATGTGGGGTATAACCGTCGTGGGGATCTACGTCTTCAAATTTGACAATTTAATATCCTGGGTATGTACGCGACGGGCGTGTGGCGGGGAGTGCTGAGACACCAGTCCTAATAATTGTGGAATAAACTGTAAGGGGTGGATTTGTTACAATTCGTAATTTTTTCGTGCACCTATCAATAGGAAGGCTTCTTCTTCTGGGTGTTTACCTCGAGGTTGCTACAACAAGCAACCCATGCGACGGAACTCTCGGAAGAAGAATGAAGCTTAGCCCAACTACAAGTCACGGAAATCTGAATAATAATATAATTCTTTATGTTGCGACTATGCAATCGAATAATGGATCCCTGAATCCATCGTTTCCATTTTCAACAATATGGTATATCTCCCAAGGAGATGTTTCAATAGAACTGCTCCTTCTAGTCATTTATATCACGTACTAAAATTTGCTTCTAAAATTTGCAGGTTTTTCCTCTCATTTAACCGCATGGACATCAATTTCCCTTTTTCCTCTCCCTATCTTCCCATCGATCTTTCCTTATATGATGATCTGCGTGCAGCCTCACCTTATCAGCCGTCCCATCCGGTTGGTCTTCCTCCTCGTAATACTTTAAACACATCTCATTCCTCTCTAATCCTTGCCATTGGACAGTACACCACTAATTTTGTCGTAACTGCTGGATCTTCCGATGCATAGCGCAGACAAGATCGTTTGATGTTTAAAATCTCACGAGTGAAAGCATTGCTTTAAATTCATTTCACCGCTTACTCTTCCACATTTCGAGTGATATCAGTTCGAGCAGCAATTGTGGGATGTTTTCTTGGTGATCTCTCATGACCAGTCTCTCGAATAAGGGACCTCTTCTCTGTGCGTGTTCGATTCTCAAATCACTCAATAACGATTGCAGGGGTGGGGTTCCGCACCCCTAGAACTGGCGTAAGTTGCGTGCGTAGTGTTTGCACTGCAGACATATTTGTTTTTATTATTTCCCTGAGGGAAAGTGTAGAAGCCTCTCCCATAATATCAAAAGGCGAAACCCAGTAACCTCTACGTCCTACTGCTCGTAGCGAGCGAGCAACCGTTGCGGGCTCCGTTCGCTCGTTTTCCACCGTTTGAAAACTGCAAATTGCATCCCGACGGCATCTTGTGCTCCCATTTTACATAATGTTTCTCGGCGAGGAGGAAGTGAAAACATACATTTTAGTTACTTCGCCGTCGAAACACTGCTGTTCATATCATTATGATAACAATGCAGTATAATGTAGTTTTTAGAAAATTTGTAATATCCACTTACTCGCAGCCGTTTCGCAGAAGTGTTTGCGTAACCGAAACATTCCACGAAAGAGTGAATTCCCCTTTCGGTAGATCTACGTTTTTCTTTTAGAGATTTAAAATTCTATTCTTTCATTTTTCAAATTCATCTGAGGCTGAAAATCATTTTAAAGCTCGTCCTTCATATTCACAGGGTATTGCGAAATAACATTACCTCCGACTGTAAGATGAATATTGAAACCGTTTAAATAGGAAAAACTGTAATATTATTTGATACATCTTGAGTCCGTAATCATCTTCATTATATTTTCTGGGTGCAAATGGCCGAAGATGTCGTTCAATTATTGTAGAGGGTGCTGGGCGCAGGCCAATTGCATTGCCATACTGACGCACACCGTCATCGTCCGTACATTTATTTTTAATAGGGGCCGATAATGGTAGCGAAGTACAGTGCAGACCATCTTGCCCTGCTTCCTGGGCGAAGAGCAAAGCAGTCCTTGGGCGTGCAATCCCTTCCGGAGTTGAAAGGGGGGAGCTGCCGTGAGCCCTCGTGTCCCGTGGGAGTGCATCAAACGCGCGGGACGCTATCGCGGAGAATTATCGGGTGGAATGGGGGGACCCACGCCCAATAATGACGTCGGGAAACCGTGTCCACCCGTGACACATGCGATAATTGAGAGGGGATGAGGTTGGTGGGTGGGGTTGAGGGGAAGATATTTTCTTGCCGAAACCCTTTTTTTTTTCTTATTCCATTTTTCACGTCGGAGCACCGGCAACAAAGAAAGCAGGAAGTCAGTGGCATGCGAACGCCGATGGCCGGATGTGAGCCATCATGGCTACGATAACACATATTTCAGCCGTCGTGACCCAAAGCGCACTCTAAATGCTTTGCGGCAGGATTAGAATGGAGTATAGTGGAAGTTTTAACTTGAGGCGACACTGCTAATCTGAGAGCCTAATATTATAAATCCAGCAATCTGGGATTCCCACATCGAATGCATTGGCATGAGCAGGGTAATACGAGTAGTATAGAATTAATAAAATCTTTCCTAAATCTATGGCAATATATTTTCACGTAATCCCTCATTCTAGCACACAAAAATTAAATCGAAGTAGTAGTAAGAAGACATCATTTTACTCTTGATAAAACATCACTTGAGTCTATATATCAGAACATGGAATCCGCATTGCCTATATCTATCTCCATAGTTCTCCCTCGTGGAAGTCGGAAGTAGTTGGGTATGCAGAAAAGAGGGCAACGAACCTAAGAATTATGATTTTTATGTGCCTTAGTAAGCATATGGAAATAATTATCCTTTAACGCAGAAAAATTATCTCAAAAAGTATTCAGTCATCGTGTTACTTTTAAATTATGTCATTAGAGTCCAGATATAAGGAACCGGATTCCACCATATCCATAGCAGCCACCTGAAGGCATCTGGTCGAGGCATGAAAAAGTTAATTTTCCTGAAAAGAGGGTAAAAAACCTACGTATTATGTATTATATGCGCCTTATAGCAGCATATAGAGAAAATAAACTTTGATACCTATGCTACGGCTATGATCTTTTGAGTCAACAGGAAACCCATAAAAGTAAAACGGGAAAAGGCGATTTTTCATGAGATCCTAAGAGAAGCCACATCCTTCCATCCGTTTTATCCTAAACTCTCTCCACGAGAAAACGAAGCGCTGTCCAATTAACGGAAAGAAAATACTTCATTACTGATCGTAACAGCATTCATTTCCTCCGTGGTCGGTAAGGAAATTTGGAGTGGAGGCAAGTGTTGTCGCTGAATCACTGTAAATGTCGGAGTAGGCATCGCAGAGGCGAGACGAGGCAGTTCTGGACTTCAAACCGATCGGAGCGTAGAAAGGACATCCCAATCGTTGTCACTCATCCGGCTTCCATAATTACGTAGTGGAAGCCCTCCCTCGGTTCAGCGGAACGATTTCCAACCCAAGGGCGTGGACGGAGTCTGGATGTCGAGGGAGAAAAAATCTGTGTCGTTTGGACGAAAATATAGGAAAGTAATCAGGCAAAAAGGCATACATTTAGGATCGAAACGGGAAATTCTGGCAGTGAAAACTGGAAAGACGGTTAATTTTGTCGGGCAGGAAATTATGGAAAAGCGGATTATCCTAAAGCCAATAAGATTATTATTAAGGGTAATCCAGCGGTCGAGGAAGGTTTTTAATGCATCTAATACCTAAAGCTGCGTCCTAACTCAACAGTCGGGCACCTAAATTCCCGACATTCAGGGAGGACGCCATCTTGAAGGATGTCCAAACTCGTTGGGCAGCAAAAGGGTGAGAAGTTAGACACTTATATCAGGCGCTGAATCTATGACACAATGAGTGTATGCTAAAATCGACGCCATATTGATACCCCAAAACTCCAAGTACTGTAAGTGCAGGTAACCGGCAGTAGAAACCATGGCGGCGGAATATAATGTTTGCCAGTGACAGTAAAAATATTCTTTTTCATTTGAGAGAGTAGTCTTATTTGATAAATATAGCATTTAACTGATTTCTGTAATACCTCATGAAGCGATTTCTACAAGCATCCCCTCGGATAATGCAGCCAGTACACAACACCTGAAATGCCTAACCGTATGAAAATGAAACATTAAATCTAAAAAATGTTATTACTACTCTGACACTAAGAAAAATACGACATTACTACCTGAACGACGAAATTAAGGCAAAAACTACAAAATGGATAATTTATGAAGAGAAAATATTATTCGATTCAGTCAAGATATTCTACCTAACCCGGTTTTTGAACGGTCCTTAATACCTATTCTTTTCTACGAATCACGAGTATTTCCTCCTCTTTTTTTTCGAAAAAATTTAAAAATTCATTCCTCGTCAAAGGAAAAATAATGCAACTTAATATCAAAGAAGTAACACGTGGCACTTTTCCACAATATTCATTTATGAAGATATGAATAAACACCAAGTCTTTTACTTCATTGAACATACAAAATTTCCACCAAGTTACTATTGTATCTACTGAGCTAATTTGCACCTTATAGTGAATAAATATAATAGCATGAGCGACAAATTATTGGAAGAAACAGAAATATAAGAACAAGGCATGTGAAAAAGGCCAAGATAATTGTAAGGTGAACTGTGTGTCGAAAGCGTTGCGCAAAAACTACACGTCCCTCAATGTTAAATGTCTCCATCTTATTTTTATCAACTCTGGTATATTTTGTATTCATATTTAAAAAATTAGTAAACATTTGGACACCGCTTAAGCTCGGCCACATATCTACATGACATCTAACACATTTCTACATTTTTTAAATCTACATCATTGTAAGCAATTCCTTAAGTAAAATTACTTCCTGCCTCTATTGATTTCGTCCAACATTCCTATCTTTTCCTGCCTCTACCTCGTCCACATAACATTCTACGGTCTACCACAGTCTTAAACAGCCCATTCACTAAAAATGTCCCGCATCCATTTTTTTACCTTCTGTGTATTCCTCTACAGCACTATCATGGCTAGAGCTTTTTCCTTTGTCTCACATCACGATTTATCGCAAGAAAACCGATTGTGCATTCCAACATACAATTTCCCAAACGTTTGCAGGTATGTACTACGATAAGTCGCATCTTTCTGAAACACAAATAGATTTGGAAGCCGGAAAGAGTAAACAATGCGGAAAGTTACCACGTTTTTACTCATTCGAACCAAATATATAGATTTAATGCTCCGGCACAAGTAAGAATCCATTTGCGAGCCACTACTGTCGCGACGCATTAGGCGTAATGGCAATCGTTTTCGCGCAAAATGTTGAAAACTCTGCGAGGGGTAGCACTCCACGATCATTCGTCACGGAAAGCTTGAAAGGCTCATCAGATCCACCCACACTTAATTTTCGAGATGTTTCTCGGACGTGGCCTCATGTGTAGGGACCGTCTCGATCACGAAATGTCCCCGCGAGGAGCGAACCGGAGGAGGGGATGGTGCGATCGGGGTGGGAAGGAGGTCGGGAGGAGGGGGTTGGGAGGACAGATAGAGGGGCGGGGCATGATTCCCGACCCGAGTGTCCCCGAGAATTACGCCCCAAGTTCACGTGTCGTACTCCACTATTCGCATATCGGGATCTCAGGACAGAGGGCTATATGACATGAGCTATGTTAAGTAAACTGCGAATTAGCTAATATGCTTTATTCAAGTAAAATTGAATCATTGATGCACTTGTTCGATTAAATCTGAAATGAGATATCAATAAAATGAAATTCTATTCCAAAACGTGGCATTAAAAAAATGAAAATAACGCGGGATATAGACAACAATAACATTTCCTTTATTGCACAAATACGTAGAATATATTACATACAATTCACAAAAGGTAAACAGCAAAAGTAAAATGGCAAACGTGATCGCTTCCTAGGTGGAGAAAAACCTAACTAAGCTATAATCCAGCTAAGCATAATTTGAATCCGTAGTCTGAAAATTAGCAAATGATAACTGTACAACTCTAAAATGTTTTAATGGCCGGATTTCGAAGGGAACTCTAATTCGCAAATCTAAAATGGAAGGAAAATGTACACGGGAAGCCGCGTGTATCCATTTTTGTATGTACGAGCATTTCAGTACGTAAATTATTCATGTAAAGTAAGTAATTTCATTTCTCGTAAAGCATTTAATTACGGCACACGGTCGGCGTAGTATCATTGTATGAAGGTACAGAGTGGGGTACTTATAGGTTCATAAAGACCCTATTAATACTTAGTCCTAGTGAGTTGAAATTGTAATATACGCTTTTCGTGAGCCCCATTTCTACCGTTTTCCGAGTTGTATTTTTTTTAACTTGATCAATTCTAACGCTACAATTTTTCATCTCGTTTCCCCTCTCTTGGAGCGACACCGGATCGGACTCATTGCTCATCGTGCAAGCACCGCGTTCTTTCACACGAAACTTGGATGGAACGCGTTCGAATGGCAAATAATGGGCAAAAACTGTAGCCAAAATTTGCTGCCGGACGCGGGGGCTTAATGGAGAATGACATAAGATTGATGACAAGCGTAATAGCATTGCCGAGTATCGGCAGAATTCGTGGACGATGCGAGATTCCTCCGCGGGAGAACAAAAGGGATGGGAACAGGAGGTGGAGGGGTTGAAGGAGTGAGAGAGGAGAGGGGAAGGGGGATTTAGGGAGGTGCCCTCAGTCCCCCCTCCCCGAACGAGCCTGGCGGAAGGGCATGAGAAGGTGGGGTTCCGCGGGGGAGAGGAGGCGGGAGAGGAGGGGGGCGGGGTGGGGCATGCTGGGGCCGGACTCACCGCTCAATCGACCCAGGCAATTTGCAGAACGGAGGAAAGATGGGAGAATTAAGGCGGGGAAGGAGGGGGAAGGGGGGAGAGAAATGGAGAGAGAAGGGAGAAAAGAGAGAGAATGAGGAGAGGGGGAGGGTGGGAGGTCGAGAGGTGAAAGGGGGTGGCGAAGGAAGGAAGGAGGGAGTGAGTTAGGGAGAGAGAGAGGGGGGCGAGGGAGAAGCGAACAGGAGAGAGACGGAGACTCAGACGGGAGCTCGAGTGGCGGGGGAGGACCGGCGCGGGAGAGGTGACACGGTCGGCGAAATAGGTAGACCCCGTTTCCTATCGGGGCCAGGTTTGGGAGGGTCTTGCCCCCGTGCACCCAGTGACCCATTGCTGCTCCACCGTGCACTCCGTGCGCTCCGCCTCGGGCCCTTCCGGCGGACGGTGGAAATCCGCCGCGGCAACGGCGAGGCTTTGCGACGCCCGGGTGCGAACGTCGGCGCGCGATTGAATTACCGCGAAGGCTTCCGGAGGGAGTGGTGCGGATGCCGGAGACTCTTTTTTTCCTTCGTGGTTACGCTAGCGTTTTATTTATGTAAAGCACTGCAATGAAGCCGGCTTTCCAGTCGGCTCCTTCGAATGAATCAATTCTCCCCGGGGTATTACATGTGCGTATACACGTAATGCCGGTTGAGGCAATAAAGCACAACTTCACTCGAAAAATCCGACTGAAACGCCGGAGTTCACTCTCGCGATAATGGAAGAAAGGAAAAACCATTGCAATACATTTCATTGAGATATGACGTAAATTCAATTGTCTGCCGGTCTCGTTGTATCACGTCAACGTCGAGCTACTTTTGTGATACGCCCAGCAGAAATTGATGTAGAAAATCAAAACTTTTTCTTCCTCACGTCTATTACTGTGTCAAGATTCCACGAAGTGCCGATGCCGGCCATTAATTCCTTTTGAAACCCTTGTACATTACATAAATAATCATGATGGGAGGAGAACCAGCATCGCGGTGATTCACAATTGATATCGCAAAGGTGCCAATTTTCAAGCTATGGGTAATAAATAGCCGGAAACGTATTTCGTACCTCGCATCAAATTTGCATTAGGCATGCATGATTTCGCATTCCGAGAAGCCGATTCCCACCCCTTCCTCCCACATATCCTCCCTCTCCACACATTGCCTGGACGACCGACGTCCGATGCCCACACGACAACGACATCTTTCGCCCCTAATACCGGATCCACGTCTAATCACGGCGATAGTTTCAAAAAAATACAAATTTTCAGCATTGGAAACACCTTCATCAGATATCTTAAGTTAGCTTCGCAACGTCAGCGTCACGTTTACGTCGTGTTACTCGGCGGCCCAACATCGCGACGCGATATCGCGCCGACGTCGAAGTCGACAGACAGACAGCAAAATCGCACGCCCGCGGTCGCCTGGCACCAGTCGCACCGCACAGTGGTGACGACAGCGTTGTATTATTCTCCGCTTATCGAACGCGGGCGCTGTATGCCGGCTAAGGTGGTGTCGCACCCTTCACTCCCAAAGTCAACTTCCCACGAGATTCTTTCGCCATGGCAAAGCTTGCGTCCGACGGAACAACTACCCTCGACGCTCCCATGAAGCTCACGACAGACACGCACGAGGCGAGCTTTCAAGGAAACCCACAAAGGTCAATTTAACACATCTGTACAAACTTAACGCGTAATTGGGCAATTAATTCGGCAGAATTTTGCGTGACCTGGTGAAACAGTATTGTATAACATAAAGGATACATAACTGTAGACTTGTTCATCAGAATATTCTCAATGCGCATTTAAACATCTAGTAGTTAAAGAGCACAATTTACATATTCTGATTAACTAGTGAATAGTGAAAACTTATTCATTTTATAGAAAATAATGAGAAAATGGAGTCAAAAAAGAGCCTAAAAGCCTATATTCCTTGAAATACGGATATACAAATATTCTTTCAGCAATGAGAATTCCGTAGTTCTTTAACTGGTACTTCAACATTTGAATTTATGGGCATTATTAATAAGGTTTTAATTTATATAGTACGATGCACGTTTCTCTGAGCTTAGATTAAACGTGAGGGTGTATATTTTGATATACCTTCTGTTGCCCCAATAACCCACTCACACTCCAAGACGAAAATTCTTCTCTTGAAGTATCCTGTGCTATTCTAGTTAGTCATCTTTTCGCAGTGATGATGCGGAGTGATTCGAGACACATCAAACCTACCTCGTAGTACTCGATTTTAAGGAGAGCTCCAAGGAACACCTCATCATCCACAATCCGCAGCATTGTATATAGGTGTCGAGTGAAACGTAAAATATTTGTCTGCAAAATGAATATGTTAATGACATCAAGCCTAAATAAATCTACGAACGTTAACCTTCAGCTGTAAATAAAAAGTAATTCATATACACGTAACTACCTATTTCATTTGAACCAATTGCCATTCTACTGCGAAAGCACTCCCGTTCCTGACATTCTAGCTAATGTTTTTGCATTGTAATACCATTAATTTAAGGAGAAGTGTTCAAAATTTTCTTACTGCCTTTCGCGGCGAAACGTAGGCAGTTCAGGCTTTTAGTGTTTGGAACACCCTGTGGGGCCAAACAGGTCTAATACGCTGGAAAGAACGAAAGCCATCTTGGAAATAATTTCGATAAAATTTAAAAAAATCTCCAATGAAATACGGTTGGAAAGTTTTTATCATTACGATGGTTAAGTAATGCAATATTTTTGGAGAAATGAATAGGTTTACCTCTTGAATACTCGTAAAATCTCCCATCTAATCTAATATCTATCACAGTCATGTACAGTACTGCGCACTTCGATTAACAATTAGCCAGCATGTGAAAAGCAGGTAATTCAATTTTGCGACTCCAGGTTACTAAATGGATTTCGTTTTATTAGCTAAGTAAGGATTACCAGACTAGTGAGAGAAAATCTCGACACGAAGTCTAGCCACATAAAGTGAGTATCCTGCAACCCACAAGCAACAAATCGATTTTTGGCACCATACTATGCAAGAGTTTTGCGACTTAGAACTATGTATCGACCCCAGGAGAAGAACCGCAGTTTCTCCGAGAAAAATTACACTGAAGTAAATGCAATGAGAACAGAATTTTGAGAGAAGGCCAATCATTCGGCCACTGCATAAAAGAGTGGTTAGTCAAACTTCCACTGGGACTGTACAGAGATCACCTCAAGGAAGAGAACAGGATGGTTTAGAGGCAAAGGCTAATCTAAGATCCATTCAGCAACTTACTCTCAGCACTTTCAGTCCTGGACTCATCACATTAACTGAATTTTCTGACAAAAAACTCGATTTTCCTTTCCTTGCCAAACTTTTAGCAAGTTCAGCCACAAAATAAAACATAGAGGACATTTGGTGACCTCTCTGATTAATAAGGGTTTATTCTATTTTAACGCAGTAAACTAATACTATTATACTTTCGTTACAGGTCACCGCATGACAATGTAGTTTCCCAAAACCATTAAAGCAATATTTTGAAATCGTGGCGCCTTTTTTTATGATTGCACTCCCGAAAATCTAAGAGTTTTACAATTTTTTAACCTCCCAGGTTTTTGACGGCATATATACTAAATTTCCTTGATTTTACCTGGATTCCTCCAGAATTTTGGCATCGCTGTGCTTTCACTTGGAAAGGCGCAAAACTGGAAGAAAATGGAAGTGTCAAGAGATTCAATGAAGTTGTTATGAAAATTCTCAAGAAATATTATCTTATCCATGGGGGGATTGCCCGAAGCCGCAGAGATTGATGACCCTCATGATGAGCTCACTGAGTCTTGACAGTTACGTAGTGATTATTAGAAGTTGCTTGTACTTCTCTTGACGTAATCCACATAGTTGGAGTCTGATTTTCTCTAGTACATTACAGTTGGTATAATTTAAAACATTAAAGGCATTTAATAAAAAAATTCGCGCTACTTTCCATGAATTTTCCATAAATAACACATTACGCTGACAAGAATATACATCATCGATCAACTGCGGTTTACCTTTCCGTCCATTTCGCTTTTCCCATTATTCGCTATCCCTATATCTCATCAGTGTCTAATATACGCTTAACCACTTGTCTCAACGACCGTATTCCAAAGTCGTCAAAACATTATCTTCATTACAAAGGTTTTAATCAATTTTCTTCAGATCTATACTCAGGTCCTTATCGTCAAATCCCTCCTCTTTGAAAATTATTCTTTACAAAAAGAAATACTTTTGATGTTCTTGCCCACCTAGTTCTAAAACACTTCCTAAACAGGTGAACTATTCCAAGTAATTAAATTCGTACCCTCCAATTTAAATGTTTTGATTAGACTATTTCTGGAGGATTCATCAACTTGGTTATCTTATTATTTTCCCCCACACTATACCTATCACTCTGCACTGCGCTCAACTGTCTGACCAAAGCTTGATATTTGGGATATCTGACTTTGTGAATTACCAACTACATTCATTCCTATCCCCACCTCTTCTAATGCCATTTTAACTAAGAAATCTTAGTTTCTTTGCGTATTCGTTAAAGTGAACTGGTTATCATTACCCGCACTTATCCAGCCTAAGACAAGTACAGTTTTTGGATGCCCTTCATTATTCTAGTTTACTCCTATCTTATACAATCTGTTCTTGAAATTCCTTAAAGACCAAAAAAGTATATAAATTATCGAAATCAGAATATAAAAGATTTAAAACATTAAACCCTGACAATTCCTCGATGGGCGATTCCTTCTATTCCAAAAGAAAACGCTACCTTCCTCACCTTACCATTTACGACTAATTGGCTCAACAGTGAGCTACCCTCTGACAAAGTTTACGTGACAAAACCGGTATCTCAGCTAAAGCTATTCTTAACAAGTTTTTAACAATCAGCGGCATAACGGTGAGGTCAAAGCTATCCGAGAGAGGGAAGGTCAAAGCACTCAACGAAGACGCGACAGTTATTGTTTGGAGTCCTAATTAAATCTGGAGAAGAGGTCATAACGGAGACTTTATGGAACACAGGGAAATTATCAAAACATTTCATTTTTTCTTCCCAGTTGAAAATGAAAGCTCATGAAAAAACTTTCAATGTCGTCATAATTTCTGGAAAGTAACATCTCGTCCAATGCAGCTAGATAACTATTTCATTACATTAGATTACCGTCGGCAATAAAGACGGCGTAAGAAATGAATAATGGCTCAAGGCTCAACGTAAAAACCTTCACTTAAATTGAACATTAAAGTAGAATTGACCCATTTAATGAAGCAAACGTTTATATTTGAGATACGAGAAGTAACCGTCGAGTTAACTCGAAAAAGTTGACGCAAAACCCCATAAACAAAAACGACACATTTTAAGACAAGACTCATTATACGAGTGCTTTTCTTGCTTTCCGCACTATGCTCAGAAATAATTTGAAATCTTCAAAACTCTTCTCGAGGAATGAGAAGAAGCATTTGCAAAATGTCACAGTGTCCTAGAATCAACAAAATTTATCCAACGCTGCATGGCACAAAAATGTTTCTTTCTCATCAGTTCAGTGCTGAAAGCGTCCACAAACACTGAATGAATTTAGAATCAAACAAACTAGTATTCCAAAATCACTTCAATCGAACCTGTCCGGAGAGATTTCAAATTCGTCTCACAGTGCGAAGAGTAAAACTGAGCAATGGGCATTTGTGGCAGAATCAAGAAGACTACATAACTGTGAACTGTACCCTTCTTGGGAATAGCAAACAGGATAAAATATTTCAGTTCTCCACAAATGCTGATATGATGTATTGCTAAAGATGCTTTCAGTTCAGCTGGAGGTATCAAAAACGTTGTCAAGAATGTTGTGTTCACATTACTTGGGGAGTTCCGACTCCAGGAGGAGAGTTTAGGAAGCCGAGTTGCTCTTGATACTAATGCAATAGCTTTCCCCGCTGAGGCTTCTGGATCGATACCATGGGAGGCGACAGGGTTTTCGAACTATTTGATAATGGCGTGAGTGGGGAACTTCGAGAGATAAGCAGCGGCCGGCGATGGGAAGCTAAATTATGCCCACCTTGAAACACGCTCCAGGATTGTGAACGCGATGATGAGTTGCACGGGTGTCTCCCCATCCTTTCCCCTCTCCACGATTCCTGTTCTCAGTTGGTTTCCGAAAAACACTATGCGACAAAAATGACGTTACCACTTCCCAAACTCCAGAAATAACTTTTAAAATCTTTCACTAGGTACGAACAACCAAAACATTAAGTATCACACGTTTCTTTTAGAAAAGGGCCGTTTCGTTTTCACATAAAACAACTTCCTCTATATCTTTATACTCTCGCGGTCACACAGTCTTGTTTAGAGTTGCAACACCTAAACGAGTTGGGAAATCGATAAGAGTTGGTACATACTGAAGTTAGTTTCGTTAGGGCACCAACAAAGTTCCTCGAACATTAATTTATGACTATTTCTATGCTCACGCCGTAGCTGGACGCATTTTTTTTTCATTTTGATTCCCACGATTATTTTTGGACGTGAATTCGAACATATTTCTGACAGTTCTTGGGGTGTCACCATGCGAAAACTTTGGAAAGCACAACCAGTTTTTTCAACAACAAAGCCATAATTCACGACAAAAAACTTTGCTTCATCGGCATTAGACTGCTTCTGAGTCCATTATCAAGATATCTATTGATTGCCTTCCACATAAAAAAGTACTACATTCAAGATTTATGTTTTCAATTCCATAACCCACAGGTGGAGGAAATATCGTACATTCTTTATACATCACGTGTCCTATGTTTCAAACAATGAAAACGTAAGGAAATACGTAAAAACTGAGTTAATTACGTTTACCTGATAGAAAAACTCTCATCCCGGTGATAGTGATTTACATTATTTTTTCCGCTAAAACAGATAAACACAGCAGCAGTACTACAACAGTAGTACTCAAACAGAAAGTCCTTGGTTAGAAAAAAATATTTTTGTAATATTCCATATTTTGTCACATTTTTAGTGCCCTGCAAGCCATCGCTAGGGTATGTGGAAGGAAGTGACTACACACAGACTAATTTTGACCCGAACATTTTTACCCTTACCACGGTCGGACAATGTTATTCTGATCCCTTATCGTTTGTGGAAAAATAATAACCTTATCTGCGAATTTTCAACGACCTTTTGACGAAAAGCGTTTCGACGCATCAACAGGCCATTATCGGGCAAAATGTGTCCGTGCGCTCTATTAAAAGATGGTGTTAAATCGTCGAAATATGAGGTACTAAATAAAAACCCCGGCACGAAATTACACATTTACTTATCACTGACGGAGAATCCACACAAATTTCAGCCCGTCAGCGTAACTTACACATCTAGCAAGTGGAGTCGGGAAACGACGGTGGGAGGACAGGAGGTTAAGGCGGAGTGGGAAATCGAGAAACCAACGCACGCGAGCACGCAGCGTGCGTGTGTACCAGTAGGAATTCCGTGAAATTAAACGAAACTCCCAACGCGCCTACACCCCGCACTTCGATCGGACGGTTGATATTTATTCAAGGCATTCGCCGGAGCGCGCGCACCGCTTTCATGCGAGGGCAAAACGGACGTGTTGGTTTATTGCGCCCGGCACGCCCCTCGAGAGAGAGAGGGGGAGAGAGAGGGACGGGCGGGAAAGGAATTAACCCCCCCAGTTCGTTTCATTTGCCGGCCGACGCAAAACCAGCCACGCCGCGGAGGAGGAGGGCCGAACAGGGAGGCGTCGAGGGAACGATTCTGGCGCCCGCGAGAGACGGACGCCACCACCGGGAGCAGACCGTATCCCCGAAAACTGTCCGTATTGAAAATAAAAATTATAACGGCAATAATGAGAGTGAACCGACGACGGCGCAGCCAGTGCGGGAATGAGAAATATACATGGCCCGCGGCCCACCGGTACAAAAATTTAATGACCACGGGAAAACGCGACATTTATGGGAGAGGGCCCGCGCTTTTGACAGCCCCTTCCCCAGAGGAGCCGGCAGGGCGAATGGATTAATTAGATCCGTCGATTTCGCTTATTCGTCCCTCACCCTGGCACTACCCTACCGACCACCCCCATCCCTCTCTCGACGCATCGCTCCGAATCCGTTAGGTGTCTGCATCATGCAATGTTGCGCGCGGAAAAAGAGTACCTGACTAGTCAGTACTCTCTCTCTACGCCCATTCGGCACGTGTTTCGCTCTACTCTCTCCCTCGTGCATCTCCTGAATGCGAGGGAAACGCCCAGTCGTTCGCACTCCAAACGCACCCCTCTCCCCATCCTTCCCCTCATACTTTCTCGTTTTTCTAGCGGGAAAGTTGTAGGGACGTGGTGGGGGAAATAGAGAGGAAAAAACAAGACCGAATCGCTGAACTGACGAAAAGGGATGGAGGGTACTCAGCCAATGCCCGGACAAACACGGGAGTTGAATTGAACGATTTCTTTCGAAACGATTACCAAACCGACTCGACAGAGAAGGCGAATACTGTCGACACACTCAAAACCGTCGTCAACACTGCTACAGTGGGAGTGACGCTGAAAGTATCTCTTAAAATATCTGATAATTCGATAAATTATTAATTTTAGAAAACAAACCAAGGAATCAACTGGGTGACTGAAGTTAAGACGGTTGGTGTGGTAGGCGGGGTTGGAGCTCACCATATTTGATCCTAATCCTACAGAGTGTGAATTTGACTGGTATTAGAAGACGGGCCAGTCAATTTCCCTTTGTCCCCAGCGGTTTCCCAGCAAGATCTGATCCTTGAAAAATCACCAAGATATGAGCCATGAGCACCCACTACCTTTGACGCCGTGCCCTCTGATCAATATTCAAAAACTCGTCACCCACTAATCATCCACGCAAATAAACTCGTAATTAAAAACATTTTTACATGATTCTCCAAATCAAAACGGTAAACTTATGTTTCGTTCTTCACCAGTCCGAGAGAAGCGAACCATTTGGTCAAAATAATCGAAGACACGCACATGGTGACTCGGACTGCGGCTACTCCATTCCGCCCCGGCTGATGTCTATGCCAGACTCATAAACGAGTGTTTTACGATAAGAGCGAACAATGTGTGATGGACACTGTACGCTGCACTGCGATTACGAAACGCAGAAGAATGAGACAAAAATTTACCCCGGAGCTGTGCCATACTTCATTTACTATACCCATCCAGATTATTTCGAAGATTATCGTAGAGCGGGAGAATCATTATCATTAAATATCCCAAATCGATAACGCCCATATTGAAGTTAAAAGAAGGGATTGCTATCGGCATAGAGTACAGATCTTACGATTAATTCGATACGCACGCATTGCTGCGATATGAAAAGCGATGCCATCCACTTATTCCCAATGTTCTTGTGCCACTTTCTGCGATTTTAAATCCACACTCCACCGCACCTTTTAAATAGCGCCCCTACACCTTCACACGGTTAAGTGGTAGGTAATTTCAGTGGATTATTTCATAAGGCAAACGACCAAAATGAAGCACGAAAGTCAAATAGGGCCTATTAAGTATAGACACCAATATGGAATCGCCCCAGAATCCATATGAAGTGGAGTACAAAGTCATCTTAAGCTAACGTTCGAACAAGCCATTTAGACGTCAGCTTGGCGCCGAAGATCATCACCCCAGAGCATGGGTCGACCATTACAGGCGATTACAGGGGTGGCGAGCGATGACCCCTTGAATGTTTTTCGGGTCAAGCTAAAACGGTCTCGGTAAGCTGCTAGCATACAAGCCATGATGTTATAATGACATTTATTTTATTACCCATTGAAATATTGTTGGGTACTGAAGTATGCCCCTGAATGGGAAATTAAAGTAAGCAAGGACGAGGGAGGAAAAGAATAGGCACTTTGGAAAGCGCCGGGAAGGGTAGAGATAATGAGGGACTGGAGAAGTCCAAGGTGTCAAAGAAGGTTATATCACACCCCTGGGTGGTTAAAATTCATTATTAATTCGCAGTTGAATGTTCTTTGTATAGTTCCAGGAACTCGGAATGATTTTTGCTAGTCGTCACAGTATATTAGCAATTACTCTCATACCTGTTCACCGAATACTATACCTAGTTATTTTCTCTCCTACTCTACCATACATATGGCGCCTTCCCAGTCTCTTATATGAATATATTTAGGATGAGTCCCAGAGCTTCCTATATGAAGTAGAATATAATATTACGGTAAAAGGAGCTCCGATCCAACTGATGCAGGGAAATAGTTTTCGAAACCTCAGCAAAGGGATTAAACTAAGAGGAAAGACTCAAGCCAGCTACAGCCGATCGAAAATAAACCTCGTCCGAGGAGTCCAGGGAGAATAATATGGAGTCGGCATTATTAAGGACACCCTTGGGGATATCAAAGGGTCGAGGGAATACAAAGATCCAGGGGCATGCTATTCCTCATAGTGGGTCAAGTAATGTAATCCCAAACGATACCATTAACGTTCTCGAGAAATTCCACCGACTTAAGTTATGAGCGGAGCCTTTATCTCAAAACCACACAAATATTTCCCGTGAAAGGGACGGCAAACCAACTTTCAGTATTAATGTGAAGCATGCATTGTTAAATATTTAGCGCGTTGACATGTTAAGGCTAGGTTCAATATATAACACCGTAAGACTTTTAGCAGTACTTTTAATACGTAATTAAATTTTCCCTTGATTCTTTTAATCGCTAGCTTGTTCCTAATATTTAACGTCACCCTCCGCCATCCTCTTTGCATATCATTTGCAATTTGGACAAAAAAATAGGGTTTTAAATAAGCTATCAAGGTCACTTAATTTTACTACTTTTTGTGCGAATGAAAATTTGTAAATCTTAAACTTTCTATTCAACCTTACCGGCAGAAAAGGACGAATAACAATCATATGATGAAATCAAAGGTTTGAAACATTTTAGAGAAAATATTAGACGAGCGAGACAAGAGATCGACAAAAATGTAAAAAATATCACATAAACAAAGTAGACGTGATGGTATGGTATTCAAACTTGGGTTCGGCCTACTAAAAATCTTCGCTTCTAATGCGTGGTGTGTGATCCTGTGAAGGGATTAACGCAAAATAAGAAATATAGAATAAACTATTTTGATCCATTTATCCAAGAAACAAAGCATTACTATTCATCTAAAATACTAATGTAAATACTAGGGTGTGATAGATTTATTGCGGTAGTTAATGCTTTCGATACATGACTCATAATCTACGAATAATTACCTCCCGCCATTTACTTAGTTATGCAGTATGATTTTAATTATTTTACGAAAATTTCGACTAAGCTTAATGCCAGGGAACTAACTCTGGTAATTCACTCACTGAACTTCTAAAGTTCTCATCGTTAATCATTCAAAAGTAATCATTTCGCACAAGCCAAACGTGGATGTTGTTATATACGACCTAATTGAACGAAACGTAAGACGGAAGCCTCGCTCAGGAATGGGAATATTTGCTTTGGTGAACTCTCGAAGTAGTGCGTGCAATCCGCCGTGCAACTACGCTTTCGAAAGTCATTCGTGGTCGAATGTGAGACGCAGGTGCAAGAGAATGGAGGATTAATTAATAGGGCAGAGCAAGGCGAGGGCGTCGGGGCGCGGTGCGAAGAGAATGCCAATAGCGCCAGCACCAGCAATGGCTTCAAGGCGACGGGAGAGTTAAAGTGACGAGACTGGATTAATCTTCCCGACGTTACAAATGAGGAGGGAACTGGATACATTACCTACAAGACTGCGAGATATGAGCGAAGTCTCTTCGGAGAGGGAAGACGCAAGCACTTCATCACAAACATCTCCACCCAAAGGAAAAGCCGTCAAGGTTATCTTGGCAGGTAAAGCACTCGTCGGATAACCCAAAGGTCGCAGGTTCGAATGCCTCCGAGGGTCGAGTTGTACAATTGCGGCGAAGTTTTTAACAGCAAGAGATTAAGGTGGCAAGTGGGGGAATGCAATATTCAGAACTTTTACGTTTGCAGAGTTAAGTGACACGACGGCAAAATTAATTACACTCGCAGCTGAATTAGATCCACTCAATGGTCGAAAAAAATGTTCAATATTTCATTGAAAGAAACCGATTTCGTCATAGCGAGTTTTACGGTCATCAAACATGTTATTTCCTTAATGGGAGATTAGATTACCAGAAACCCTGAGAGACTGATGAGGGTATATTGAACAATCTGACATCATTAAATCTATAACACTATATGATATTAAACTGAGATGGCATCCTTTTGAGTTTCAGTAAATATTACAGCACAATATTAGTCTTCGATAAAAAATTGAGATTTACCAGCCAATAAAGAACACTGGATGGTGCCATCCGCCACATTTGGCCGAAGTACCTCGTTCTCCAGACGGGGTCACTGTCATCATTCCCAAAATATGGTCACGTAAAGACAAAGCAAATAGAAGCGAAATTCGATTTTCGATTAACTGGTAGGTAGGTATGCAATCGAATGATCCATCGAACTAATGGTGCAGACAAGTAATTTCCACTTAAGTGGCAGAGGTTAAATTACATAACTAACCGCTGCCCACTGGCAGGATGACCCATCATTTCGAACGTATTCTCAAAGGTTGAGCAGCATGTGAATGCCGAATTTCTGATCTTTAACGTATCGAATACAATTTTACGACAAAGAACAAACGTATACTCAGATCGGTCAATTAGAGCCTCCCCATTGAGAGCTTCCCTTGCCTTTTCCAAACCGAAACCCTGCCACTTTCAGTCCCTTATTGGCGGGCCATCCCCTTGTACGACAGGGTATTGATCGCCACCGGATGAAACTCGGAAATATTTCTGCGATCTAATCAATTGAAAAATCCAAAACTGCTTCCTAATAGTTCCAATGTAAACCATGAGTTTAAAGGTTTTAACGTTACTCTCATCGAGATTCAGTTACCATCGGTGCAGTACACTAATGAGATAAATAAATCCCACATTGACTTGATACGCCGGCAATAAACTTTGTAGGCATTTTTTGCCTACGCCGACGTATACGAAAAAAATACCCAATTTATTTATAATTATACCAAAAAATCTTTATGCTCATGAGAATGCAAATTCTTCATTCCGGCATAAAAATCGACTTTGCTAATTACGAAATCACGCTTCATACGCCTATGCATTAAAAGATAGAAGCATGTTGAATGGCAAATGAAATATTTCCACTGAGTGTCGAAGTAGTAAAAAAGTTTCACATAATACGAGTCAATTTTATAATATTTTTTAGAATCAAAGAATTATAATATCATTTAAAAGCAAAAAAATAGACTTCCAAGATATATCTAATTAAATAGGATAGAATAAATTCATCTTGGGAAGGGAATTCATTCACTTGTAAACATAAATGCTGAAAAAACCAAGACATAGGAAATATAATGAGGGTAACACAATTCCCGCCAAATTGAGAGACTAAGTTTAATGAAAATATTTAAATTGAATGAAATTAACTGGAGGAAGTAGAATACTTTATATATGCGGGGATAATTATGGAGGAAAACGGGTACATCAGTAAGAAAATAAAATTACCACACTGGGAAAACAAGAAAACAAAAAGAGGCAAACAATGGCCAGAACGCTGTCGTCAAAATTTAAAACTGTAGAGTTGCATGGTTGAAGAATCCAGCCTACGAGATGTTTGAGAGGGAACATCTTGAGTCATGGATAAGGAGAATGATGGAAGAAGTAGCCTTGATAGAGAGTTAGAAAAACTAGCAAGGCGTTGAATAGGATGGAAAAAGAGAGGAAGTTGCTGAGGAAATCCGAGGAATGGGCAGATGATGGATGGAGAGGCAGCTGGATGCTGAGGAATTTGAAGGCAAGGAAAACGTTGAGTGTACGGAAAAGTGGGGAATACTACCTTGATCAAAAAGTTCCCGGAATAACCACCGTGTGGCGCTCCCATCGTTCCGATTTGAGTTCTGTTTTTTTTGTTAAATTGGTACATCTGTTGTTGATATTCCCTTTAAATCTTAGTGTCATAACTTGACATTTGCAAAAGTTACGTAGCCAAGAGTACATCTATCTCTGTGTGTGTTGGCGATTTTTTACAATTGCAGAAATGGTTTTAAATTTGCAACAACGAACTTGTATTAAATTTTGCGTAAAAAACGGATTTAGTGGCGCACGGACGTTGGAAATGTTGGAAAAGTGTTTCGGCAACGATTCTCTAAAAAAAACGGTCGTTTACCAGTGGCACGAGCGGTTCAGAAGTGGTCGTGAGTCAATCGAAGATGATGAACGCAGTGGCAGACCATCGACATCGAAAGTCGGTGAAAAAATTGATAAAGTAAAAGAAATGTTGGTCAATAACCGCAAATTAACCATCAGAGAAATAGCGGAGGACTTGAACATTGCCTATGGATCCGCCCAAGACATTGTGGTTAATGATTTGGGTTTCCGTCGTGTAGCAGCAAAGTTGGTGCCAAAAGACCTCAATTTCATGCAAAAAAGAGACCGTGTTGACGTCGCAAGAGACATGATTTGCGAGGCTGAATCCGATCCCACATTCATCAAAAGGATCATTACTGGAGACGAGACGTGGGTTTATGAGTACGACACGCAATCCAGACATCAGGCAAGTGAATGGCGTTCACCAAATGAGCCGAGACCAAAAAAACCACGTCGTTTTCAGTCAAAAAAGAAGGCAATGCTGACGGTTTTCATGGATTACAACGGTGTAGTGCATCATGAATTTTTGCCAGAAGGCCAGACAATAAACAAAGAGTATTATTTGGGCGTTATGAGACGTTTGCGTGAAGCAATTCGCCGAAAGAGACCAGAAATGTGGGCAGAAAACTCGTGGATTTTGCACCATGATAACGCACCGTCACACAGTGCTATCATTATTCGTAATTTTTTGACGAAAAATGCAACAAATACCATCCAACAGCCACCGAATTCACCTGATTTGCCTCCCTGTGACTTCTTTCTGTTCAATCGAGTTAAAAAACCATTACGGGGAACGCGTTTTAGCAGCCGAGAGGAAGTAATGGAAAAATCGCAGGAAGCACTGATGGACATACCGAAAACCGAATATAAAAAATGTTTCGAGGATTGGATCAAGCGCTGGCATAAGTGTGTTGCAGTCGATGGGGATTACTTTGAAGGGGACAATATAGATTTAGATGAATAAACTTGTATTTTTAATTTTCTGAATAAATTCCGGGAAATTTTTGATCAAGGTAGTATTTTGAACACCACGAAATAAATCGAAATCATGAGAAGCTGCACCCCTAGAGCAAGACTACTCATAATTTTCAGAAATGTTTCAGGATCCCTTAAGTGATAACATTAGTTTTTACAGTCTGTTAAACATAGCTATGCTCGTTATACACTTTAATGTAAGATTATCAGATGTAAGCATGGTTATGAAGAAAGGTATTTGCAAATGTGCACGTTGCTACGAAAGTGTAAAGTGTAACGTAAGATTTTACGTGCTATCCCGCACAGTTTCATCAATCGATGGACGGTCATTGAAGGGGTTATAAAATTGAAACACTGAGTAAATCAGGTCCCTTTTTCCATTCTATCGGTCTGGCTTTTCATCAGCAAGACTCATGATACCTTTGATGGCAAAGTACAGTGGCGGATGAACCAGAAAAAAGAAACTGCTAGGGTAGCAAGGGAATTCTAACTACGCAAAATCTCTATGCTATGACATAAAAATGCACATCCAGAGATCTGCACACATCACCTTTCATTCATGGAAGTAAACAAATGTCACGGAAAAGCGTTTCGAACTAAGAAAAAAGAGAGCCACCGAATTATTGTTCATAGCAACAGGCAACAAGATGCGACATTCAATGCCAATGCACGCTTACTGGTATATCACAGGATGTTACAACTCTTAATTACTGGGAAATTCATTAAAGTGTCCGTGCCAGAGTAACCCCGTTATGCTGATAAAATATTTTGTACTTACAAATTTTGGCTACCAATTATTTCTCCATAATGCGGACAATTCTTTACTGCACAGTCACTGGACAAGTAAGGCATAGAAAAATCCAAGAATGGGAACTATTCCTAGAGACAAAATCAATTGCGGGAATCTCTTCAACTTATGCAACCTCGAATTCCCTTGGGGGGAAAAATACGATGAAAGAAACCATAAAAGCGAGACGCTGATGTAAAGAGGTCTACTCAAACATAGGAAAAAACCAATGTATTTGGAGAGGCCCAACGTTGCCACATCTCACCTTTGAAGCTTAGCGTTACGGAAGTTAGCAGGTGGTAATGCTACAGCCGGAGCCACCAGAACTAGATGCGCTAAGCTACTCGTTACTTCCAACTCACTGTATCAGCTACTTTCAGGCTATACAATAAATATAGCTTCTTTGAATCAACTATCTCGGACGCTTCTTAACTATACGCTATCACAAAGGGTGGGAATGGGTTGGAGAGAGATGAGGATTTGGAGTGGTTCCTGAGCTCACACAGGCCTACTCTATAGATAATGAAAAATGGAATGAGTACAGAAAAGAACTAGGTTTTACGGTCAGAAAAAAGGCAAAAAGCACACCATTGTTAAATAATAGCTACATAATATCCAATTTCACAGAAAAAGTAGCGTCGTATGTTGTCATTACATCTCGTTACTGCAGCAAAGATTTTGGCAACCTAATCTCTACTGGCCGGTAAAAGATAATGAGTTAAGAGTTACTCACTATCGAAAAGTAACTATAGCGGCGCCACTCTCCTTCCCCTCCAAAGCCTTCTGCGCACGCGCGGCTGCGGCGCATGCGTAATTCATTCAAGAAAGCAGGAACAATATGAAGAGGGATGAACATGAAAGGGTAGAAAACCGAAGGCGGAGGGGCAAGACGACCCGAATCCGCCATGGATTTACCATTAAAGGTAAAATTTTGAGGATGAAAACTCTTCAGTCTCGCCCTAGATGTGAAGACAGTGCCTGAGGATCGAAATACATGTGATGTACAAAATCCAACCGAGTACGAATATATGTATATTTGATCGTATGTTACGTCGTAGATCGTGCCCTCGAGAACTTCTATCTCTGAGGCGCGGAGGAGAATGAAGTAACAACATATTTCGCGGGATTCATTTCCAACTAAATATATTCCTTGACCTGGATTCAGAAACACACGGTGAAATTTATTTTGTGCTGATTTAATTTATCGAATTAACCTAGGGATGAGAATTTATAAGAATCAATTGGAACGAAGAAAATACCGCCAGACTATACTTAACATTAACTGCCAAAAATGTGACTAATACTTTGACAAGTTTTTGATTTTCCATGAATGGGGTCCGGTAACCTTTACTATCTTGCTCATCCCATCGTTACAATTCCGCACGCGCAGTTCCGAATGCCATTTGAAACGACAGATTTCACGCAACTTTGACCGAAATCTACGATTGATAATTAGAATTGATTTTTTTTATAGAGCGCTCTTTTTTTAGTGAGCTGTGAGTAAAGAAATCGAAAAGGCTATCTGGAACAACTCCCTTATCCACTTATCCGACGAAAATATCAGTCGCGACACACACGGTGGTCAAATATTTAGCCACCATTGTCACGTTCAGGGGGAAAAAAGGTGCTCAAAAAGGAAGGGGGGGGAGTTCTCGAAAGATATCGAGGGCCAAACACAACGAAGTAGTTTCGACCGAGGAAGGAAAATTATTTATTTTCGGAGTGCTCACGCAGGGATGGGCACTGTAAATCGATGCGTCGGAGCACACGATTTTTTTCACACTATGTACATTTAACAAATCAAGGCAGGAACTCGTCTAGAGGGGAAAATTGGAAAAAGGGCCTTTCTACTACACGTCTGCTCGAAGAGATGTCGACTTAGTGCGATGGATCAAAGGCAAGTATTGGTCGCAATTTTTTTAAACAACTGATTAAATGATACTCTAATTACTGGTAGACTTTTGATCTATCAGTTTAAAAACGCCAACAAAAATGAAATTAAAAAGAGTGTATAGTCGAGTAACATAAAAAAGTTGATTAAACCGGTATCCAATGCTCCCAAGTGTTTAATGTAATGCCTGAAAAAATATTAGTCTATCAATTAATTTAAATTAAAACCGATTGATTTATTCTAATTTTCGCTTCGAGCGAGTCGCTTAAATCAGGCACAAAATTAAATGGGACATTACGTGGGACCATTAACGGGAAAATGACTTCAACATAATACCCACGGCAAAATAAGTTTTTCACATTAAACATTCATGTACAAATTACACTGGGACTTCGAGAGAATCAAGCCAAGTACTTAATCATTTATTTAACTCACTTTATGTATGTATATTTACGCAAAACCCCTAACTGTACCTCTGAATTATAAAATATTATTATACTAACCCCCTTCCTCCAGGAGTTCTATCGACGAAGTCCATCGCTCACACCTTCGGGACAAACCGTGGCTGTCCGAAAAACTAATAATTATTTTTTACAAATAATTTATTCCCATCTTTCCCCTCAACCTACTTCTGACTCATACTTTCCTCATGTGTTGCAACGATTAAGAGCTCTTTGGTTACGTAATTTTCATTATATTAACAGGAAACACCCGCTAACTAATAAAAGTAGCATAAATATTGACGATGAATGGCCAAAGGACCTTATCCATTCTGACTGAATGCTCGGTAACGGCCTCTTTCCTAGATGGTCCTTCATGAAACTTCACGACCTTTCTTGGGAGGCGGGGAAATTTCCACCCGCACCTTCAAATTCATGGCAACGTTTACGTACCTACCAATTTTTTCCTCCCACAGCTCGACCTCCTGGCCACACGCCCTGGCGACGCCTCGCCGGGCAACGCTTTAGTGAAAATCAACTCTCATAGTAAGCCAGAATCACCCGATACTTTTTCCGACACTTATACTGCATGAGGGTAACCTCTCCCGCCATCGCCCGTCCCTCCCCCCTCGCTTCACGGCGAGCGAAAAGGAAGGAAGGAAGGATGAGCACGGGTGGTTCAGCGGAATGGTCAGCTGTGCGTGCGTAAACTGGACGTGGGGGAAGTCGGAAGAGTTTGAGATGGGGAAGAGAGGGGTGAGTCGGTGTGTTTGTGTGGGGGGGGGGGATTGTGGGCTCCAAAGGGAAAACGGAGAAGGGCGGAGATGATGACGGAAAGGAGAGGGAGCTGGGGCGAAGCAGCAGAGCTGTCCGCGTGAGTCACAAAGGGGGTGGGTTGGCGGTAATGTTGCTGGTGGCTCATCAAAGGACTAAAGATGGAACGGGTGGGGGGAAACGGAGGGGGTGGGTGTATAGTGCTCGCAGGGTTGCCACCGCTCTGCGTTTTGATACGGACACTCCGGGTTTCGGGTTACCCAAGTTTTAGGCTCTTATCCCCAGGTTGTAGGTTATGCATACTAACGCTCCTGGCACGACAAAGAATTTAAAAATTCATCTATTATTTTATCCCTTCTAACACCTTTGACCACGAGCGGTAACGGTCACATTTAGGACCCCTGCGACCCTGGGAAACATTCACCGGATTTGACCAAACATTGGACCCTGACTGAGTTAGTCCACGACCTCAAAAATCAGAGTTTCTAAAAAGCCACTAGCAAAATACTATACGAGAGCTCTAAAAACAGTTTCAAAATTCTAAATCACGCCCTATTATAGTGACACAAGTGACACACGTTGTACCAAATTAAACCGTACAATTGGAAGGCTCAGTTACGAGCGGACCAAAAAGAGTAATAATTGGCTGGTAGAGTTCGGGGAGTGATCTCAGAATTCACGTCATAGCCACCACCGCTCCTGAGTCAAGGTTTTGATGATGATGGGGGCGCAACCCTGAACGTGCGTGTTGGGTGCGTGAGATGAGAATCGAGATAGCCGCGCAAAATCGTATCATTTTCGGGTGCAAAGGAGGGAAGGGGCGAGGGGTCAACGGGGGTGTATTCGTGGGGAGCGATGCGGGGGGAAGGAGCGAGAGGCAGAGGGGGTGAGAGGGCGGAGAGGAGAGATGTTTGGCGAGCCGTGGAGAATGATGGGTACGCACGCGCCCGCTTCTCACGATTCCGAAAGGAGACCACCTCCTCCGCAGTGGGGCACGGGAAGGAGCAGCCGGTGGCGCGAAGCGGCGTGCACGCACGGAGTCCAAAAGGCGGATTTCGGCGGGGGCGGGAAATTATTTTTACAGAAAGGACCCCGGCGCAAGCTGTCTCGGCGCACCTCTTGCTAGTTTTATATTTTTATAGGATACGGCCCTGGGTCCGATGTGGCGGGAGTAGTTACACGACTGAAATGCCTTAGCGATTTTCCACCTCGAATATTATATTTCGACTAGTTTCAATGCAATGCATTGTTTTCAAATGACTACTCAGTTTGGCAGAGGTATGCATACGAGTGCATACTACTCTCATTGACAGTATTTGCGTATTTATGTCACGGTGGAATTCAATAGCTAATTGAAATGAAGCAATAAATCGATACTAGTCAGAAAAAAGTATTATTATTTAACAATTCAAACGTATGCTCATCACTTTGCTAGTTATATCAATGTTATGATTACCGTGAACTCTAGTCTCGTAAAATTTCGTTGGTCTAACTCTTCTACGTATACAACTGAATACAAAATAGAAGTGACGCTGATATACGTCACATATCTCTCTTTCATACTTACGCATTAGAGGAAAGTAAAACTGTTCGAAATATATGCCGCACAAAATGGTGGCAATTAAATACGCATTAAGGAACTTTATGATCTCAGTACAAATAACGGTACACTTTGCTTTTTTGTGATTTTAGCTTAAGAGATTTTCGATAAATGAATTTTAATGGCACAGGAAACATTTTATTGGATTATTAACTTCATCACATTTTGGATAATTTATAACAATTGCTATCACAGGCAAATGTTGGTGGTTGCACAGCGGAAAGCGGCCACAAGCATAGGTAGGACCACGGCTTCCGAACGCCCACAACACGCTTCAAATATCGAGAAAAATTGGCACCTGATATGAGGACCCGTGGTCCTCGTCGACAGGCAGTTCGACGCATTCGGCGTTGCAACGATGTTGTACCACAACATTCTTCGATGCTCAAGGTCGCCCGCCGACTTAAGGAAAGGATGAGGCGGTTCCGAGAGAGGGGAAGTACGTTGGAAGCGGCGGACGAACGGGACCTGAGCTACGGACTTAAAACCATTGCCAACGAGGACGCGAATCTAACGAACCGGTAAACTGGATCTAATTCCATTATTTGATTCGGCAAAGTTAACCATGTTCCAAATGAATTTCCGTCACTAAAATTATTCCAGGCATCTCATGCCGTTCTTGAAACCTTAAAAACCGGGACTCCAGCGCAAGCACGCACACTAGAAATATTATCCATCAGCGCGGTTGATGAAACCGTATTAATTCACTTCATAGCATACAAATACAAGCTTTTGACTGATTTCGCTATCGGCGTTTTTGTCCAAAAAAACTTCCCACTCATTCACTCGATGGTCCCAATATTATTTAGCATTATCACTTCGATTCCCTAAATGTTCGCCGCGAAATGAAGACATTTATCTAAGGGGAATCAACAGAAGTAGACTTTGTGGAGATTTTGGAAATAATTATCGCGAACATTTTTGTCATCAAATTTTAGTCAAAATCGTGTTTCTCGGGAGCACATGCCAATCACGAATGCACGGAAGAGGGAAATAAATGTGAAGTACTATAAGGAGAAGTACATATAATCAGACAGAATAGGTACACCATGAGACATGATAGATTACCTGAAACATTAGAGAGAACAGCCGACGAGGAAGACAAAGGAACAAATAAACACGTTAAATAGGTAATAAACGAGGAAAACTACTACTACTACGAGGAAAACCCACCAGGGCGGAAGAGAAGGACATGGGATAGGTAGTAATGGAGGGAAGAAAACGTCCACTCTTCGAATAGGAGGACTAAATAGACCGGGATGTATCCCGAAAAAGTGGTGGATTTTAGATGCAAAACAAAAACGTTCAAATATTCCCAATCCGGGCCTCTCGGTGTGGTATAACACACGCCCTCTAAAACCGAAATATTTCTCGCCATCCGCTCCCATTCTTGCACTTCGCAAATACCGGATTACTGTCTGGCAGGTGTTGGTAAAGGGAAGCACGTGGGTCGGAAGGATACAAATCCGGTGGGGAAGTAATTTCACGGCGCCTATTGAAAAAAATGGGAATTCCTCCGTCCTGAAATTCACTTCACGTCCTGCGGGCACCCGCGAAACGAATTTATGGACTGGGAGCATCGGACTATATTTTAAGACGGGACTCGCAACTCAAAAACTTTGCTCTCCGTTCGGAATCCTTGCCCACCCACAAGCCACCACGCAAATTTAGTGACCTTTTTTCCCACGCGTGCGATTCCTGCGACGGCGCGTGCGTGCCTTCGGGAGGAGCGCTCCCGGCCTAGCAAAACCCCGCGGGCTTAACCGCCAGGGGTTTTGACGAGGGGAGCGGCACCAACCCTTATCGTTCCCGACCCTTTCGTGAGATACGGGCGGGCGGCGCGGGTGGAATAGGGGGGGGGGGGGGAAGTGGGGGACGGGCGAGTGGTGGTGGCCGGAGGCCAGGAGAATGCCCGGGGGCTTTTTGCACCATCGGACCTCAACCGTTCAGTCATGAATTACAGAAATATTACAATTAACCCGGAGAGCCACCACAAGTTTCCGTTTGCGCCCTGACGAGGGGTCAGGGGGCAAACGGGGAAGGGGGTGTGGTTGATAAGGACGGCAAGCCATTTTGGACGCTGCCGCAAAGATGAGGGAGGAGTGGGAGAGAAGACCTTGGGAGAGAGGTGCCACTTATAATTTCGCTCGACTGAAGAGACGCGCTAATCTCGTTAAACAAAAGCGAAACTTTGATCCATCATGTCCTGTGTCAATTTACAAAATGGTAATGAACCCAGAAAAGAGACGTGGACCGACAAATTTGAGGATGAGGAAGCACTAAGGAGGGCAAGTGAAAGGAGAAAAGTTGACGGATGACATAAGAGAAAGGAAGAGAAACTGAGCGGGTTTTCCTCGTCCGGTCTTAGGAGAAACTATATAGAGAAATGAAGAAAGAGAGCGAAGAATAATTAAAATGGATGGCATGTTACGAGTAATATTAAAAGAAAAGCTGTTTCATTTCTGCAGAAGACGGGCGATAGGGAACTGCAGAGGGATACACATGATGCATAATGCAGAGATCTGCGGGACACGCTGAGCACTACACGACGTTAGGAAAACCTAGTTGAGTATATGAACACTAATACATGGGTATTAAAAATTATAAAAGTGCTTATATTTAATACTTAAAAAAACAAGGAATAAATATTATGCATAAGACTTAAAATAATTCAAGTCATAAGATGAAGAAATAATAAAATATTGGCACACAGGACTACTTCGAAAATATCGAAGGCACTGATTGAAGGAAATTCGAGGTTTCAGAGAATGTTTTCCCCCAAAATATTAGGAAATAGAACTACCGGGAAAGACAAATCATTTTTCCGTTTTTCATGGTCATAAAAATTTCGCTTTATAGGACCTAACAACATTGCTAAACTTTAACTTGGCGACTATGGGAACTGCGAAATGTACGAGCATGCTCAAGTCGTCGATCGCTTTAGATTGATTTGGAGATTAACTGTGTCGGCCGTTCAAAGGAATCCTTCTGCCAATCCCCTCGTTACTTTCCTCACTCGATGGACCGCAGATCTCTAAATGAACAAAAAACTAATGCAGTTCCTGACTTGAGAACACTGCAGTCCTGGCTGGATTTAGGCAATAATCACTCTAAACAAGTTATATTAACTGATATACACATCATCATGGCGGATAATCTTACAGGGGTTGAATAGTGAACAGTTCCCCAAAATCATTCCACAGCACCCACCAAAAGGAGTTTCTTTTCCTCCCTGAGGTTGTCGAGCTTTCTCTCACCACTTGTAGCTTTCAAGATCCTCTCGCCTCACAAGATTTCCTCCATCCGCTTAAAACAAACAAAACAAATGCAAAAAATGTATCCTTTTTCTTTTAAATGTATTAATCAAGGGTAAGAAACGGCGAGAGACTTTAGGCAGAGGCAGTAACTTTTAGAGAGGCAGTAACTTTTAATGGAGTCATCCGCAATATGAGCAGTATTATTCCATAATTTCAGAGTGTAAAAATCATTCGCCTTGACCATCCCGGTGGGTAAGGCGAATTTTTTTTACACTCTTAAAATTGTTGCATTACAGTGAATAAAGGTTGAATAAACACGGTAACTTCCTAATCAACACTGGAAGCCGCCCACAGACGATAGCGTTGTTAAAGAAATCCTAGGTTGACGTGACTGAAAAGGCACCAGAGACTACGTAACATACACCCCTATACATCAAAGGAATGAAATTGAGCTAAGCCAGTGGGCGGCGCTTCACCATATTTTCTCCAGAGGGATGACGGGGGCAATTTCGGTTCCCCCATATTATTATTACGTTTAAGATAGGTTTTGGATGGATATAGACTATGTGGACATAAGAATAAATATCACATTATGCCTTTAGGTCTTTACATATTAGCTTGCAGCAGAGTGGTCTAGTGGGTATAGTGTCCAGCTACCTGCCGGAGGATTCCGAATTCAAAACTCAGTCTACACCTTTGGACAACCCTATTTTCAGGGTTGTCTAAAGGTGTAGACTGGGATGAAATTTTATGAGATCCAAGAGATGAAATTTCCTGGATACCAGAACTCCGTGGTAAAGGCACCAACCTCTTTGCATACCGGGGAATTGCCGCAGTATCTATTCCGAGCGTATCTCCACTCTCACCTATCAAACCCCACCTTCCGGTTGATTACGGTGGAGACGGTGTATTATTGAATCACATATTGAAAAATCAAAATTGCTTCCTCTTTCCGAGAACGTCGCCCAATTTCCTCCCTCCGGAGGGTAGAGGAGTGGCCTAAGGCACATGGAAGAGACGAAAAAGGAGGTGAGAAAGAAGCTGGGCTATGCAAGTAGAAGAAAATTCGAACGGCCTCATCGACCGCCCACAAGAAATAATTTCGTAAAATCAGTTAGCTATGAATATTTGAAAGATCGAACGCACAGACGTAGAATGGAATAGATCCTAACGACGAAAATGTATGAATCGCTAAGGAGGTGCAACTTCTGGTACACGCCTCCTTAGATACAACAATGATGACCGGTGGTGATCCGATTAAACGACCGTTTGGTGCAAGGGTAACGCATATTTTCCTCCATCCGAAGCATGGGCCAAAAGGGAAACAAGCATGTACTTCCCTCACCCGGACCTTCTGCGCATGACGTTCACCGGACGAAAAGGGACGGTGACCCAGTTGCTTCCCTGTGGCGCGGTCACACGAAAATAGGCCTCCCGTGTAACAAGCGGCCCCGCCGACGTACGGGCATTCCGATCGTGTGTGCGAAGGGGCAAGGCCTTTTACGGTCTGGGTGTCGACGACTCCGAAAGCCGCTCGGGCGGACGGCGAGAGTGATGAAATGGAACTTGCTTATGCCCGCGCGTCGTGGAACCTCCCGGCGGCCCTCGTCTATGGAACGCGCGAGCCCCACGAGCTTCCGCGACCGTCGCCCTCGGCCGAAGGTACCGCACACCTTGCTGGACCCTGCCGTCTGGCGCTAATCTTTCGCGCCACTAGCGGAGCTGCTACCAACCAAGAACTTTGACCAACAGAGCAACAATAGATTCAACGGAGAAAATAAGCATGCGAAGGCGCTCTTGAAAGGAAAATGCATTTATTGGAGTCGCGAGGGAATTATTGGAAAAAAATCAATTTTTTAATAAAATATCTCGAATTCGTCCCAAATCTCAACTTTTATCAACGTTGCACTGTTTTGCGATCCAAAGTCGTCGTTCTACAGAGGTGGAAACGTTATCGATTGGTCATACCCTGTAACTCTATTTTAATCAAGTTTCTATACTGTTCATTAGCACTTAGTAAGAACTTGTGTACAAAATCGTCCTGGTATACTGTAAGTAGAAATGGACTTTAAAGATTAATAAGTTTTCTTTCTAACGATTTTTGACTTCATATACCTTAAATGTTCAGTGATTTTCTTCGCTGTATCGTCGTACACGCATACATTACCGTTATTGACAGTAGTCCAGTTTCACAAAGGTGATCGTTTTACCTTAAAATCTAGTTGTAAACTACGTATTAATGAGAACGCTCGTTTGTTTATAGTCACTTTTACAACCAGGGTAAACCTACCGCGGCAAGCTCTCTTTTATGGCAGCTTACTTCGTTCCCACCACACGTTAGAAATCTCACAAGCGTGGCCAGGCTTTGATTAATGGGTGCGAAAGAGGTTTTAGGGGGCGCTAATGGCCTTCAGTTGTTCATAGGGATCATTAAGCCACTATATTTCTGGTCTCAGCCCACATCTCCCCGTCCAACTAAGTTTTCTCCACCACCACTAGCTCACGAACAGGTTTTTAATGAAAAATTAATATTTTCGCATGTTCTATGGAGGTACCAAGTCATTAATGGGTGAGGTGGGGACAGCCTCCTCTACCTTTGGCTTTGCGTATGAGTAATCAGTCATAGGATCGGTTGAGCCGACGAAAAGCAAAGAAAATGGCTCTAGTAACAGAAGAAAAGATTTTGACTTTGGAGACACCTCGCTTCTACCGGATATTTACGAGAATGAAGATGAAATGCAAGTTCAACAATAGGCTAAAACGTCACAAGTCGATACGGAGAATTAGTTACACTAATATCTGATATATGACCTTCATTTCATTACCACCATTTTAACGATTGTTACTGCACACCTAATTACCGCATGAAACAATAAGCAGGTATGCTAGTTACCTGTGCACTGTGTTATCTAGGTAATTAAGGTTGAGTGTGCATAAGGGTATAATTTACTATCTTTTTCTACCAAGGTAAAAGGCTAATGATGCGAAGAAAACATTGAAGGAACGGTGCGATAGACCACATCCTGTACGCCTCGAAAAGGTCAACGGGAATCTAGCAAGGGAAGATTTAATTTCCCAATTAAATATAAAAGATAAAGGAAAAATCACACGATAAATGTAAAAATCATAACGCATAAACGAATACAAGAGTCATACGATTATTAAAGGTCAAGGATAGAATTCACCCAGAACACGAAGATCGCATGCAAGATTAATGCACCGGAAAATACTAGAATCGTGCTGAAACTGCGGGGAAAATTCTTCCTCTATGTAACACTGGGTCGCCTGATCTCGTTTATAAGGAAAATGTAGTCTACCCGAACGATTACAAGGAATCCTTTTCCTCATTCAGAATTCTAGATCAAAACTGCTGTGAACATTCATGTAAGTAATCAAACTACTCGAAAATCAAACCAATGCCTAAACGTCTTGTAAGTTCCATGATCAAATCGTAAATTTCCCGCGATGCCTGGCGTCCTGATACTGATCGCAGCCCGTCTCTGTAGAGAGTTACAAGGTCCAACCTGAAGCCACCAGCCGCGACCCTGAAGATACCAACGAGACAATCACGGAGGAGTACCTGAAGGGATGAGCGCGGTCCAACTACCTTCAATGACATATCAAAAGAAATACGATCTTTTGAAGATATTTTTGAGGGATTTTTTGCAGTGCGAAATTACTGTGTTCATTTCGGTTTTCCCGCATGGAACGACGATTAATATTTGAATTGAGTAGGTATTATAGTTGAGCAATTTTCCAAAAACGTGCGCAGGGGTTTGAACTTCCATTATAGTTGAAGAATTCCGCATGTCCGGGTTTTCACCGCGTTGTTGTCGGCTTCAAACAACAACGCGGTGAAAACCCGGGCATGCAGAATTCTTCAAGCCACCGCCGCGAAAATCTACGCAGCCATATACTTCCATTATAGTTGATTAACCAGCTGAATTTCCGAAAATTTCCTAACTGCCCATGGCTAAGGTGATTTGCAGTGAGAGCAATTAGCTAAATGTTGAAGTTCTATCTCGGACAGCATAATTAAAAACATTCTCTTACGATGTCATACGCTAACTTACGGAGACTACTCCAAAATTTTGGGATTAGATTATCATTCTGAAAAATTCAAGCTAGTTGCTTGACTCCATTTTATCATAATTCATTTTCATCCCGACGTTCTTTCAACTTTCTTATCATTAAAACAGTTTGAATACTTCGATTACTCTGACCTTTTTTTCTTTGGTGCTCGTTAGGGCTTCGACGTCTATAGTTATTTGGTTCTATCATTTTCTCGTTTAGGTATGCTTGGTTAATTTTCGTTGACAAGGACCGAAAACTACGGTAGTTTCTTCTTCTTGAGTTCGATAGGTTTTGGCAGAGCGCTAATTAAAATACGGTGGTAACCACAGCTTACTGCATTATATTCCAAATCGCTACACAGCTACATATGCTTTTTCATTATTCGTTGGAAAGAAAACATCCACAACAAAACACGAAGGAAGGAACCAATGGCAAGAGAAGTTTAAAGACGACGAATGCATAACTAGAGAAAGAGAACTAATCAAGTCTCGTCCTCCTGTTCCAGCAAAATACCTGAATGAATACGGGGGGGATTTGCGACCAATAAATAACTTGCATCTTGCGCGTTAACTTATTGCTCTATTTCATTCGAATTTCCGTTTTTTTTCGTTGAAATAGGTTTTCGGTAGCGTAGGCTTACTCTAACTTGTAATGCGACTCATACTCGAAAGTTCATTACACCGTAATGAGGAATGGCCTCGAAGAGCAAGTTGTTTCCCGCTATAACTACACAAATAATCGATCAGTGTGCAATTATTTATGACACTTATGTTACACACGCAAACAGTCCCAGCTACTGCACATGAATTTATTGACCGCGATCCAACATGTATACACCCATTTTACACTGTACACAAACCCGGTTTACTCATGCACGCGTGTTACGTCGGCAAAAAATACGTATACGGAACGTATTCCGAGTACACAGACGTTTATACGCTTGTACACAGAACTTAATGCATGTGTGTCGAAATTTGGCTCCCGGGAACACGGTCGGCCCGTTGTAAATGAAACTCAACGCTTTTCAATCCACACGTACACGGTTTTAATGAAAGCTACGTATGCGTCACCGTAACTCTAGTTCGCCACACGGAGGCTGAGGCACGCGAAATCACGATTTAGGGATGGGAGAGGGGGATAATTCCGTTGTAGTGCCCTCCAGAGTTTGTCGAACGAGTCAGTGGACTAGAAAAGAATAAATAATATTAGCTTAGACGCTGGTATCCGCGCTCAGGCCCGTAACCTTTAAATGACACAATAATTCCTAGTTCTCTACGCACACTGCTTTCGATTTCAGGCATTAAAACTATTACAATTAACTCAAACCATCATGACAAGGGATGGAGAAGATGTTAACAGGCGATTTTATAAGTTCAATTCGAGGTGGGTTCTAGTTTTAAGGTCACCCAATTTTTTTCTCGCGACTGGAAGAAGATGAAAAGATGTGGTTGACTTGAAATTACATTTTTAAGCAATTTTTAAGAGTACACATGATATTTGGCTGCGCAAAGGGCTAGTTACAGCTGCTGCCTTAATCAGAAGCGTTTCCAGTAATAAAAATGGGGTCGTTGAGTGTACAAGAACGGCATGATCATCCATCCACTTGCGTGACTTAACACCCATCGAAATTCATCGTCAATTGAGTGAGGCATGCAATGATGGTATTATGGAAGTGAAAAATGTGCGTTCGCGGGTGCGTCAATTCAAAGAAAGCCTAGCGTCGTGTGACGAACCTAAGAAGCCTCGGCCACGGACCAGCCGGCTTTTCCCGTGGGCAAAAGTGACTCCTAAAGAAGCGTCCTACGAGACCATGGAGTCAAGGCGTCGACATTGACACTAATGTTTGAGTCTACACAGATATCAGGATGTGGAGGAACAGAAGTTCGAATTTCTGGTCCCAGTGGTTTGTCAGAAACAATTTTGAAGACCTCAGGGCTTGAGCTCGCACAGTACAAGAGGGGGTTGGCTATATGACTGGTGGAATCTATTTGCCAAAGTAAGGACATGTGACAAGTCTATGATGGGAGCTGTTTCAGGGAGTGTAAGCTTGGAGGAGGAGAGCAAAACAAAATCTGTGTTTAAAAAATTCCTAAAAACGCCAAAATTTAAATTCCAACGGACAGACAGCGCTCACCCCTCTTAAATGAAAATGCCTTTACACGGTAGCGCCGGAGTAGGGTTCGGAATGCCACCGAAAAATCCGCAACAATACGGATTCGAACCAGAGCCATTGGGAGAAATTCCATTACCCACATAATCCCCCCGATCCCCTCACCCTCCCAACTTTTATGACAAAATTGGTGTCCCATAATATATTAGAGGGCACCTAAATCTTAAAAAAAAATATTTGCTGATTTCCACTAAAAGTATAAGCAACGGGATAATTTGGGATGAATTAAGAGCATTTTATAATTATTCTGATAAGCGAAAACATCCGAGCACTCATACGACGCACTACATACAAATTTTACCTCTACTAGTTCTGACCTCTACGAAGAGCAGACGTAATGCGTAGAGACGTGCGCAAAACAATGTATATACCAACCTCAAAATGGTATTTGCATAAGATTAAAACAATAATTCTACACGTGGACACAGGACTCCCAAACTAAAACTTAAATGCATTTTGTTAAGGCCATGGGATACAGAATTACGTACGGACCCAAGCAATGGAATTTTCCATTCGATCTCTTTCCGTACTCTGAATTATGAGTACGGGAACCCTAAGTCCTATCGAGTTTATTCACAATTGTGGCATACACAGATTAAACATGGACCAATTTGACGGGCAGAAATGATGGGCTGGAAATATATATCGACAAGGCTTCTGAATGGAATTTACACTAAATCATCCGGTTTAATAATTCTGCCACCACTTAAGCCCAAAGGGCGTGGCAATGGAAATTATCTCCTGGGATAATTCACCATGAAATGATCGCCAAAATTCAACTACCCACTCTTTCCGGATTAAGAACATTTTCCCCAATTGAATACACGGACCAGGAAGTTCTTAATCTGATTTAGTGCTTCATTTCGAATAAATGAACGCCTATCCAGGAGAAACAGGCACCACGCATGGCGACAACAATAACGCATGCGTTAACCCCGATCAACATCCGCGGTAACGGAACGGATTAACGGAAAATTACTCCGGATTAGGGAAATTACCCGACACGAATGGATGGCGCAACATGGATGTCTGCCCGAAAGACTACAATAAAAGTCACCCCTCGATGATTAGGCCTGATGAGTCAACGACGCGATTCAGATATGCTGGGACACTCGTCGGCCACGCAATGTTTTATCATCCCTCAGCCGGTGACTTCAACGGAACATTGTGTTTCACAGCCTCGTGATAGGATTTATATATCTCTTGGTTGCCAAGGAACTTGTAATCGCATGCCGTACACCAGATGTCTGGGCGACAGAAGCAAAAACCGGATGGGCAAGGGAGCCTGGCATTGGGGGCCCCTTTCCACTGGACCGCCAGCTGGGCATGTGAGTGTACCCTTTGGCCCCACGCGATAAATTCCAATAGAAGAGCGGAAATGAAGTATTTTCGAGGAAACTTCAGCAAGGTTACAACGACTTTAATGGATGTGTAATCCCCAACACAATCACTAAATTATAGTCCCGCAGAAAAAGCTGCGAGCGGGAGATGTTGACTAGTAAGATTTGTAAGTGTGCCTTATCCAAGTGATTATTCATTAACGGTACATCTAGCCGAGGTACCATGATTAATTAGGGAAGGCGCTCCTGAACAAGCGAACGAACGGCGACGATGGCTGCGACACTATTACAAACAGATTATCGACTTAAAAAATCTAGATCAGATCCAATACTTGTTTGACCAAAAATAGTAGTAACGCAAGTCTTCACGAAAAGATTCATTCGTCTGTCTATGCACCTAATCACGTTGAATAGAAATGTTAAATAAAAATGTTAACGCGAACCCCTGACTTCCACACCAAATATCCTCTTATACCGTGTTCAGTTGCAAAGCGCAGATTTATACAAATTGCTTCTTCCTTTCTCTTCTCTCGTCGTTTTCGAACACATTTAAGTCTGCCGTACAGTTTTAAATTTGAAGTAATCTGTATCACTAGAATACCTCTCGCGCAGTTCCCCTGGGAACCAAAGAAATCTATCGCTTCCCCACATAAAATATAAAGGAAGGGGGACAGGTGGGGCTAATGCTAAACAGTATGCCATCGCAGGGAAAACAAAAGGCCAAGAATGACACCATGAGATCTTGTGTACATTTTCATACACATTAATGCTATTCCAGGCCTACGTAAAATCAGGATGCGTACGTAATAAGTTAGCGACACATGGGCATTTAAACTGTCCAGCAATTAAGCGAAATCACTACAGAAAACGCGGACGCAGACTGCGACTGGTTGAAAAACAAATTGACAACCTTCAAACCACTGGAATCTTGCAAAGGAAAGAACATTCGGATAATTAAAAGACGCGCTCGAATCGAAGAGAATTATTTCGTTACTATGTGGCCATAGACGAAATATAGCTATAAATAATTATCAAAGATCCAAACGAAATCTAAGTTCGCCTTAGGTGAACACAACAATCGTTGACGCAGAGGCACAAATTGTACTTGGGTATTAGATAAGTTTAAAGGCTTGCCAAGTCGGTATGTATTTCAGGAGACACCAAATGTCTCTGACAACCAGGGGTCTTGAACGCTTTGTATCTTGGATAGGATGACTCACAAGAGGACAATAGTAACTGAGCAACATTCTCCAACAAAAGCTTTAAGAATCCCCAAAAGGTTATGATCAACAAATCCTATCAACGAAGAGCTATGACCGGATAAGAGATCAGCTTGGCAAATATCACTTTCACTCTATCAGGACATATTTTAATCACTCAGTGGAAAACTGAGAAGCATCAGCTAATTTATATTTTGCTTCTTTACACAATGTTTTTCCATAAAAATATCATTTGCAGCGTCAAAGTATGTAGTGATTTCGTAGGTAGTTTTGGAACATTTGGCATCGAAGGATTATTCAATATAGCAATTTTTACAGCAGCGATCCGAAAAATCGAGCCCAAGCCAATAAATTTTGATCGAGAAAGACACAAAAATACGTAAAATTACACCCCATGGACTCTGAACTGTTTCAACAGATTGAGATACATGAAACTGCTACAGGCAGTATAATTTCATTAAAATAGTAGTAAAATCGTGTTGCGAGATGGCACATTTACGGCGAGTATAGCTTCAATATTGAGGGTTCAAGTCTTAGATTTATGGGTAATCTTTCACACGTCTTCCACATTTATCCGGCTACCATGACAGGTAACGCAGAGCGCCTTTATCTGTCAACGAATCATCAATGAAGCTGGTCCTACTACTCTTAAAACTTATGGCCACTTCGACAGCTCGAAGGAGATCATTCTAGAACCTGAAAAACTTGACGAGATACCTGAAATGCTTTAATTACAGGTAGATTATGAGATATGACCATGTGATTAAGAGAGTACGCTTTATGCTCTGTAAGAATTTTAATGATGTTGTAACTATACACCGCAAGCATGAAATGTACCAACCATGAACAAATTATATAAGCGCAACATGGGGAGACATGCTTCTTTTCATATTGTACTTATACAATTACGAATGAATGGGAAATATGCCCTCAAGTAACTGATAAAACTGAATATTATCCGATGCCGTTACCCTTTTTAACTATGTGATAGGCTGTTAGTGATTAAGGTCAGCCCAAGTGTGACCCCGTCACGGAAAAGATTCCCCCATCACCGATTCGGTTAGCTGGAGTCAACTACTAAGGCATGAGCATATAAATTATCTTTATTCCATAAATAAATGTATCTTCATTCCACGCATAACTTGAACGAGCCATTTCCGTGCGTGGAATGATCGTGTGAGCAGATTGAAGTAATTGGCGACGGAGAGACATTCGCGTGCATACATTTAAGGATACGTTAAAAATTCTTAAAAGGGGTCCTCATTTTAAAATGAAACTTCAGAACCACGACGATGTAATGGGAACGCTCCTCTACTCAATGTAACCCAATTTTATGATTGGCAATAATTATATTCGACACAAAAACGAAGAGAAAATAATGTAAACTTGTCATTTTTAAAATGTTAATCCGATAACCGAATTTTCTCCAGCACACTTGCCACGGAATATTCATTTGCGCGTTCAATAGCATATTCCAAAAAGGGATTTAAAAAAAAGTGAATCACAAGTCCTCGACAATGAGGAAGTGACAATACATTTTTACAGAGAAACTAAATCGATTTTCATAAAGAATTACGCCTAAATGTTACGCATGAAATCAATAGGGCAAATAAAATGTACCTTCAGGGTTAAAGAAAATTAATCCCAAAAGAAACACTTGCTTTTACAGTATCCATAAATAATACTAATTTTCAAAACCTTTCTGCGATGAAAATGAGAATATGAGTTTAAATTATTCATTACCTGTTTGAATGTAACTCTCAGACGACAGCAAATATATCAAACGTGTCCTTTAATTAATAGACAACATGTAAGCCGCATAGTATTTTCTTCAGTATTCTGTCCGCAGCTGAGTAATTTATCCTCTCTCCCTTTCTATACTCCATACTTAAATCAGCCCCATGACAGCAAAACTAAGGAGAGACCCAACTGAGTGTAGGGATGAAAGATATCCGACCTTTAAAAGGTGATTTGAATAGCACGGTGCAGCAAGCAAAGGGTAGGCACAAACTGATCATTTATATTTGCTTCAAAGTCAACAAAATTCATCTAAAAAAATCACGTTTTTTTCATTATTTGAATTGATGTTAGTAAATACTTCGTCCACATCATCAAAATCTAACGAAGGTACATCCTTACTTCAGATTTAATGGTGTATAACAAAATTATCAAAAACCTAACGACTTATTCCTTACACGTGTAGTGACTTACCATTGTCTCGCCAGCCCTTCATTCATAGGCACTTTAGTATAAGTATTAATCGGCTCGTGAAACAGTACGCTCAAGGATAAAATAGTCAAGAAGGTTTACAAATAAGGTCGATCTGCACGAAATGTAAGCGGAGATCAGGATCAAATGGAAAAATTCCATCATCCGCGACATTGGACCTTGGGCCCTCAGTTTGTGAGGCAATTACACGATCCACGGACTCAACAACGTGATCCCCCGGAAGGCTTGGAGGCGGACAACTTATATGATGCATGAGCAAAGGTCAGAGTAAAAACGGGGGACATCGGGTTTCTCTCTGGTGGGAACAAAAAGCCTCGGTGCTCTGGGTTGCGACGTTGGATAAATGAGTAACCGGAGCGATTAGTTCGAGAGTTCACCAGCTGGAGTCACAACCAGAGCCTCGTGACGATATGCAGTTTAAACATGGACCTTGCCATGCCATACAATCTGACGGAAGGTTTACAGACCACAGATAACCAAACGCAACGCGTTTCAGGGACAGATAGCGATGAAAACCGCAAACAAACGCCTAGTGAATCCCAACAAATAGTGACTAAGCCAAAAGTAAATGATTTACGGTACTTAGAACCACTGATACAGACAGAAAATCCCGGAGGAAACAAAAAGAATCCGAGAAACTAAATGATAAAAAAAGGGAGCTATCACCCTCTTTTGACTTCTAGATACATACTTGACACGAAGGCCAAGTGCCACGGGATAAGAAATCGTTGGAAATTGGAGTCGAGAAATCGTGAAAAAAAAACGTAAAAATGGATGGAGAAGGGCAAGAGATTGAGAACTGAGGGACTCCATGGCTGGGAGAGTTAATGATTGGAAATAAAAAATAACTACCAACGCCCTCAATTTCACGTCATGTCACTAACGATCGCAAATAGTTTGCGAATAACGTTCACTTCACCGATTATCGAAACAATGGTTGGCAAAGCTTTTTTCCAACTCTCACCAAACAATGAATTACCGACTAGAATTTTCAAAGAGCAAAATAAACGCTTCAGGACTACCGCAACGGAAAAGTCATGAGCACCCTACGGTGCGAATTGAACCCGAACAAATCGGTACGGCCATTTGCAATCACCGCACGTGATTAACTCTTGCTGCACATGGAACACAGGAAAATCTGAATACGAATACGACCCGTGCAGTATCCGATTCAAAGGTACTAATCACTCAGGAGGTCTCTCGACTGCAGCAGCAATACCCTAGAGAATTCGCAACTCTTACAGCATTCATTCCATGATTATGGTGAAATTGTTCACCGAGCTAAGCTTTTCATGTACACCACAGCAAACAACTCAAGGGTAAGTTGATTGGCGACAGCAGAGACACCCCTCGAGCATAATCCCCTAAGGATTGTGAAATTCACATATAATTCTTGATGGGCCGGTGTCTTTCCCACAACGATTGCGGTTTCCCGAAAACTTCTGGTACCGGAAAACCTCACAACTTGGGATGAAATGAAGTTGCCAAAAAGCACCTAAGGAATTTGTACCTGGGCCTCTTCATTCGGTAGCGGCACGATCTCATCAATAGGCTAACACATTCCACAATTCTCATAAAATCAATCCAACTGTTGATTATGAAAGTAAACATTTGTAGAGAATTAAGGAGTTAACTATGCCAAACTCGATGTGACGCATGCCAGTACGTTGACAGAAGTGAACGCTTCGTGAAACGAGCCAAAAATTATCAATGATTGACAGTCCAAGAACGGTCGAGGAAAGACAAAAAAACCAATGCATGAAAAATGAAGGACAGTCAACACCATTTGTACACATTATGGAGTCTTATGCCTCGCCATGGATAATCGGATTTTTTAGATATTAAACATTTTAGTACCCTGCTAGCCAAGGCTATGGTATGTGGCAGGGGGTGAATACACACCCGACCAATTTTGACCTGAACGTGACCCTACAATGAAAGATTTTCCTAGTGCCATTCTGGTTATTTTCCATAAACTATTTTTTTAGAATTTTAGTTTGTCAAGGCAAGCTAACGGGAAGCGCACAGGCAATAAATCAAGTCATGCAATCAGGATCAAACTACGTAAGTCGTCAATCAGCAGTCGCCACAGTTCATGTATGATGAACTATTTCGAACCTCCCAAAATTCTACACCGAAGGACACCACAAAAATAATAATGACTAACTTATCACCGATGGATAAGAGGCTCCGCAGCCCGCCCCCCCCCATATTTTTGCCCAGCCTTAAAATTGTTTTTGTGACTGGACAACGGGCAGGGGAGATAATCACCAATCTCCAATAACAATACAGAAAAGTGACCCAAATGCAAACGATTTTATTCAGCTGAATAAGATGCTGAGTCTAAATGACGTCGCCAAATATTGATATTATAGAAATATGGGAATCCCTCAAAAAATGAAATAATGCACCACCTGCTCTGAAAATAACAATAGGGGGCGCAGCGGTACCCAAAACATTCGAAGAATACACTTCAAAGATAACCGTAGGAAGGGGAAATCAACCAACCGCATGGATACGTGTGATAAAGCGACATATAAGGTACATACAGAAACGATGGACGCCTAAAACAAATAAATTTCCACGGACAGCGAATTTCAATCACTGCGATTTGGTGCTGCATCATTATCTTGAAACCAGGAAAAAACTGAGGCATTTATTGGGCCTTGACCAGAAAACTTAAAGAATAAATGTATCTAGTATATGCTTTGACAGGGTAACGAAGGCACATTACGGGTGTGCGTGCGTGCCAGATTCGTAATTTAAAATACTATATTACTTAAGTTTTGACTCCGTCACACCGCGGCAAGGTGCCCATGTAAGCTTAATAATGCGTAGCCAATGATCATCTGTGATAGAAATTTTAGCATTCCCACTCGAAAGTTAATGATATTTCAAAAGTCACATTTTTTAATTACTTGCAAAAGGACCATGATTCACGAATACCTTTAACTCCCCTACACGCATTGAATGGGTGTGATAAGTGAATGTTTAGATCAGTCGTACACTAACGCGAATTGGTTGACTTTCTTTTAATTCTTACTTGCTTACTTTGGGATAGCCGACGATCTTTGGGATAAACAATACGCAGAAACTGAGATAATGGATTGAGGTGACCACCGCAAAAACCAACTTTTGCAGGCAGGCGAGATACCTTTTGGGGGTTGGAGGCACTGCGGTGTGTGATCCAGCGATTTTGCTAACGGTTTATCGCGGTTTGAGCCGACGTCAGCTGTCGGAACACCTAAGGGTCGTCCAATCAATCAAGAGCGCAGCAATCGAATCACTCCGCATCATTTTATGATGAATGGGGCTGATGGAAAACGTTTAAGTCCCGAAAAAAAGCATGTCGGCAGCCACGACCGATGAGAGCCTGATAAACCGCCGATATAAAAGCAATTATGAGAGCATAATAGAACTCAACTGGGTTAAAAAGCTATCCTTTTGAGCACCGCCGCGACGCGTAAATTATCTCAGGAGCAGGTTCCGGTGACACCTCACACGAAACGAAACAACGTTTATTTTTCCGTTAACGAGGGAATATCGAAAAAATATTGGTACTACATATTTCACCGATCCCGCGCAAGCCAACGGCAGGAAAGCCCCCCCCCCCCCGGTCTCCCACGTCACTCCCTATTCACGGCGACTTTTCACCGAAAAGAGCAGGTAATTTCCCGTCCGGTGCTCTTTCGCGGAGGCATCGGCTGACTAAAAAAAATTCGAATCCGTTCCCCTCTACTCATTTTAACTTCGCAAACGAAAATAAACGGAACGGAAAACAAAAGTCGAGAAAGGAACAAATTAGCACCACGTTCGAGTCGACCTTAATTATAGGCTCTGGTAACCTTTCACCAGGATCCGCACCGGTGACCCTCCCCCAGACCCGCGTGTTCCACGCTCCTCCCCACCCCTTTCGTTTTCTTCTCACCCCTCCGACATCCCGAACTGATGAAAGAAAGCCGGGCGGTGGTGACATTTGGCGGTGTCCGCTGCAAGGTGACTGCGACAATGGTGCCGCCCTAGTCATTAGCCTCTCCTTTCCGGAGTGGCTGGATGTCTCGCACCCCCCCCCCCTTCCCAACCCTCCCCCGAGGATGCGGACGAGGGTAGACGAACGAGCGCTCTCCGGAAGAGACGGGACGGGGACCCGTATGTCCCAGAGTCACAAAGACGAGTGCGATTCGCCACACAAAACGGGAGAGAGGCATGGATACGCCCACGCGTTCGTCGCAACTGGTAAATGGAACGGGAATTCTCTGCGGGCGTTCCGTAATTTTCCGACTCGAATACCACGCGATGATAAACCATGAATCGAGTGTGTCGTCCTATTTTGCAGCAATACCGATTTTTTCCCGACATGTATACACACTACGAAAACCCATGGTGCCCCTCTGGGTCGCAATGAAGTGGTATGGGAGGGGGATATGAGAGGACAGGCGGCCCATTGAAAAAATACAGAATTCATAAGGATGCAATTTTTACTGCACACATTAATTCAACGGCAAAAAAACGCACTCCCAGGGTTTCTCGTAACTATTGTTTTATAAACCCATATTTCGATGCCTTACATCATTCTTAAATCTTTTTCAAGCCTGATTCTCGTCATTATGGAACATTTCCACTCAATCAAACTCAAAATTTCCGTACGCTTTAATTAAATTCAGAATCTCTTGCCATCAATGATCTGAAAAGTATTTTCGTGGGGTTTTAAAGATCCGGTTAAAAATCCATCCCCATTTAAAAGCCGACCACAGTAGCATCATGATCGGGTCAAAATTAGTCTGGGGTATATTCACCCCCTGCCCCACACCCTAGCGGTCGTTAGCAGGGTACTAAAATAAAATAAATACATAAAATAAAAGGTCAACCAAAAAAACATATTTAAGGTTTTCGTTGTTTTTTAACGTAAAGCGGTGAGAAAAAGAAATGCAAGAAAATTTCAAGGTGTAATTAAAAACCTAATAATATCCCGAACAATTTTCATTCGTTCCGATAAAATTCAAAGTAGCGGCGTCATTTTCAAGGTGAATCACGACGATTATCCCAAGACATTCCATTATATATTGAATTGAAAAAAATAGGAGAGTATAGGGCGGCTTCGGGGTAGATAGTGAGGAACGACCGGTGATAGAATGACTCAGGTACTGGGGAGAGAAGGTGCCCCGAGGTATAATGTTGTAATTTACCTTGAAATTGACGCTGGAGTGTTGAAATAGATTGCTACAGATACAAAGTGTGAGAAGCATTTACGCGTATTTTTACTGTCCAAAATATATAAATCTTCCAACAAAGTAAGGCCTCATGAAATCAGTTGCAGAAACGTTTTCGACTCGACTGCGGACAGAGATCCCGTAATTGAGCTCAATTTCAGAACCTCCTATCAACTATCAGACATTATCCTTCCTCTGAGGAAGTTTACGGAATGGAAAGAAGGCTAATCTTCCGCCCAAGTGTTACTCAACATCCTCTTTCTTCGCCGCAGGGACAAAGGAAGCGAGGTACTCGTGAGAATGTCGTCTCGACCTTAGTCGACGGTCACCGTCCGTGGAATCGCTCTCCGCTTCCCAGGCGGTGTCCCTGGTGAATGGAAGAATATCATCCTCATTTGCAAACTTACTTTTGCGACAACTGCGACAAATATTAGGCCCAATATGACACGATAACTGAATGCCGGCCTCCGTGGTGGTGGGGTGCATCCTTATTGCTCATCTTAAGATCGGGTTTGTCATATATCTGCACCCAGGGCATGAATGCCCTTATTCGCCGATGCCGCTGATAACTCAGGTTCTCGAATTTTACGGAATTTGGTCCACATTCCTACGCGAAATATAGGAGTTATTTGGAGACAGAAAAATCCATCAATTTGCACAACAAAATTTCCAGGAATAACAAGGTCTGAGTAAAATTCTCAATTGTTTTCGAAGACTCCTGTTGGGAATCAAAAATTAAAAATGTTTCACCTGACGTAACAAATCATTTCAATGGCTTTTTCAAAGATGAACAATCTCAGTGAAAGATTTTTTACTATCGTTACTGAGGTGACTATGGCTAGCAAATTCAGCGACTAACTACTTTAAAAACTCGCAGGATTTTCCACAGCAGTGCCCATTTTAACAGTTCGCAGGGAGCAAAGTAGAAGAACCAGTCTGCGCACTACCACAGCAGGATGCGAACTTAGTGTAGGGATGTTAAGACACCAAGGTGGTGACTCTGGTCCTACCCACCGCCACGCTGGGCCGAAACGTAAGTTAATTTCTTGACAGCCCTAGTATGTAGGATTACGTAACATAGTATTCATTAATTTAGTCACGCCGAGTCAACAACTCATGCCCTAAACGCTATCAACTGGTGCTGATTCTGGTGTGAAGGTGAGGCCTTTCCCTGTACAATTACTAGATGGACCACGAAGATCTAGTTACCAGAAAATCATACCTTTTGGTTTTGGTAGATCATCAAGGCATCAACCAAATCACTTGATCATATCAAATCATAGAGGCATCAACCAAAGCACTTGTCAGGTCAGTAGCCGAACGCTCTACTCAATAAGCCATCAAGTTCCCAACCTACATGCATAGCTTAAAAAAACGGGAGAAAATAATTGAGTTTATGAGCAGCATCTTAAACTTCTTCACGGCAAAAATAAGACGAACCAACAATATTACATAGGTGCGATATGAAATTCATTGAAAACACATCTGTTCCAAGTTTTAGACATTAGACGAAAGCCATTCATTTGAATAACTACGCTTCACAATAAACCTCTACGTATTGAGGACCACCCAATTTGAGAGAGGCATGCTCTTGGTCAAGCGTTAACATTTACTGAAAATTTTACAACAGCATTCAAAACATAAGTATGGAAAATGGTCATTCTTGTTTGCTTTAGGTGTTAACAAAGTAGCCACTCCTTTAATTGTCTAAGGTATGGTCTGCGCTTGTGTGCGAAGCGTACAGGAAGCACGCCCCATTATCAGAATAAAAAAAAGTCGTGTCCATCCCCCATGCCTAAATCGTATTTTTTCCAGATTTTCCCAGCCCACCCTTCGATAAAGCATGTGGTTCTAAAACGCATCGCGAGCAAATAAAAAAGGTAAACAAAAAGGAAAATTATGGAAAAAATAATCTCACTGGTAAGGTTGAGGTATGCGGATCCTACAAACACTACGGTAAACGCAACTTGAAACTTTCACGGCATATTGCGGCTAAGATTATGCATTCGAAATTTTATAAACTAGAATCGTCAGGGGCATCGAAAATCTAACATCTTTCAAGTAACACAAGCAAACTTATGGCAAACCCAGAAGGCAGAACGTTTTCAAATCCCATTCATCAACCAAATAAATTTATTCCATTTCAGAGTGCATCCCACGTTTGAACTTTTTTGAGATATCCCAAGCCTTAGAGATTGTACACAGTTTTTGTACAACAGTTTTAATTCGGAGCCAGACAAGCAAATGGCACTGAGCACGGCACCAAAATCATTATTTTCAATAGTTCACCACTAGAAAAATAGCAAATGGATACAAGAAATTTTATAATCACTTTTAGTAAACCACTCATCGTCTAACGAACAGAGAAGTACACTACGTGTATTTCTCTAACACATTTCCAACATAATTATTCTCCTTTCAGTTGAGACGCACGAAAGAAAGAGATAATTCAGCGAGATATATATGGGAGGAAATAAAATTATCTCTCATCAAGCAGAACAGCAATCGCTCACGGAAATAACTGCATACCGAAGCCTTCAGAAGAGCGTTGTTTTCGCGAAAATATCTCATATACACAACAAATCCCCACGGTCCGCCCCAACTACGGGGGAGAGTGGCGGACTTATATCGTTCTGGAGAACGATATGGCGGACTTCTATCGTTCTCCAGAGCGATAGAAGTCCGCCATACTTCCCTTCGCCCCAGCTGCAATCCCATTTCCTTGGCCGTAGCTCCGGGTTTTCCATTCGAGGAAGAAATCCTCGTCGAAGAATTTTCCTGAAGAAAAAAAGCGATGGCCGCGTATTCAGTTTTAAGAGGCAGAAGTCAGATAGACGCTTTTCGCTAGCTCTGCGAAATATCCAGATTTATGAGGAATCGATAAGAGGCAGCCAGCCTTGACCTAGTGCAGCAGCGACAGGCGTGCCGGAGAAAGAAAGTCCATTAAAAAGTCTTTCTCTCAAAAAATCTCGAGGGAGAGAGAAAATGGGAGCTGAAATGTTGTGACAATGCAAAGTAACGATTTTAGATCCCCCGTTTTTAATCCTACCTCGACGCTCACGGACTCACACCGTTATCCCACACGAAAGATACCGTGATGAAAAGCACTGCGGAAAAACCAACGTAAACTTCCTCCACCCAAGGTTAAAAACTAAATATTACACGACAGGTCACCAGGACTTAAGAACAGACTTTTTAGCATCCAATTAATTTCGATCGCCTCCTACGACTGCTTTCCACGCCTGGTTTCTAGGTCGATGAACATTTTTACTTTTAATTCGGCTAGAATAATTCGCGTCTCCGTCAGGACAGGACTGCCACTCAACACGAAGCAACTGTCCATCCGCTGCTAGATTTGCTGCGTGCTAAACCGCCACATCTGCATAATATCCAAGCAATGACCTTATATCTCTTCTGAAATGTTACTGAACGACTAAATGAGAACGCACTTTCCTCTCGCTAGATTCCTGTCGAGGATTAAATAAATGGCAAACAAGAGCATTTTCTCTCATATATGTTCTTCTTCTGTACGTACGTATGTGCATTGTAAAAGTGACCGTTGAACCAGACATGACCGTTGAACCAGACATGACCGTTACCACCAGGACAATTGCCTAATTGCAACGAGATTTATATAACAGTAATAAATATTTTAATGCAAATGGACGCTGCGAGAAAACGATTTATACCTCGACACCATTATCATTTCCTGCAAATCGTCACTTGGGACGCCAGTCCAAAGCTATGTAATTACAGGGGAAGGGTTTTTTTATTTGTTTAATAAAGGGAAAGGAAGATTATAATGGTTATGCAACACAATTATAGGGGAGTTTAATTTCGGCTTTTTTACTAAATTCCGTTTTAATGGTTTAGATAAATGAACTGTTACGATTATATGGCACATTCTTGAGATCCACGGATTATAATGCACATTCCTGTCAGGGGAAATCCATGACGCAATTGAAGTAAAGTGTCCATGCGTGCGATTAATGAATTCAGAAGGAAATAAGCTACGAGGTATTACACTCGGAAATTTTAACTATAATTAACTATATAAAGAAACGAGTACTTCGAAACATATTCCTAGAGAATCTACTGATAAAAGTTATCAAAACATCTGAAATGCAATTATTTCCGGTGACACAGCGTTTTAGCAATGGTAACTAAGAAGCTAAGTTTCAACGTTGATGCTAAATAATCCATTTGATGCATATCGATAGGATATGAAAATATGTCAGTACGAAATGTTTCGACATGGAGCGAAGAAAAAAACCTTGAGATAAAATGTACACATTATCTTATTTTATCGCAGGTTTCAGCAGATTTAAACCAGAAAATAAGAAACAATCGATCACGAGTTTCAATCACCATTACACATCTAACCGAAATATGTATTAATTTGACGTATCAATGTCTTGTCGGTAACGACGCACAAGCCAAAAGAGCAAGAGCAACTCAGTGGAACACAGTAAAACGACCGCCGCAGCGGATTGTGTCCATAGCTGGCAACGGAAATCAAGTCACAAAGGCGGCTAGTCTATTGTCTGACGTCCTCATACCCACACACACACGAACAAAAAGAACGATGCGCCAACGCCGACTAAAAGTTCGAGGATCGCTATGGAGGAAAATTCGGTCACCCACGAGCCCGACTTCCACCTCGACGGGAAAAGAGTTAACCGCTAAGTTTTTTTTTCACTTCCAAAGAAAGTTTTCGGCAAAGGCATATTTCCACCCCCTCTCTCTCTTCCACCCTCAACTTCCACTGCAAGGCGATCCCTTCGGCCTGAAGGAGCACGCTCTCAACTTAAATCGCACGCGCAACCATCATGCGCAAAACGTATCATGCGCTAGATTCGCCGAACACACACATGACCAGTCACCTCCCCTCGAAAAACCGTCTCGAAAAATAACGACAAAGGTGGATTTGGCAAGGGGAAAAAAATTTAAAATGATTAAAATGGCACCTTGGGAACCGACATTAAATTGCACGGTAGACAATGAATGGTAAGTTAAGAGCTTTAATAAAAAATTTGTTTGTCGCTTGGGGTTACTTAGATGAGGGATAGGTGGGGGAGGAGGACGGAGGGTTAAGGGGTCTTGGGATGTGGGAGCAGTGAAGAAGTCGAGGGGTGTGGAAATCTGGGCCGAGAGAGGAGTTGAGATGACGTCAGAGCTGACTCCTCCCTTCCTTCCCTCCCGTCCACCTTCCACCCCTTCCCGCCGCGGAATACACGGGTGAGGTGCGCCCCAAACAGCAGGAGAGGGCAAGAGAGGGAGAGGAGATGGAGGAGGGAGGCGGGCTAGGGGAGGAAGAGAGGAGGCTGGGAACCGAGAGGGGTGGAAAGAGAGAGGCAAAGGGGTGTGGGATGGGCCTCCCAGGAGAGAAGGAGAGTAGGGAGCGAGGAAGGAGGAAAGAGGGAGAGGAGCAGGACTTCGCGACCTGCTTGAAATCGCAACGGGACGCATATCGAGTATCGGATATCGAATTTGCGTCGCGATTTCGACATCGTCACGCAAACGACATCACAGACAGTGCCCACATCGCAAAGAGAGAGTGTTCAGTCGAGGTCGCGGCGATTTTACGGCAGGCTGCGGCCCAAAATGTGGACGGCATCGACATGCGATATCGGCAACGACGATACATCCGACATATTGCTCACATCGCTCTCATTTCCCGCTCCATATCTTCATCGCTGCGAAGCTTTTTTTGACATCGATGGAGGGGATGCTCGAAGATTGTAGAGATCGCGCGAGCCAAGTTTACATCCCGTCGCGGTATTGAGCCGCCCAGGATGCCATGCGCGATGCACTCGGGTATCGCAACGTGACGTGAACATGGCACATTGGATTCGACAAAACACTCATCCTCAGGAGTGAGGGGGACGGAGGAGGATACATCGTACACGGAGAGGGGTACGGACGGCGATGAAGGGACGGAGAGGTTAGGGAGGCACGAGACAAGCCGCGGAATGGAAGTGGAATGAGAAAAGGAAGAGGCCGGCGCATGAGTTCCCCTGGGGGGTGCGGTGGAAAAGGGGGGAGAGATTGAGAGAGAGAGAGAGAGAGTGCGAGAGGGAAAGGGGGGATGGGGTAAGTCGGCAAGTGTATGGGTTTTGTAGCGGGAGGAATACGGGTTGCAAAAGGTTTGCGTTTGGTCGAGTGAACGAGGTTGCCTGGGGGGGGAAGGGGTGAGGATGTGTGGGGTGGGAGAGAAGAGAAGCAACTCCCCAGCGCCCTCGCCCCTCCCACGAAGGGCGAGGGATGCGGGGGAGAAGGGGGTGGACTGGAGAGGAAATGGGGGAGATCTATAAAGTTAGCAGTCGTTGGGAGTCGAGGTGAGGTTTGTCGACGTGGGGGGTGCGGCGCGTGAGGGAGGAAAGGGCGTGCTAGGGAGCGGGGGAAGAGAAGGGGGAAGAGTGGTGGAGGAGGGGGAGAGATAACTCAAAAGGGGTAGAGAGAGAGAGAGAGTAGAGGGATGGGGCGAGAAGGTGAAGGCGGAGGAAGGGGAGGGTGGTGGCGAAAGGGGCCAGTTTACGGGAACAAGGGAAGGGAGGAGAGTAGAGTGGAGGGGACGTAGAGAGATTTCTGCGGAGAAACGAGAGAAACAAAAGGAACGCGGGAATGGCAAAGAGACAAGGGAGAGAAGGGGAGGTGGGAGAGGAGGCGTGCGCGGAAGGGAGGGGAAGCGCACGGGGAAGAGGCACGCGAGAGAGACGTGGGTCGCCGTCGAAACGTAATGATAAGAAGGTTCTAGGGGGTGGTTAAGGGCTTTCAGGAGAGCCGGGTGCGGCGTAAAATTGGCGAGGAGAGTAAAGGAGGCCGACGACATGTGTAAAAGGGTGGAACTGGAATTGAATGGGACACCAAAACCTGGTGGTAGGAAAAAACTAAAAACACTTTGCACCGCGACAAGGGTAGTGCTCACGACGCTATATCAAACTTAATGATTATTATGAAGAGTACTCTACCAAACAGAGACTGACTATTGATTATCCCAGCTAACTATTAAGAATTCTAAATTTCCAAACAGCCTGTATATCACTCACCTATTTTCCAGCTCCACCTACGTTATCTTACCCTTCCCGGGCTTACTCACCTAACCCTCTACCTCGCTTACCCAACATCCTTCCCCCGAACAGAGACTTCCATCTTTTTCATGCGCTCACAGTCTACAGCAAACTTCGCGACGTCGCAACGAAAATTAATGTCAAATGACTTTGTACGAAACGAGTCATTTCATCCATGTGAAATATAATTACATGTTTTCCTTTATGTTTCGCCGAAAATGTGTGTATTAAAGGCCCTTTTAGAATCGTATAGTAGAGAGCAACGAGAAAACCGAGGAATTTTTAAAAACTAGGTTTCTTACGAGTAGCTCATATCTCATTTCAATGCTCAAAGCACAACAGCAACTGTGCTCGGTAAGGTGATAAGGCAGCAAAAGTAGCCCTCGCAGATCAAGAAATACGGCTTTATATTTTATATATAGTTTAGATTAATTTAATGAGTACATATATATATATATACATATATATATATATATACATATATATATATATATATATATACATATATATATATATATATAGATATATATATATATATATATATATATATACAAAATTTTTTGGCATATCCGTCAACGTTCCACCTAACTACCTGTGCCTGATTTTACTGGGACGAAATAGTGCGCCGAACACACCTGCTTCAATGACCAGCTAATTGTATTTGCCTTCCAACAATTTTAAAAATTTTACTTTCCGATGAACCTGACGGTACCAACATGGTATTGTACGAAATGAATCTTCATAAAATTATCCACGAATTAAATACAATAATCAATCAAGTGAAGCCAAGAGTTGAGGGGACGTTGGAGATGATAAATATCTCACGAACTCAGAATGTAAACGCCCGGATAGGATGGAAAATTCCACTAGGCACAGGGTGACACGGCGAAGGAACAACAGCTGCGGGATACGCTCTTCACCATCCAGCCTCGATTATTTTAAAACAAAAGGAAACTCCCTCAATTTTCCTAGTATACTTCGCCGTCTATATCCTTTTTTGTCATACTCCGTAATTGGATAGAGTATTATAAAACGATCGATCAACTTAAGAGCTAAATACAACGTTCAAAAACTGGGATCCATTCCCTGAATAACGTAAACCACGATTAAATATTACTGAAGTTTAGGTAATAGTGATGGAACATATCCATACACATGGAAAAATAGTACCGCAATGCATTTTTTGAACTGAACATACTTAGAGACATTGATTATTCCAGTAATATCAAATTAATGGTAAATACCCCATGTAAAAGTTAAGGAGAAGCTAATGAAGCATTTTAAGTACTCTGTCTCATTAAATTGACGCAGAAAATAATATCTTAAACCGAAAAGGAATGCTACTTGGTCAATATTGTAACTAGAAGCACAGTATGATGCCCGACCAATATACCCGTGCATGGAAAATGGGACGGAGTGAATAGTGTGTGCGCTGTGGATAAGAACAATGAAAAGCTGAAGACAAAATAAAATATTAAAATTTTTGGCGAGGGCGAAATGACAAAGTACTCACCTCAATATAATGGAAGAGAAATTATGGTCAAATAAAATTGTACGGATGAAATGCATAAAATATGGCAGCGAGGCAGAACTTGGTTAAAATACGGAGCTGTACAATAGGGCATTCCCTTAAGAGTGCATACTAAAATTACGAGAGAATGAAAAACGAGGGAAGACGATGTAACGTAAAAAGTAAAAAAAAAGAAGTTTGCGTGGGAGCTCCAGGAAAGAGAATGACAGGATCAATATTCATCAAGAGACATTTGCCAACGGCAAGCGGGAAGTGAAGACAGCGCGGATGGGGAGAGCTGCGGGGACCGAAAGACGAAACGAAACAAGATGCGAGAGGGGGACTCGAAGGGCGATCGGGGGGGGGTGGGAGGGAAGTGACGAAGGGCGCCGGTGAAACAGCATGCGAGAGGACCATCTTAGGGAGTGGGGGAGGGTAAGGAGCATGACGAGGGAATTTAGGAAATAGGAGAGGATTCACAAACTATTTTCCATATGAATACGAGGAGACGCAAATGAGCTGGCTCGTCCACTAATAATCTGGCTCGTTAGTCGCATGGTACCGCTGCGAGGGCTAGGACGTCGAGTTGAATTAAGCCAGGTAGGTTGCCCAGAATTGATGTCTGCACAGAATCCCAATCCCGTTCTTTAACCCTAATTCTGACTCTATTTTTTCCATTTTCCTCATTATAATCCGAAGTCTGATTCCGCACTACTCGTTAATCGTCGCTTCGGCTGTTAAGGTATCACTGGAGTCGGTTCTGTCATAGTAATGGCTTTTTCCGCGGCCTTAACGCGCGTGATGGTGTACGCCAAACACGGACTGGCCATACGACTAAATGCATAAAGAAATGTTTCTCAAAAGAAATTACAGATTCGCAATTCATATTCCCGACGCGATCAAAATTAATTCGGCCTTTACCAAGATTTTTCGAATACATTTACCAGTTTTTCCGACCGAGTGGCCATCTTGAAATTCCTCCATTCCTGGAACTCGAGTATCACAACCGTACCGCCCGCGGTGAATCAGGATCGAAAGGAAATTTGACGGGTAAAATATACATTGTTGTTCCGTTACGATAGAATCGCTTTCTTATTCGACCAGTTAAAAGATCGGAAACGAAGCGAGGCGCCTTTCAAAAATTGACACAATTCTCCGCAAGCATCCCGTTCGATTAAGTCCCATTATTTCACGAAAGTAAATCCTAGGGGCACGTGCGATACAGTCTGGGAAACGCCGGTGTAATGCAGCAGTGCATACTTCAAGCGATCCGAGGGGCGGGCGGGGAAAAATTCCATCTGATGGAGAATATAACACCGAGCCTCAGCGTACACGATGTAAACTTTATCTACAAGTAGTCGCCTACTGATGTTTCATCCAAAACTTTCCTATAATACAAGCTCTGCGTACACTTATTTATCTATCTGATGGTAGAATTTTCAATGCAGATTTAATTTTCAAATATAAATAGAACATTATCAAAAATCGGTAATTTTTTCCAGCACTGATGAAACTTTCGATGCACGACAAACTATTTCCAAATACCAAGTGACTCTAAACACTAATTTAATTTTTGAAATCATTTTACTACATAAATACTCCATCGTATTCATCCTTACGGAGCCATCCATCCGACATTGAGGAAACCAATGCCCTAAGGCGAGATGTGAGTCAACTTATGCTTGCTTAGGTACAAATGGAGAAATTTTTCAGTGGAATAAATTCGGCTGAATTGATCCCATACGTGTGTATCTACCGAACATGCACTTTCAAAAACCCAAGAAAAATCCAACAGCGGTTCTATTTCAATGCTCACTGTAGCCATGTTTCTTTCACTGATTCATTTAGGAAATTTTTTAACGTTTAGGGAGTTCAAGCATTTTTAAAAGCACTCCTCCAACTAGGAAACCGGCTGTATGCCACCCGATAAAACGTTTTGTGCTCTGGACGACGCTGGAGACGGAGCGGCCGCGTAGGAAAAATGAAGCTGAAAGAGGATGGGGAAAAAAGATGAGGGCGAGGGTTGTTTGCTGCGAGTGCTACGAGAAGTGGCAAGAGGAAGGGGCGGGGATAAGGTAGGATTTGGCGCGTTGAATAAAAACGAGGCGAGAGAGAGAGAGAGAGACGGCAAATTGGAGCGAGGGAGCATGAGAAGGGAAGAGGGAGGAAAAGGAAAAAGAAAAGGCGGTTGAAGGGATGGCAGGAGAAAATCAGATTGAAGGAGAGTTGAACGAATTTCGGTTGGGGAAATATGCGAGGCCACATCTCCACCAAAGGGTTACCCGGGAAGACACGAGAAAATCGGTTTGCGAAAACACAGTCGGAAGCATGGAATAAAATGCGGGAAAAAGTAGAAAGGTTTATTTCAATAAAATCCTGGGCGGATGGTAGAAACATCTTCCGCGCCCGCGCAGTCTCGATTCTCATCCAGCGGAACAGCATAAGCTCTTTTCTAAAAACTACAAGCCAATTCGAAATTCCATTAAAAAAATGATCGTAAATGTAAAGGAAGTCATTCCAAACCGCATCTCTCGCGAAATTTAAGCATAGCAAGAGTGAGGAGAGATACTGTTATTATTATGCGCCGCATGAGCAAACTACAAAGACATTACGTAACTTGTCGCACTGAGTAGCCTTAGGTCACCATGAGGAGCGAGAAAGTGTTTCACGTGAACATGGAACAAAAATGCTTCCTAACACATAAAAAAAACACGTTTATTGTCATTACTCGAATCGGACCCCATCGCAGACTTACCCAATGAATTACCTTTTGAAAGAGCTAACTACCATTTATTACGTTCATATTTGCGTAAAAGACGAATTGCTGGAAACTAAGCGATAATGAGTGCATTTGATACAGCGCGGTACGTGCCAACAGTTTACTAGTATAAAATAATCGTTCATTTTAAACCATACACCCGAAGGTCCATTTAGTAGTTGATGGTAGAGTTCACCCAATACTAATCCCGACGGCGTGTGAAATTCACACTTCAGGGTAGGGGAACCAGATCCTATCTCTGTGCCGGCTATGGTTTCCCAGAAAGATCCGGTACCCGAAATACCCGGGTACATAGCTCGGGTGCAGGGTGCCTAGTGTCCTAAGGAATCGACGCCGGGACCTCCGGTCAGCAGCCCAACGCTCTACCCCTGGACTACCGCGTCCCCATGGTCATTATAAAGGTGATTGATGTGTCCCTGTCCTCATAAAATAAGGAGATACGAGTATTTTTGGTGTGGAAGTTAGGAGAAAAGGGTCTCATATTTTCTAAAAAATAGGGAAAACAAAAAAATATTGGCACAATTTTATTCGAACCCGCAGGAGACGATTTAAATATGATGCAGTTAAAGATTCGTGAAAAAGCTAAACGATTCATTTTTAGCAACTTAATCTGCGTTCTGTCCATCAACCTGTAGCCGAATCTAATCAATACTCGCGGTCTCAATTTTATCGCGAACACCTACACCGGCATAGAGCTCTATAATTAATCGAGGAAGCCAACAGAAGCGTGAACTTTGAAATCACGTGAGGCACCAAATTTGGACTGTTATTTGAAACCTTACTGCCGCTGATTCTTTTTTTTTAGCATGCCGTAAGCATCAAAAAATGGATGGGTCTTGAGCCTCTCTTGGCCTATTCTAGGTCTCTATGAGGCCAACCAATCGATGAAATCCCAACTCCGATTCGATGAAATTGGCTGATACTTGAAACGGTCAGTTCTCCAACTGCCGAGTAATATGATATTTTTCAACCTTTTACGGAGATACACTTCACCCATACATTTACATGAATATCAGAATTCGACACATCATGTAATAAGCCAAGCGGCTCCAGAGCCAAATTTGCGAACGAATGGTAGCTTGCTGTAATGAAAAACTTCAACCTCTGCACAGAATGTAGTCGATACGGTTGTGTTTTGCTTCTGTGAAATATAGCAAAGGAGATTTTCACTCCATCAATGAAGCGGAGTTCACAGGAAGTAAGCTGGCCACGATGACCAACACAAGCAAATTATGACTTTTTTCTCAGGAGAGCGACTGTAACGTCCATGATACAATCAGCATATTTAAAAGTATCATTACTTACCAAAGTAACTGCCGTCTGTCAACCCTTACAAGAATTTACTTAAAAACCTCTCCCTAGCTGGAAAAAAATTCTTTTTTAAGCACTTCATTCTACTTATTACAGAGCTAACAGTAAAGATCGCCTCCACCATTCCTGTCGGTAGTGAAACATGCTCGATTCAGGATTTTATAAACATCTAGACTTTCCCAATATTTCTCGCGAGCGAGCGAGAATGCGAGTGAAAAAAAACTTGCCTACGGGGAGTCACACTGATGATTTCCAGAAACCACAATGCATTAACTCTGCTCGAATAGATTAAGGCGACAATAAGCAGTGTCTTCCATCATCGTGGAAGCTAATTTACCGCTGAAAATTCATGTCATCTTTTTATGCCATTTCTTAAGTCGCTCTTATGCCATCATATGCACACTCAAAATTCTAATCATTTGCGGTGCCTTTTCAAATACAAAATTTCCAATAAGTCTTTGTTATTCACTACTTTTCAATTCCAAATGGAACGAATTCAAATAGGTCCACCAACGCGGTCAGTTTTATCACTATCGTTTTCGCGGATCACCTTCGGTCAATGAGGTGAGCTCACTTAGTATAAGTCTACGCACATGAAATTAAAATTCACGCGTCATCGTTAATAAAATGCCCAGTTCATAGCGGTTAAATTAAAAACAAATTCAGGCACAACTTTTATACGACCTCAAACGAAAAATTTTCCGTTCTTTTTCCACCATAAAAACACTCATGATAGTAATTTTATACTCGTGATAATGTAAGTGATACGTTAAAATTAATGAGTAGAGACCACGGACGAGGTTTCTGCCATCCGGGACATATCAAAAGGCGTTATGACTGCCGGAGAAATGAGCCAGGGTGGCGCTCGACTAGGTGTAAATCGACTCCGAATGCGGTGGATATGGGCCAAGCGGGTTATCAAATTACTGCACGACCTGTCTCGCCACTCGCGAAAAGCCCAATCCTCTCTGTCTACATAATGCGTCTTTTATGACGCGCGTATGCCCGGTCGGCATTGTGGAAAGACGCCAGGCCACCGGGATCGGTTGAACCATTTAGGGCCGGCCGAGTAATTAGGTTTGCGGTAGCTCGGGGAGAGAGGAGCAAGGCCAATTGCATAAGAAATGTATCCTAGGTATAGCGCTCACACTAAGGGGCGACACGCGAGTTAGGGACATCCAAACAGGGCAAAGACTTGACTTGCTTACTTTGTAGAGAATACTCGCAATCTGACTTTTCCGTGGACCTTAATTCACTTAAATCCTGCAAAAACAAGAGCCAGTACCGGGTGAAAACGTCGCTCCCTACCGCGGCCGTCTCTTAGTGCACGTCCCTAAATGCACGCGAGACGTGCATTTGCGATCTTTGTCCCGAAGTCGTGGGACGAAAAAAAAGGAATTTACATTGAATTTGAACTTGCATATTAAAAATAAATATTATTTTACTGAGAGACTATTACAGTCACCCATTCCGCTGTTGAAAGCACACATTTCCCGCATTTTCATTCGGGAATTGAGGGTAAGAACTGTGATACGCCACGTAGTTTCCCCTAAAGAACAACTGTCAAATTGTATGAATACTAGATTGGCTTTGAGGCAAAGCAAGGAACATGTCCTCAGTCTTCCAAATAAATAAAAGTCCATTACCAGCATGATGTGCTTGACGAAATAATTCCGTATTTTTTTATTGAATGACGACGACGTCTTATTCATATCGAAATCACAATATTCTTGCAGAACAACCAGTATTTCATGAAATTATTTCCACAATTCCTTAATCTATCCTCAAAATTTATTCCTCAAACTCGAGCTGCGGTGGTTATGGCGAATTTGGGAACCAAACTGAAGTCGTTTTGACACGATGACCGTATTGAAAAATAAAAAATAATCTTTTTTACACGATTATTCTACCATTGTTTCTTAAAAAAAACTAATTATTTAAGTAGCATCGCGAGTATTAACACGAATATACATATGTTATATTTGAAACGACCAACACCATCGGTACTTTGCGCAAGTGAAAATAGACTGGGGGCCAGGTAGAATTCTAGAGCACAGAGGAAACATGTGGTATCGGATTAAGCCTATTTTTAATCAAAGTCACCACTATTAGCATTATTATTAAGTATCGAGCATAGAGTACAGCAACAAAGCGTCAATTGCGGACATTTATCCCGCAGTTCGAAGAGGGTTTTCCGTGATTATTTAATCCAAAAACCCGTCAAAATCCGTTTCATCTGGATAGTCACACGCATCCTTATAAAAATACTGCTATCACGTTTCGAATACCTATGGTTTTGTACAGCGCGGAAATATGGGCATTGAAGCAATATTATAGGCGAATATCTGAGGCTTTGAGATGTGGACTCAGAGACGGGCGAGGGAAGGAAGAAGAATTTAAAATGGCTGGAAAGGAATACCAACAAAGGTTGATGTGGAATATTACAAAGTGATTTGCTCATTCTACAACGGGAATATTCTACAAAGTTAAGACTCAATCCATTCTTTATATTCCAAAAATACTGAACCGATGAGCTCCGTAACTTAAGTACTCGTCTGCATATTTAATAAGATCTTCAATTATATCAATCTCTCAAGCTCGTAAATTGTTAGGAGCTCGATCTGCACAGATCCCGAAAACACGAGGAAAATGAAATGGATTTCAAACTTAGACACAACCTCCTCAAATGGCACGTGGACCGCACTTCATTCTCTTTCATCCGGGTAACATTTTTCATCGCGGGCGGGTGGATTCAAACATCAGAGCGTCATCACTGACTCCCAACTCTTCGGAGGGTACGACCCGGAAATTGCCGAGCCAGGGTAAGACGGGGCCCGGGATGGATGAAGACACAAAAGGGAGGATTTGAAGGAATAGGATCGGGGTGGGGTCCTTCGCGCGTGAAAGGCGGGAGGACTCCTCTCGGGAGCAAAGGCTGGGGAAAGAATGGGGAAGGGAGGGAGGGAAGATCGGGAGGGCGGGGAATGATCCCGGGAGAGGATGGGGGAAACCGAAGGAGCGATTTTCGGGAAGGTGGGGGAGGATGATGCTCGCCTAATGGATGCGATATGCGGAGCCGGCGAGGATGGAAGCGTGGGGAATGGGGGATGGGAATGACGGAGGTATGGCAGGTGGCGAGGGCCGCGAGATGATGGGAGAGATGCTGAGGTGGAGTGGGGGGCGGGAGGATTGACGTCGTGAAAGAATAATAGAGGTAAAATGGCGGAGTGGAAATATGAGAGAGGGGTCGGAGGGAGAGTGGGGGGTAGTCAGTAAGTGGGGAAACATCTCGCTTCGTTATCAAAATATCTAGGCTACACCTACAATGAAACGAAGCATGCCAGAGAAAGGTGTAATGAGTGGCTCCGGCAATGAAATAACCTTGTTAACCCCAAAAAGAAAATATTTTTGCGTCAAGGGGCCTAATAAGGGAATGGGAAACCTGATATGGAGTGTGGAAAAATGAAAAGCCATCTTACTTGAACGCCATAAAATAATTGTTGCCCTCAGAGCCATAAAACAATTTGGGAGACCAATTGAGACACTAATTTAATTCCATTGCTACCATATTATATCACTGGAATCTACCTTAGATTTGTCTCTGATAGGGCATAATAAAAACTTCGGCGCGCGAATATCACACACTCACTTCCTTTCCTTCCATGATCTTGGGAGCCCAAATATGTTCTACCATTCAGAAAATAGCACAGTTTGAATTTTATAAGCGGGTGTTCGAAGGCATCATCAGGGTTTCGAACCAAGGCCCCTTTAGACAGTAGCCAAACGTTCCAACCACAGGGCTAAGATGCCACATCATTTTTTATGCACAATTATGAATTTAGCTGTTCAAATGTTTTAACCTAAAGCTTGCATACGCGTAATTCGAAGTAACCTCCTAACTGGGAAAAATATTAATAGAATTAAATACGACAATATAAGATGTAACATTTTAACTATTTAAGTAAAGCGCGAGGTTGACTCAAGAATGAACTAGTTGGGCCAGCTGCTCTTCGGATAAAAACATTGCAGATCGAATGATCAACATTGTTCACTTGTTTGTACAATTGGTCTTTAAAAAAGTGAAGACGAGTTCACTGAAAATTTTTGATAGCATTATTATGAGAATCCTTAAAACAATACAAATGGGATGCTTGACGCAGCCATTTTGGAATGATAATGAAGAATTCACACACTGCGTTCGACTAAATCATGCTAGGTCTGAGGTTAATCCAGCACTATTTTTGTTCGTAGATAACTACTAAGAAAAATAATCTATTGGCATCTTTCACGCAATTTATACTTTTTTCAGTTTCATCAGCACAGTCGTAAAACACTACTGTCAAAAAATGTATACACGGGATAAGATAAATAATTTCCATAAATAAAAAGGTTATAAGGGAACACACATTTAAGTTAGTTTAGGTTAGTAAAGGTTAAAAGGGAACATAAGACTTTAAATCCCACCTCTGTTCTAAGGGCTAATGAATTCCCTGGTTTTTGGCGATAACCGGCATGAATTTGAGTTTAATAAAATCCTCTCAATAAAAAAAGTGCTTTTTGAATATGAAATAGTGTGACTTCCATGGAAATGAACCAAAATCAAACGGACGGTCTAATGAGAAAAAAATTCCAAGCAAATTCAACAAAACTGAAATATTCAACATTTGGCGACAGGAATTATTCCTCACGAACGACAATTTGGATAATTAGAAAACTAATTTTTCGAGCATACTACCTTGATCAAAAAGTTCCCGGAATAACCACCGTGTGGCGCTCCCATCGTTCCGATTTGAGTTCTGTTTTTTTTGTTAAATTGGTACATCTGTTGTTGATATTCCCTTTAAATCTTAGTGTCATAACTTGACATTTGCAAAAGTTACGTAGCCAAGAGTACATCTATCTCTGTGTGTGTTGGCGATTTTTTACAATTTCAGAAATGGATTTAAATTTGCAACAACGAACTTGTATTAAATTTTGCGTAAAAAACGGATTTAGTGGCGCACGGACGTTGGAAATGTTGGAAAAGTGTTTCGGCAACGATTCTCTAAAAAAAACGGTCGTTTACCAGTGGCACGAGCGGTTCAGAAGTGGTCGTGAGTCAATCGAAGATGATGAACGCAGTGGCAGACCATCGACATCGAAAGTCGGTGAAAAAATTGATAAAGTAAAAGAAATGTTGGTCAATAACCGCAAATTAACCATCAGAGAAATAGCGGAGGACGTGGATAGTAATTCCACAAAAACTTAATCACGATATCCTTGGAATTCAAAATGGGACGCTCTTAAGTTTTTAAGGCATTCAGTCCACCGAGTGTGCACGTAATTGAAAATAACAATTATTTATGCATATGAAATAAGGGCGAACATATTAATTCAGGTATAAAAAAGTCGCCCGTGAGTTACAAAGAGTATACCCTTACGAAGATTCACAGCATGTGCAGTCAAATTTTAATAAGAACAGTTGGATTTGGAGTGCTCAATTATTGAGCCTCGGTGCATGCTTCTTTCCGTGGTAGACGCAAGAAAAAACTTAGAATGGAAGAAAATAAACGAAGGAAAGTTAGGTACAAAATTGGGAGAAATAGAGCGACAACTATTTAGGGCAAAATATTTTACATACAAGACTGAATTAGAGATAAACTTCATACGCGAAACCCACCTGCGTGAGTGATGTTGCAGCGGCGAAAACAGGCTTTTTGTTAAGGAACTTAGCCACTCTTTTTTTTCGGAGCGACGTCCAACCACCACAGAGTGGGGATGCGTAGCAGATTTGATTAAAAATTCCGGCGCTTGGAGGGGCAGGGCAATTCCCTTGCGTCCCGTTTGAATACGCCACTGAGCGAAGCAAAGCGAAAGCAAAAAGGTCAAGGTGAGACGGTAAACGACAGGGAAAAGGAAAAATTAATAAGATGAGGGAGGTACGAAACTGGAAGAGTAAGAAGGCAAGTTCCTCCAAGCGGTGGAACGAAGAATCTTAGAGTCGTAGTTTGAAAAACAAAGAAGTTTCGGCGTAATACAAGATAAAATATTTTCGCGGTACGCAAAACTGCGGACATATTTCTGAGGCCGAAGAAGACCGTAAAAATGCTTCAAAGGAATGCGAACAATGGGTGGCCTCTTCTACACTTCGGCCTTAAATCTAATCCCAAAAATCTAATTACAAATACAGCATCGAATTGAAAATCGGTGTGGGGGAGGGGTGGTACAAATACGATTCTGGTCATTATGTAGATATAATGGCGATCAGACCTAGTATGAAAGAAATAAAATCGACTTCATGGATTCCATTAGTACTTTCATCATATGAGTCTTGTCAGATGACAGACTTCCCTTCCCCGTAATCAACCCCTCATTATAGTGAAAGCTAATGTAATCAATGAATTTCTTCTTTAAATGTCTTTACTGTTTGTCCGCCTTTTAAAATTCCTCTCTAAAATAGATGAACTGTTCTACCTGCTCTCGTTTATGGCGCCAACTTTCATGTTTATCATAACTTTCCAATTTCTTGAGCACTTCATTACGATCATTTTCTTTTCTTTGACTCCCATTCCATGCCCATAATACTGCTTCTGGTGAGCGCTTTCTTTCGCCCTGATAGTTTCTCCCCTTAGTTTACGTATTAATAGATATCCCTGCTAAAATTTGTCTGGAACCTTGACATTCCAGAGCAAGGAATCGAATAAAAAGAAGACTAGTTGCACCGGGGTCCTGATTCTGCATATTTCGATGGCGCCCTTTCAATCCTTGGGTGTGCAAGCATGAGAGCCATTGCTATGGAAACGACCGCATGTGATTGTGACGATTTTATTCCGATCGCGCGACCCGTGTTGCAATTAAAGCATGTCGTGCGTGGGATTGAGGGCATTCGCCACCTAATGAACCACTGCGGTTGAAATACGAGAGCGGGAAAATGGGCTGGCGTTCGTCGGGGTGAGGCGGAAGTGAAACCGACGGCTTTTACGTTCGGACGAAACTGAGACCTCCGCCGAGACCTCCGCCGGTGCTGCCTTTCATGTTTGCCTCGCCCACCGAAGTAGGGTCGCGGAGGCTGGAAGAGGAGGGGCGATTTAGATGCCGATGGACAGGAATTGATACAAAGATCTTTCATTTTTAGCAACTAAGACTCGCACATGACATCATTTTCTCTCGCGAATTAGAGAGCCTTGCTCCTTTCCCATTTCATACAACCTCGGCGGCCATATTAAGTCGAATGTTTTCATAAAATAAAACTGTGCTAACATTCAAAACTTTCAAGAAGACGTATTTTTTAAAGTTAAACAGATCTCATCGATAAAAATAAAGAGTAAATAACAAGGTGTTTCTGTTAGCGTGGCTTTCCACCTCTTCAAAAATAAAACAATTATCATTAAGCTTAATATCTCATTATAGATTCAAAAGAATATTTTATTATTTGGCAGTCTACCGTTTAAGGAACGTTATAGATGAACACAAACTTAACAACCGTACATGTCACAGCCTTGCCCAAAAGGCAACCGGAACCCACACTAAAAATTAAATCTTCTTCAATTACGCATACAAATATTCCCTTCAAATATTCCATCCCCAATCGAAATGCTCCGCATACACCTTTCCCCCCACCTTTGAATTTCTCGCAACAATCCTCTCTCCCCTCCCACGCCATACCTAGTGCCTCTCCCTTTGTTTAGCTTTCAGCTCATTTACTATCTACATTCGCACATCTCAAAAGCCTCCAACCTACGCCTATCGTTTTCCTTTAATGGCCATGTTTACGCGCTGAACGAAACAATGCCCCATAAAAATGTTTTCTAATAGAATCTGAGATGAAAATGACATATAAGGGCGATTATCTAATAATACCATTGCAAAATAAAACAAAATTACATCATTTGGGAGGAGTATAAATTGAAATACAAGAAAAAAGGAGAACTATTTACTATTGGAATGTATTTGGAAAGATGGACCCTAATGCAACCGGTATAATCACCATGCTGCGGTTCCACAGTACCCGCGTGCCAGCCAACTCCCAAAAAGATTGGATTTGTGAAAAACATAATGCAAACGAAAATGAGATACGTCCAAAGGAAATCATCCACGTGCACACATAATAAACAAAAAGTTATTAACAACGACGGAGTAGGGTATTAAAATAGGCAATTGGGAGCACACGTGAAAAAAAACGGGGGATGGCAGGGGCATGTTAAGAGGTCGCGTGGCGCAGAGGAGCATGAAGAGGGTGAAGTGGATTTGGGGGAGGGAAAGGAGCGAAGAGGGGAAGGGGAGCAGGGTGGGGCGGGCAAGACAGAAAGCCGACGAGGGGAAGGACGAGAGGACTTGAGGCTGCGTGTGCTACAGCCATATAACTAGGAGTGGCGCGCCCTCTCCTCCCTCTCTCTTGAGTCACACACACACCTCGTGGCACCCGTGACACCCTCGTCCAGTCGATGGAAGATGTCGCCACCACCGCGAATCCGGAGGCGCTACCCTCCTCGGCCCCATCACCACCGCCTGCCTCGGCACGGTCGAAACCCCTCCTAAATTTGTGTGCCTGATATTTTTATACCGTTCACCAGGCTAGTTTCAATATTAAACGTTTCCAATTTGACAGGTAATCCGGGCCGCATTTTTTACTCGCCACACATCTACCGCGCCGTATTTTAAATGTTTACATGCGGACGTAAGCAACTAACTCGTTCTCTCCGGGTCATAACCATTCAATCATGGGTATGGAATATATCATAAAAGAAAATCATTCAACAACCATCATTTTTTCGGAACAATTTTATAAGGTTTCTCTTACGAATTTCCTGAACTAACATTCAAGTACTCCATTCATGCATTACGCGAATGAACCCCATTGCAGTTAGTTTGAGCTTCCACGTCCTCTTTTTAGTGCCCGGTACGTATTAGGCGCCTCTCCCGTACGAGCGCACAACTGGAATAATAAACGGGTAAATAGGATTATGGTCTTTCCTACTTTCCACAGACGACGTCAGAACAGTAGGCTTATCCTCACTTCAGATTGGACATATAAATAGCATGATGTGGACCTTGTGCCTGGTGAATCGAAATTATTGATGTGGTCTTAGATGCACGCAACCATCAGCGGAAATAAATACAGGGTACTGAACTAATATTATTACTATTATTATTTAATTATTACTGAATTAATATGTACTCGTAATATTACTTTCGGCTGATTATAAAATAGGCATTCCGAACGTACATCGCATCTACGAGTAAGATAAAAAACTTCATGAGGAAATACAAATAGTGTAATATAAATAGCACTGACATATGATATATAAAAAACCATAAACACAGTATTCATAAACACATAATATTCAACCCGAGGGTCGGTTTTGGTAGGTGATGATAGAGTTCACCCAGTACTAAGCCCGACGGCGTGTGAAATCCACACATCAGGATAGGGGGGGGCCAGTTCCTTTCCGTGCCGGTTATGGTTTCCTAGGAAGACCTGGTACCCGAAAAATCACATAGCTTGGATGGAGCTGCAGGTTCCCAGAGAGGCTTGCCCGGGAATCGAACCCGGGCCCTCCGATCATTAGTCCAACGCTCTACACCTTAAATACCGCGACCCACATTATATATATAAATATAAATATATATATAAATATAAATATATATATATATATATGTATATATATATACATATATATAAATATATATATATATATACATACACACATATATATATATATATATATATATATATATATATATATATACACATTCAAACACGAAATCCCGCCAAACGGCGAATAAATACTCATATATACAGAAACATATATAAGGAAAAGGGATAGGAACACGTATAAAGGACGAACACAATAGAGGTGGGGAAGGCGGAATCGAACGGATCACAAGAGTAAAAATATCTCCTCAACCGGGACTCGAACACCGGATCTTTCCACTTGCCGGGCGGATGCTCTTAATCACTTGAGCTATCGAGGATATGTAATTTACCCTGAGATCCGTGGGTCTTATATGTCGCCAAGCGCCCCGATTCTTTAGCCAAGAGATGGCGTCAGGGGGCTGTTTCACCCACCAAAGGAGAAATAGACAATACACAAGAGGAAAGGAGAGTGGTTAGAATTCATACAACATCATACAGGAAAAGAACAGTGCGTTTCGTGGCACGCATAGCCAGAAGAAAGAGATGAGCCACATTGGCCAAATACACATTCAAACACGAAATCCCGCCAAACGGCGGATAAATACTCATATATACAGAAACATATATAAGGAAAAGGGATAGGAACACGTATAAAGGACGAACACAATAGAGGTGGGGAAGGCGGAATCGAACGGATCACAAGAGTAAATTTACCCTGAGATCCGTGGGTCTTATATGGCGCTTGGCGACATATAAGACCCACGGATCTCAGGGTAAATTACATATCCTCGATAGCTCAAGTGATTAAGAGCATCCGCCCGGCAAGTGGAAAGATCCGGTGTTCGAGTCCCGGTTGAGGAGATATTTTTACTCTTGTGATCCGTTCGATTCCGCCTTCCCCACCTCTATTGTGTTCGTCCTTTATACGTGTTCCTATCCCTTTTCCTTATATATGTTTCTGTATATATGAGTATATATATATATATATATATATATATATATATATATATATATATATATATATATATATATATATATATATATAATCTACCGAGTTGGACTCAGAAATCCACCAGGAAGATGTCAAATGTTTTAACGCATCTTTTATGACAAATGTCACCAAATTTTTTTCAATAGCGCATAAGAATGCTCTTCTTCCAAAACTTGTTTTTACAGCATAAGAAAATATGCACGATAGCAAAAGAATGCTTTTCACAATTTTTAATTGCCTTTTGAAAAAAATTCGTGGCAAACAACCAAAGTGGCTTGAAGGGAAAAATAGGCCGTTTAAAAGTAATTACTTGGTACATAGGGTAGTAAGCTCATATTGCGTAACATATGATACTCCGAGAATAATCATGGTGCTGGATAACAGGGAGATATGCCCCGAATAACAAAAAAAAACTGTTAAACACAGCGCCGGTAGCGCTAAAACGGCAACGCCGCTCCGTACACACGTCAAGCAAGCGCAGTACGCCTCGCCTCGTTTGAGCTCCCATTCTTCGCCATCTTTCGCATCTTCCTCGAGGACCCTCCTTCCCACCAACGCCTAACCCTTCAAAGCAGCCACGGGTTAGCTCCCGTGGACTCGACGAGGAGAGGTTTGGGAGGGAGAGGGAGGAGGCGAAGGAGACGAGACGAGGATGGATCGAGGAGGGGAGAGGGTGGGGAAGGCGGTAGATGGAAAATGACGCGCCCCCGGGGTTGAGGTGAGGGGTTACCGGGGGGGGGGAGACGTCGGAAGATAAGAGTTTAAAGGAGGAGATGAGCGGATGAGGGGGGGGAGAGGATGCGTGGCGAGGTGGATTCATGCAAAAGGATGGGAGTCGGAGGGGGGAAGGAGAGAAAGTGAGAGGAGTGGCGGGGTTGGGGTGTGTGGGAGGAGGAGGGGGTCTGGTGGAGGGGAAGGGGACAAGGGGGCAATGACGGGAGGTGAGGGCAACAAAAGAAGCGGGCGAGGGCGCTCCGGGAAGTGGTAGGGGAAGAAAGGAGAGGGGGGCTGCGGGTGGAGGATATGCGTGAAAAAGATCGCGTGGCCAAAAAGAGGTATGAAATGGACGAAGAGAAGTTAGGGAAGGAAGGTTAGGAGGTGCTGCGAAAAAAGGCCGAAACTGCTTACGTCCTAAAGGGAAGGGATGGTAATGAGGGCGAGAGATGAATGGGAGGAAATAGAAGAAAGTGGTACGGGACGTGAACGACGAAAGAGCGAGGGAAGGCAGTGGGGAAAGGGAATCAAAAACTATTGAACAGTACACGGAAGCTCCCTCTCTCCTCTTTCCAGCATTTATAACATGTGGCATTGAAAAACAAATGGGGCGTAGGTTTTAGAAAGTGGAAGGAAGAGACCCGGATACCCGACTATTAATTAATTTTTAAATTACCGATAACTGAACGATAGTCTGAAAAATGCAATGAGAGTAAAATACTCGTATGCATTCCGCTAGTAAGTGCGCATTCCTTTACCTTTCATAATAGGCAGCGAGAGCGAAAGAAACTGGAAAGACTATGGAAGAAAAATAGGAGAATTGAAGTCAGTGTTGTTCAGGAATCTGAATTTTTAGCATCCAATTTCGCTCCTGCCCCAGTATTAAAAGAAACAAAGCCATTGAAATAGCTTTTTACAGTTGATTGCACTTGAAGATCCTTGCTTAAGAAAGAAAATTGCTCAAGAATAATCCCAAGAATACCACACACATACTTATGAGAACAACAACCTCCACTTCGTAACCATCGCTCCGGTAGCCATAATGCCATTTCCACCAAGGTTGTAGGAATATTAAAAGATTTCTCAATTTTTACTCGAATTTCTCCCATAAAAAGTCTTCCGCTTGAGGACATCATCCACACCGTATGACAGGAACGAGTATTATATCTCACTACTGCAGAGTACATAGAATAGATCGGCAATCACGTCTCAAGATCGCAGATCAATAACTTAGTCGATATCTCTCATCGTAAGTTGACAACGGAGACTTCAACTCTTAGGCAAAAATCGATGGTTAACAATCCTCAAATTCGTGCCAATTATTTATCGCACGCTAATTATCTGAAGAGCATCCAAATAATAAAAATTTACAGATATCGGGGTGTTTGGGAGTAAGTATTGGAAATAACTGTTTGGCACTAACAATATTCGGTAATAATCGTACACTTCAAATAAAATAAATATACCAACACAACTATTAGATAACATTTTTGAGGTGGCCGGTGACGCAAAACAATCACTAGTGTATTCCTATCACTTAAAAGTGCGGTTAAGATGCACGCGGAGGATGCAGTGGGTTTGACATTTTCGAACCGCATATGTGGCGAAAATTAGCGGCGAAGAGAGGATGAGATTTAATTTTTTTCTTCGTTACGCTCCACGTCGAATCTTCTGCGAACATTTGCGAACCGTCCTAGGGAACATCGACTCCACGAATGAACGATATACAGAAATACCCAGCCGCCTGGAAAACTGTGACGGCTTCGCAGGGCACTGTGTGCATTTAGATGAGCATCTAAAAAGCAAGGCGTCCACTCAGTGCAGTCCACTTGAAATTCTCCAAATGGCTTATTAAAGGTAGAATGCGGGAGATAACAACGGGCTAGCTCGGCTCCGAGCGGGAGTTCTATTCTCGACCGGGAGAGGATTACATATTCCAAGCCGGGTGAGGGAGACGGCATTCGCCGAATCTCTAATTACAATTTAAACACCAGGGAATTACGGAGAATGAAATGAAAATAAAATGAACTCCCGGCACTTATAGAAAGTGACGGGAGAGGGGACGGAGCTGGGAGGGATAACCGGGATGAGGAGTGGTCCAGTGAGCGTACAAAGGGAAGAGAAGGGCAGAGGGGAGAGGGGCGGGGTGCGGTTGAGCGGGGCGTGGGGCAAGGGAAGAGAGAAAGGGAAAGTCAAGGGAGTGGTCAGGGGGAGGGAGGGAACGAGAGGGGGATGGAAAGAGAGAGAGAGGGTAGTTCCTGGGAGCCGAATGGAGGGAGGGGGTCAGAGGGGGAGGGAGGGCAACCGAGAGGGGTGAACGAACGGAGTTAAGAGCCGGGGAGTATGTGCAGCGGCGGGGGAACAGCTGAGCTACGCACATTACCATTTATTCGACCTTCCATTATCTCACAATACATCCTACCCGACGGAATGCGAACGCGTGGCCCTTGGTGAGAATGATTCCTCGACGCTACGTGCGAAAATGATCTCCATCTGCACAAAATTACCTCGGATGCCAGCGATCGTTTTGAGCTTGTATTATATTCGATAACCGAGCGAACAGTGATACTCCGATTGGCACCGGGTCACCAAGCATTAGAATGCTATCTCTACCAGCAGTAAGCGGAAGAATCAATCCGGAGGTTGGTCTCAAAGGTGAACTAAGACCTATGAAGTTCTACAGTTATGAAATTCGAACATATAAAGTAGAGGGGACGGGATTTGATTTTTCTGCCCGGCCCACGGTATCCTCAGGATGATCTATTTATGTGAAAATACAACTTCTTCTGTTTCAGATAGGCTTTACCTAAATTCACTCGGGATTGGAACCTGAGGCCCTCCAAAATCCCGATATACCCAACAAACAACCAAGAGCGTCCCCTTTATTTATTCTCAGGACACATAAACCATCAGATCCCTTATGACTACGTAAAAATATTATGTAACGTCCTAATGAAACCACACGGCTATTTCTGTTAGCGGTTCTCATGCCACTAGCTTGGGAGACATTTTAAGCCTCAAAGAGCAACATGATTGTTCTTTCCTTCCGAATAACGGCTCAACCGAGCGAGGGATGAATTGAAAAATGTTCACTACAGATTGGGAGCCACTACACACTACGAAAGCAATGAAAAAAAAAGATTGAAGGAATGAAAATGTGATGCCATTGAAGAATTATGACGATTAAATGAAATGTATGGACCACAAGAGAAGATGGCGAAGAGATTATGAAGGACGAGATGTGCGCATTTCAATGCTCAGGGACGAAATAAACAGTTATGGGAGAACTGCAGAAAAGAACCGTGAATGAAACAGAGGCACTGAAAGTTTTGAAGGCAAAAGGAATCACATCCAGCTGAAGGCATTCCCTGAGAGGAGGATGAAATGTAGTGATGCGGCAAACCAATCCACTGATTGCTCTAAGCTTCTACTAATGATTTCGCTTTCATGGAAATCAGTCATCAATTACGTTATCGCGTAGGTGCAACAGTTAATCTACTTCAACCAATGTGATCCGAATGTGATGAAATCTGATACGGCGGATCCCACCGTAGACTGTTTAGGTAATTAAATCCAGGATTCCTTTCCAACTGTAATGACAGTGATAGAGACGGCAGGCTCAAGAGAGAGAGAGTGAGGCAACGGGAGAGATTCCATTACGTGGAAATACAGAAGACCTTATACGCAAGACAAAATTAGCGAACTTCAGCCCGTGTAATTATTTTGAACTGGCACAGAGTCGGTAGTCTATTGAGTGAGTGTGAGATGAGGATACAGCAAATGCGCTGGAATGGATTCTGGACGGCACAAGGCTCCCTTTGCGCTGAAACTCTTATCGAGAAAGCATAATTTCGTGCAAAGGAGGGTGGAGGATGTGAGGAAAGAGCAATTGGGGCAGAGGAGGGAAGGTGGCGAGGAATAGATGAGGTAATAAAGGGACAGGACGCAGCCGGAGAGGGGTGCGAATTTAAGACTATGACTTAGGGTGAGAATGCCTGAGGGGGGGGGGGTATTATCTTCAGTGAAATGGACAGTGTCTCACGAACATATCGCATAGACTCACGAGTTGAGACATGATTCACTCATGGTCTTTGAAACCATTTTCTTATGATTTATCTTTTTGATAGTTACGAGGTGCGATTATAGATGCGGAGGAGTAATTTCTCTCTTCACCAACCCCCCCCCTCACGGATACGCGCGTACGAGAGGGAGAATACCAGGGATCGGAGGGACATTCGCGCTCACATGTCGGTCACGGTGAAAACTAGAGGTCACTGCCCCCGAGTCTTTACGCGAAATTGCAGCAGTTCATTCAAAAAATCTGACGATCTGTGCCGACTGGGTTTCCGGGACGGGTAAAACGCTCTCGGCGTCAAAAAACCAAAGGTCTAGCATTCGGGCTTCTTCGAGGAGAGGAGATGACGTGTTGTGGCGTAATGAATTTTCCGGAATTGAGTCTACGGAGCGGTGCGACACCCGCCGTCGGATACTCTTAAAAGATTTTTAAGGATTATAACAAGATTGCTACAACCTGAATTCACTCCATTCACTATCATACACTTTTCAAAGATTTACGCGGCGATAATTCCGATACTTCCAATTCAAACTTGAATAAAGAAAAGGTGGTGGAGAGGAAATTTGGCCAGCGTTAAAATATTAATGGTGACCAACGCGTAACAATCATATCAGTACTTCCGTAAGCACGGGAGTATCGAAGCTAGACTTTATCTAAGGGTAATATTCAACCGTTTATTAATTCATAAAAATTTCAAATAAATTTACTCACATATCTTCGCTCATCTGGGGCACTTATACTCAGCGGGTAATGTTTAAATTTGGATAACCTAAGATCTTCTATCTCTAAAATTCAGATTAAAAGCATCCTTTTGCGGGTCCTATTGAAAGAAATGCCAGATCAGACAAGATCTGGGTGCCTTATCAACATTCTGTGGAACGTTGCTGTGATAGGTGAATTACCTGCTAGCACTAATGCCACTGTAGGGAATTCAAATGTATGGATATAGAAACACTATACAATATCTCCGCAGCATATGCAACCCAATACCATTTTGTAACCACTTTCTGCAATGACACTTTTCCCTCGAAATAATTTTTCAAATAATTAATACAAGACTAGATAGTTAGAATTTGTTGCTATGTCATTTTCTCTCGCTTGCGATGAGAGACCATTACAAATGTCATCAAATTAGTAATAGAAGCTCTAATTTTTAGCAAATTTTCTTCATGACACACTTTTTTGTAACCACTAATTACAGTCTGTCTCGAATTAAGTGAGAATTAATTCAGAAAAAAATACTAAGGCTCAAGTAGGTTTTTAAGTACCCTTTATGGCATTCAACTCGTATGGTTGTCTATCTCTTCCTAAATTGTCCTAAAGCTTTAGAAATTCAAATTGTGGCTATGGCATAACCAGTGCGGATACACCCACCATTACTCTCACCTGTTTCTTGTATAATATCATATCATTGAAGATTCGTTTCTTCGAGGACCCGAAAGCATCATTTCAGGGCACGCCAACGATTCATCCGTGCCTCCAACTCTTCTATGGCTAATACTGAATACGCAACTGATCCAATTCTGTCGAATACCGACGCTGATCCAATTCTTTCGACATTCTCCATACTCGCATGAGCTTCGTAAAACTCCCGCCCACTGTATCCGAATGAATCCCTCAACGCAATGGCATATGACCCTTCTCCAATGACATACAAATACTTCGAAGGCTGGAAAATACCCGAACGATAAGGTGTAGGGTGCGCGCGCGCGCGGAGCGAACGGAGGAGGGATGGAAGCGAGACAAGAGGGATGAAAAGACCGGGAAGTATGATCGAACGAGCAAAACGGAGAGAGAGGCAAACGATTCCATTTCAGGAAGGAATCGAAACCGCTCTTACGTTTCAATGCACGCTGGGAAAGAAATCACAGAGGGCACACACAAAGGACGACGACAGATTAAAGGAAAGTCCATGAATGGGAAGAAAAAACCCACTTTAAGACACGAGATGGTTGTTCGGTAATAATCCTCAGGAGGAAGACGGAGCGTCTCGACTTCGAGATTCGCTATTGGCTTACGCCTTCGAGTACAAGTAGAAGAGATAACACGGAAAGGGATGACGACAAATATAGGCTCTCCTTCGTCTTTGACGACAAAGTGGATAACCAAATTTTCCATTCCGAGGGCAATAGTTAACATCTACTGCGCTATAAAACTTTATTTTTGTCATTTATAGCATCACTGGCAATTGAAGAGTTATTTTTCCGCGCCCCATTGAGAAATTCATGCATCAAAAGAGAAAAATAAAAGCTTGGGAAGTAATCTTTGAGAAAGGAGACAGACAGAACTAGAATTCTTTATGTGCCAGATACAGCCTGTACATCACTGCGTAGTAGCTTTTTTCGACAGTTCACGGAAATAAGACGGCCAAATACGGAATGGCAGCCATCAACCCTGAAGACGATGCACGAGTCGGGCATCGAAACGTCGGCCAATATGGAACCCTTGACCCGGTGGAAGACCCGAGAATCCTTCACGAATCAAATACGCCGGGAAAGCACCAGATCTTAGTTCACGGAAGATAATTTATAAGGTACCAAATACGGATTCAACGAATAAGTTCCGATACCAAGGATATCGATCGATCACAAACAAATAAGGTATTGTTAGAGCCTCTCAGTAAAGTTGAAGAATAATACGCAGTAAACTTTATTGAGCTCCACAAGGTTGCTGTGATGCTCAATCAGTTATACCGTCCATTCTTCAACGTATGCAGCCGTTTCTACACGCCACGCCTACGACCGTTTATTTCTTGCGATACAGATCAATTTCCAGAAACAGAAGAGTTATAATTATTACCACTAGACTAGTTAATTTGAAAGTTAATGAGATAGGTATGTGCCAGAGTAGAGCTCATCTCGCACTAAACCCTATGTGAAATTCACCGATCAGCTCCTTTCTATGTGTCGCTTGCGATTTCCCAGAGAGACCTGGTACTCGATAAATCACACATCTTGGGTGTCAGGGTGGGGAAGTTTAGAGGTGCCATCCGGCATTGAATGCTGGCCCTCAGGTCTGTAGCCCAATATCTAAATATAAAATATGTTAGCTACCGGGGCCGTTTACATAAATATGACACAAGATAATTTAAAAAATATATTAGTTCTTAAGCAGGAAACTATGTCATAGAGAACAATCATTGATTACAACATTAACAATATGGAATCAACATAAGGGCCATTACTACGGTTGATATATAAAGATTATTAAAAAAATGAAATCGATACAAAAAAATATATAGAAACTTACCAAACGATGACGCCATGTAATCAAAACACGTATTGTAATTTACATTAAATAAATAAATTGACAGTAAAAAGTGTGCGCTTCATTTATACAATAATGTTCCACCATGCTACACGACTGATTTAATTTAAAGACAATAAAAGTTCATGCTATTGTTTTTCGATGGCTAAATCTAAAATTATGGCCTTTGAAAAACAACAAAGCTTGAGTTGAAAAACGAGACAGCGCATCGCCTCCTTGGAAAGAAATGGCGAACCGAGGCATAGGCTGAATTGATTAGCAACACTCCAGCGAGGTGTGCACCAATCATTTCTCACATACGACCTAAACCAAAGTATTGCCGTAAGCATATTGCCCGCGTTCGTTTCATCGGAAGTAACCAACGGGGGATCGTTTAAAAAAATTATATACTATATATACATGAGAAATAATTAAAACCCAGAGAATTGGAGAGAGAGATGGCAATGGGAGAGGATTTCTGTGCAAAGAGGAAGAAGACTGAGAGGAGGTAAGGAGGCAAGAGAGATGGCAGAAGGGAAGAAAGACCGGGGAAGTGGGGGGTCGGTCGCGGTGGAAGGTGAGGGCGAGGAGAGGAGAGAGGCGAGGAGAGGAGGGGAGAAGGATGATAGTGAAGGGGTCGGGGAGGATTGGGGAGGGGGATGGAGGGAGAGGGCACAGGGGGGAGGGGCCGGGAGCGAGAGGGAAACGTGGCGAGGGAGGGGCCCGGGGGCCCCCCCTTGGATCGATACTCGAGTAGGAGAGACCCATCCCCGGGGCAGAGAGTGAGCAGGATGAGGCAGGGGGCCAAGGGAGGGTGGGGGTACACGGTCGGAGTGGAGGGAAGGGAGTAGGAATTTTTTTTTGAGAGGGCGAGAGGAGGCCTCTGTGGAAGACTTAGGCGTGGAACGGGAGGAGAGCGAGAAAGGACCATAGACAGAGGGAAGAGGCACGAGGAATGTGCGTGCGTGTGTAGCGTGTGCCTTGGCTCGAACACCGAACGATGAATTAGTGATCGCGTACATCCCCCCCCCCCCCGGGTCCCCATCCCGGGAAGGTAGCATATTTCTCCCGTCCGGGATTGGAGATCCGGGGAGGGAGGAAGGGATTGGGTCGGTGGTGTGGTCGGGCAAAAAAACGCGAAATATGATATATACGAATCCGATGTGAGCCATATTTCTTGCTCCTCGAACACGCCAAAATAATGATTTCCAGGGCAGCGGCGACGACTTACGAGAGCTGCGTCTCGGTAAACTGTGGGAAGGCGGGCGCCCTAGGTGAGCGCATAACTCCTGAGGAAACGGTAGGCACAAGTATGGGATTTACGCGTGGCTGATATTACGATATACTGCCGGCGCGAATGCAATAATCCGAGCAGGTCAATGCTGAGCATCCACGAATAGAGTTAAAACCCCGAGTTTACAACTACAACACATTTTTGTCGGTTGAGAGAGGTAGCTTATTCTTTGGGGTGGTTCCACTGCTCACGCGAGATACTGGTGTAATCAGGGTATATAACAGGGATTGAGGAGAGAAATGATTACGGAGAAACCCGGCATCAGCATATCAAAACATTATGGCGAAAAAGAACCAAAGGATTAAGTACTGCAATTCAATATCTCCCTCCTCGACAAACTAGCAGGGAATTGAATGAAAATCAAGATTCCGCAATGCTCGGGATTCGAACCTTGGCCTACGGATACTTATACATTGGCTACGTAAACCAGTAAAAATAAGTTAGCAGAAGTCATCATGATGCACAAATATATGTCAGTAATACAGATAATTTACTGTAGTTAAATTTGAAGGGTCAGTGGTGCCTATCTGACGCAGGCTTGCGATAAGAAAATATTATTACTTCTACCAAGATATTTACATCAAACCGCCACAACGGCGTGTGGCAGAGGGAGTTAGTACACCCCGAATGCGAGTAATTATCGATTGACGCGCCGTAAATCATGATCCCTCACACCGATCGGTTCTGAAATTTTATATTAAAGATCACACATGTGGTGTCAAGCTTTTCTACCGATCAGAAGCAAAGGGTGATAGAGCATTACTTTGCATTTCTAACACCGTGACTGATTGACAAAAAAAATTGTTGTATTTTCGGCCTTTCTAGGGTCATATAGAGACGTGGCACTTCCATTAGGGAAAAATTAATTTCGTCCAGCTGACAATCTGACTCTCGATTGTTTACAAGAATCAGGGTAATGAATGGGGCACTGAGCAATCTCGCCCCAGGATTATATTTAAAATAGTGTTAAATGCGTCATTTCATTCCTGAATGCTCTCAATTCTACATTTCCCGGGGATAATGCTCGTACTCGCCTTACTGTAATGAATTGATTTTTCCAGACCTGAAGATCCACTCTCGGGTTCACGGCGTCCAAATCTCATTACATTAACGGACGAAGTGAATCAAATGAAGGGCAGCGTGAACCGGAGCCATGCTATATACACAGGGAAAATTCACAAATCTTCTGATATGTCACCGACAAAATTCTGGATGTCATGGGAATCAAAACTCTTTAACGTAAAATTTAAGTTTATTAAGAACTCAAAAAAAAATTCGTTTTCAAAGAAGGCCCTAATAAGTTGACGTGTGTCTTGAAGCACTACGTTTCACAAATACCCAAAAACGTTCCATTTTTCAACTCTGTACTGCATAAAACTTATTATTAAACACTTCGTTTCAAAACATTTCAATTATTAAATCAAATTGGTAGTTTCACATGCACGGCCAGCTGCACACAATTATCATAATGAAATGAGAAAAAAGATTGATAATTTTAATAAAACAGCCCTCTTGGTTCAATGTTTACATCAGCAATGAGCACTACTTCACAGACAGTTGAGGAGAGACTTCGGTGCATCTCGTTATTACTTTATAAGGTATTTCGAAAACTTCTAAAAAATTTCACATAGATGCATTTTTCACCTCCATGACTAATGGTAACATGTTCCTGAGAACTGAGAAAGTAAGGCCTTTATCTAAATATTCTCTGGCGATTTAAAGGTTTCCTAGACTGCGAAATTTCTATTTCTCCGAGACAACTCAAGAAAGGCCTGCACCGGAAGGGAATCTGATACCCTCACGCTTCCCTAGCGAAGAATATTCTTGAAAAGCAGTTAAACTATGCCTAGAAAGGAAATTCGTCCTGATTTTTCAGCAAAAGACACGTCGACGGCGAAATCTTTTAATACCAACAAGCAACTGTTCCACCATAATCATTCAGAAGTAAAGGTATTGATGTAGAAAAGAGCGTTCGATTTTGGCCAAAAAGAATATTATTTCTGATAAGATTTCAAATTGAAATACAAACAAGAATAAGACAGTATTAATTTAAATTCAGACAATATAGTGACTGTAAAAATGCCTCCGTCAATAATTTCCTTCGTTTGATTCATTACTCTATTAAATGCACCTAAGTAATCGTCCGAAGTCAAATAGAAATTTGTCATGCAAACAAGGTGTGAAATCACAACATGGCACAAGCCAAAGTTGTGGTTGCAAATACAGCATACGCATAACCATTTCCATCGAATTTAGATAATGATTAGGCTAACCAGTTTTATATGCTCATTTAAGAATAAGAACAACGACATTCTTATACACGCTTTGCAGGCTTTACGCACTACTCAATAGTATTCACTATATCACGAGTGACAGAGTCGTCGATGAAAATCCACGCGAAGAAACCGCTTAATTACAATGTTAATAACTTAAGGGTGTTATTATTTGGACAGTAAAATTCAGTTGACTCCTATCCAGACGGGTAGGAATTACCAAAAACGGATAAATATTTACCGGAATTAATACTTTTCTCAACATTTTCACAATTTAAAATACGCCTTCACTTATTTATTGATTTATATTTCTTCTTCCGACGAATCAGATGGATTTCAAAAGAATATTTCCATCAAAACTCAGGAGCGCACTGATTTTCATATACATTTTCCCTGGAAAGCTATTATTTATTTTATTCTATATTAACTTTCTGTTTTTATTGACTCATCTGGTGATGTCTCCCGACGAAACCGCGAGGGAAAAAGCGACGAGGACGCAGGACTAAGTCAACAGGCAACTGGCGGTCGGGAGCGGAGGATATCGCGCCGTTTTCTGGGTGAACTCGTCCGCGTCGTTGACATTTTAGGCAATAACTATCCGAGCGGTGGAATATGTCGATCGATCGCGTCTACGAGGAGAGAGAGCCGGGGAATCCCCACAGGCCTTTTCCCATCCATCCCCCCTCCTCTCTCCGCCCTCTTCATGCCGCCCAGAAACCATTGGCAAAAAAATATAGGGAACGACGGGCGCACGTAAAAGGACTCTGGAAATGCCAATAGCGTCTATTTATACAGGGGACGTGCGGGGATGCCATGTGCAAAGTCGTGAGTTTCCCACGAAATTCAAGGGTGCAATAATGGAATGCTGGGGAAGATTCGATTGGACGGGACGAACCACAATTTGCCCGGTCGAAAAGAGATGTGGGGAAAGGGGGGGGGCATTAAGTTTTCAAGGGAGAAGAGCTGAGAAACCGGTTCGAAAGACGTGGGGATGGGCGGAGGGTGGCAGAATTACCAAAGGGAGTGCATCTTACATGAGAGTCAGTCGCGAGCGCACGGGGCGAAATAAGAAATATACCGGATTAGACGTATTTAAGACTGCCGTCTTGAATCTTGAGGCGTCAACGTCAGCCATATCTCCTGAAAGAGCCATCAACTAGTTCACGGAGCGAGAGCAAGTACCGGCTTTTGGTATAACTCTCTATAATAATAAATGTGGACAGGTTTTTGAGCTGGCATGGAGAATCAAAAGAAATGTTTTAGATCATTATGCCGGTCATACACCGATAACTGTATTAGTTATACCTGTCCTTACCGGTACACAATTTAACACGCTGGTTAAACTTCCCGAGAGTGAGCCCTCCTCACTACCCGCTCTCCCGAATGCCATGATATATCGCATCCCATAAACTATTGGTCCACGTTTAGAACCAACAGACCATTATCTAATTAAATGCATCAGCAAACATCGGGTACGCAAAATATTCAGGTCAAGAGCCTAAGTAAAGCCTCAGTCGTGCCTTTTTGGTCATGCCTTTTACGTGTACATTTTTTTACCCTGCTCAACAACTCCCGCCTTATTTTAGTAAAACTAAGAGCTTAAAGTCCTACTTCGTGGATAAATATCATTCCTTCGTTCACTAATCTTTGAAAAATTATCGCCTTTAATAAACATAATTATTCTGTGATTCAATCGGTCGATATCTCACCTTATTAGCAGAAACTTTGGTAGAGGCTATGCATTAATCGTGAATTCAAACGAAGAACCTTAACTCTTTCGCTCAGTGTCCGTTAGACACAATTCAATACTTGAAGACAAGGGAATAAAGAACTCGTACGTCTATGTCAAATGATTTCCTGGGTCTATTTCAGAAAAATAAATGCTACTGTCTTACGTGTGCTATATTTCACTTAACAGTTATAAATACGTACCCCAAATATACGAGGCATCTGTTTCTAGTGCCAAATATTAAATTGAGTAGCGACAGCTTGATAAGATAAAAGAGTAAGGGTCAAATAATTACGTGCATTATTCTATTTCCAATGAAAATCTCCAACACTTGTTTACGCCATCAGCAGAAATTTCCAATATCATAGCTCCGTGAATTTAGCAACAAATCGTAAGGCAATGGAAGTTCAAGTTTTTATGCACCACAAACCTATCTAAATAACTGCACTGTAAGCTTTCTGGTCTTTTCTGACTTCCCGCTCTGTCCTCGTCAAACTTTGACAAAGTACGAGTATGCCAAGACCCCAAATACTACTCCGCAGCGGTCTTCACAAACCCCTACCCGGCCTCAAAGAATTATTTTTTTCCAATTTTGAATCAATTTGAAAGAAAACCACTGCATTCAAGTGCTGAAGTTCGAGAGTGAACTCATTTCATGAGTCCTTCTCGTATTCAACACGCAAAATTAAAATATCACGTCCATGTCACGCCGAACTTTCTCTCAATTTTCTCCATCCTCCAGTTCACTTTTGTCGCCCTATCACACAATACGGAACCCCATCATCCACTCCCCCAATAGAGCGTGACGCAGCGTATGGATGACCCCATGGCTACCATGACCTCACGTCTAGTTCCTTCACCGTGGCTAAAGAACGCTCCGCACCCGGCTCCATCGCCTAAGGAAGGAAAGGGCGGCATTCCGGGCCCCCCGTCGAGGAATGCGATGCCCGTCTCCTCTTCTCAGGTGGATATGCAATAACGCGGATGCTTTGGACCGCACACTGCAGGCAAAGACCCCCGTAGAAGGAGGAGGGGGGGTGGCCGAGAAGGGACTCCGCCGTGCATGAGAAACCGTTGAGACGACCTCAACTGCCGCCTCAAGACACCCAAGATTGGGTCTACGACGGGGTGGCGGTTAGGCGCTGATTTCCTTGAGTCTATAGATAAGTCAACTGGGCGCCCAGAATTGGGAAAGGTGAAGACGTTCGTTTCGTAGACATTCATTAGCTCGCAGACAATTCAAGCTAGGATTGTTTCATCCCGCTAGCAGAGGCCGATGTGTCTGTCGACCATTTAACGCTAACATAACGAACGTTTTCACCTTTCCCCAATTCTCACCACCACGGTGAATGTCCACAGACTTTAGGAAATTATAGTTTCAACTTCGGCGCGCCATATGATAATCGACTCCGGTCAAAATCAAGGCTCTAAGATCTTGATGCGGATGATTTCCTAGATCCATCTCCGCCCCGGTAGGTTTTATCATCAAAAGATTTTTTTAACGACTTCCGATTGTACTCGCACGTAGGACGGGACCTCGGTTGCTGATCCTCCAGGGTTCCGGGCAAAATCCGGGTGGCACCTCAGGCTATTGCCGGTGGGACCCAAGCTGGGTGATTATCCGGGAGAGACAACTTTATGGGAAATCGAAGGACCCACGGGGAAAGGAACCGGTCTTCTGACATCCCCCGTAATCCTCGGCTGGTGGATTTCTAATGACGACCGAGGTGAGCTCTACCCTAACCTATTAAATCAAACCTTCCGTTTGTTAGCCCTTCAAGACACCTCTCGGTTCTTTTTAAACGAGTTTTCGCGGTTCAAATTTACCTTATTACGTGGCCTAGAGCACTCGACGCCGCGCAAGTGTTAAGTGCTCGCAGGTGTAACTCTCAAGGCTCTGCTTATGGATGGACGGAATCTCCCTGTTCATTCGTCCACTGGGGGACGTGGGTGACGAAAACTTTCCCCCTCCATTCCTCCCGCATGGGGTGGGACTCCCTTGGGCTGACAGCCCATTTCTTTCCGGAAAACCCTTATCCGCTTCCCGGGCAATTATCAGAAGGTGAAGAGAAATCTGCCCGTATCCCAAAACCTCTTCCTTGAGATATGCGCATTCGTTTACGTTTTCTCTCTATCAACATCTTCCGACTCGTTAGCTGGCGTCCGATCCGACTCAGCAGTAAGGTACGGGATTTAGGAGAAGGGAGAAATTTATCCGCGCGTTATCGGGGGCGGGGGGGGGGGGGGAGGAGAGAGAGTTGATACGGTCAGACGGGAAGTAATAATACGTTTCTCCCAAGAGGAACAAAAATAGAAAGAAGACAAAATTCTGCCGGGTTCGTGTAGACGACAAAAAGGGAAGGAAAACGCACAACTCCATCCGCAATAAACTTGGTGGGAGGATACTGGAGTACGGATTAGAACATGAACCCACTTGGAGACGCGTCAAGATTCTTCCCCGTAGAAGGCAAATGAAATTAAGTAAACTTTCGACGTGAGCGAATAGATTTGAAGACTTTAGGACCGGGCGAAATAACTCCCTTGCATGCCTAATGGGCACATAGACAGACGAGGAGACGTGCGGTTCTTTTAGAACAGTGATTCCAACAGTACGGCCCGCGGGCCTGTACTGTCCATGCAACCAGGCCCGAGAAAGCCTTTTAGGGTGTCAAACGTTTAGGATATATTTCACGAAACATCACGATTATTATAGATTTTCACAGGATTTACCTCCTATTGAATGTTTTCAGACTTCTCTGAGTTGCTTTCTTTGCGCTCTCTGAAGTTTCGTGTCCTAAGCTGGGCGAATTATCAGGAAGCGAAGCTTCCATTCTCCAGAGAAACCGAACAATTTCCATGATAGCTTCACGCCACATTTTTAAGTTAACGGATTACATTCAATGCTGGAAACAGGAAGGAAAGAAATGAATATTCAATAATGCTTTCGGAAGAGTCAATAATCATCAGGGACGCTGAACTCTAGATAAGGCCCACCGGCACATAAATCATAGGCAGCACCATGAAAATTCTATGCGCAACTTTTCCGGATAGTCCAGGCGTGGCACATCTTCAGCTCATGATTCACGAATAAATTGTTCATACGCCTCGGTATGAATTCAGGAACCTCATTTTTAATGATAATCTCCTTTTTAAGACTCGCAGTTTCGAATCATAGAGCGAGGAGTGACCAAAATCCAAAAATATATGAATGTGGATTAATGTGCATTAAGTACGAAGAAGATAAGGTGAAATAATGAAAAGTTACTGCTGATACGGTTGATTTTTTTCCCGTTTTATTTAGAGATGTAATACGTGGAAAATTGGGTTTTTTTATTACTTACGATGAACTACAGAAGTCGTTAAGTCATGGAAGCCGAAGTACGTACCTGTAAAGATAGAAGAAACTGGTTAGAATGCTACCACAAAATTATCCAAAGGAAATTATCATTTAAATATTCACTATTAATATATTCATCGATATAGCAAATATTACACGACAAAGGCAAGGATAACCGATAAAAGATGTATTTTAATAGAAGATATCAAAAACATGGCTCAAGATAGCAGCACAAATTCAAGGGACAAAGTACTCTCTTCTATCCTCGAGCAAATACTCACCAAGAAAGACTCGCTATTTACGTCTTTCGCCTCACAGTGCATTGGAAATAAGTTCACATTAGCTGCCGCCTCAATAAAGCCGATAACGCACCTAGACCTTAAAAATCATCCGCTGCCTGGATTCAAATTATTAATTTTTTTCGAAATCCAACGCAGCAGCAAAAAATTTCCAAGCAAATTTTGCAAGACTAATACAGTGTCAAAATAACACGGAAACCTAACAAATTAATGTCCAATTTTGGTTTGCCACTACATTTGAGAAATGTTATTTCATTTCCTAATTTACTCAAGAAGGTTAATCTGAATCACTGCAGACGATTCGTCCTCGGGAAGTCTACCATCGACACGCATGATCGTCATGTTTCTTCGGGGTTGCGTGGTCGTACATATCCGCACGGTCAGAATGACTTAACGAAAAAATAAAACTCGACGTATGACAAACACAAAGGCTAGCCTTGAGACCACACAGTAGCATCATTCATGTTGCCTACAGAAAAAATAGGGCTCGCCATTTCAGCTCACTGCGTGAAAGTGTTTCCTGAATTTTCTTCCCCGGCACTTCCGTTGTATACTACTAATCAAAATTTGGAATTAGCATTAAGTATTCAGTATCTGCAATGAGCAACTTAGAGAGCATGGACATCTGTGATATCACCTAGGTCAAATTAATTATTTAATCAGAAATACCGAATCAAACGTTCCTCTAAGTAAAAATATCTCACACGAGTTGAGCCTTGCAGTAATAGGACGAAAGCAGTGCATCTTTTGGAGGTGTAATTATTCCCGAGATAAGCCACGAGTCTCACCCGATTTTCGAGTTGGGAGATACAAAACCCGGGCCAAGAAGTTTAGTTGAATATAAGGATTCAAGGAGCTGCCTTGGCTACAAAAATTCAGCAGTAAAAGGGTCAGGCCACGTCAAGACTCGAGGCCAGACCACAAAAATCCTAGCGATCCGGAGCATTACGATCTGGGCAGAAATTGAAAGAACGGAAAATAGGAAGCCGGGAAGTCATGCAGTCGGATTTTGAGGGCAGTTAAATTTAAATAGAAATCGTGATGTTTCATTTCGCCTAGAATACCTCTTTCCGGCGCGGCGGAGTCGTGCACGTGAGGCGCAAAGAGAATATATAAACGGTTCACTCGCCCGAAGGTACCCAGGATCACGAAAACGACCCCGTGGCACGTACAGCACGGCAGGGGGGGGGGGAACGAATAGCACTTGCGGAGGAGGGAGCGAGTGAATGCGATTTAAGGCTCGAAAGCAATGTGCTATCTCGCGCTTGAACGAATTTATATGAGGCTCCACGACCAATTGCGAGAGGTAGAGGGTGGGCAGAAAGAAATGAGACAAGTGCGACAAGGATAATCAAATGAGTCCGACCCGAGCCTGATTGTCATTACAGCCGTTACCGTGATCGCGTTACACACACCTGTGTAAATAATGAATCGTTTATAACCATCCATATTCATACGAGACTCGTAAAATTGTTACAGGAATTCATAAATACATAAAATACAAACGGCATTTTTAATAAATACGAGGGTCATCCGGAAAGTAGTACCCGTTCGTGCCGCATGAAGTGCTGACGACGCGAGTAGCCGCTGGACGAGGTCAGATAGCTTCAGTGGCTTGTCTGCCTTCTCTGAGCCAAGTTGCGTGACGCTAGCATTGCCTGTGTTGTTTCTGTGATTGTTTACAATGTTTAAAAAAATTGAGAACGCCGCCAGTTGTGAAGTGAGGGCAGTGATTAAATTCCTCAATGCAAGAAACGTTCGCCCATGTGATATTCATCGCCAATTAAAGGAGGTGTATGGAGACAATGTAATGGACGAGTCGTCTGTTCGGCGGTGGTGTCGCAACTTCAACATGGGGAGGGGGAACACACACGACGATGAGCGTTCGGAGAGACCGTCTGTCATTACAGACCAACTGGTGAGCTCAGTTGACGAATTCGTGAGGAACGATCGGCGCGTCACAATTGATGACATCTGTGAGCATTTTCCCAATGTTTCTCGAACAATTGTTCATGAAATTGTTAAACACCATCTGCATTATGCAAAAATTTGTGCAAGATGGGTCCCTCGCGTATCTCAATGAGCTGGCGGCGAAGGACTATGCAGCAGGAATACAGAAACTTGTCACACGTTATGACAAATGCCTTAATTTGCTTGGAGATTATGTTGAGAAGTAGTTTAAAGTATCCTCTTTCAAATAAATTTTTTTATGTTTGTTAATATTTACTTTTGTGTCTTTATTTCACGAACGTGAGACATTAATAATTACAGAAGAAAAAGGTAGATTAGAAGATACGTCATTGTATTAGCATAAATGATGAATATTAAGCAGTCACATGAGGATACCTATGAAGAAGTTGAAGGTAGCGGCAAATGCGGTGAAGAAGGGCAAAAGATGAAAACATCGAACACACTCTTGGTAACAAGTCTTTTGAAGAAAGTAATGGAAAGAATGAAACGGAAAGATTAAAAAGGAGGCCCATGCATGGATTACCTCGAACAGATAATGGGATTTGAGAATGTAATGAGCTGTAGAAATGAAGTGAATTTCTGATAATAAGAACAAGAAAGAATGTGTAGCCTTCGAATCAATACCTTCCGATGACATCGACTCCCCGAGAAGTCCTCCCAAAGAAACAAATAAATATAAAGTATGGTTGGTTTAAATGGGAGCAGCAACAAAATTAAATTCATTCTTCCATGAGATTAATCCTTCCAAATATTTTTAAAAAATAATCACTGACTGAGAAAAATATCACTCAAGAATAGACCAGGAACTGTGATTTTAATATCAAGTTTCCCATATGCGCCGTGATTTAAACCCGTTTCATGCGCAGATAATTACTGTATGCCGAAAGACGTTTCAACTGATGCCAATCTTGTGGGATTTTCGCACGCCCACAAACAGAAAATTCACAGCAGAGCAACACTTTGGGAAAAAAGCAGACTCCGCGTGAGATGAAATAGGCCATTGATGTTACGGATGAAGAAAAATAAGATATTTATATAATAATATTTTATATCCCTGGCCAATGAAGGCAACTAAGATGCACATTTAATAGTAATTCACATCCTTTATAGAGACTAACTGGTATCTCATACGCCTTTGCTCTCTCGCTCAAAATTAATGATTAGTAAGATGAGAGAAACCATCTTAGCAAGTGACAAAATCGCGAAAAATTTCCTAAGTCTATTCGGAAAATGCGTTGCAAGGTCTTGAATTTCCAAAGATATGTATTACTTTATGCGCCATGATTTCTTTCAGAGTGGCACGGAAAGATTACATGCTCAAAAGGTTGAAACGTTATTCCATTGCTTGATTTAATATCTCGTCGGCAATTTCACTATATAGTCTATATAATATCGCCATAGAGTGAATTAATCGAGCTATTAAGGACTATTAATTAAGATATCGACTGCCGATCAGAGGAATAAAACAATTCACTTTTCCCTCTCCACCGCAACACAATGAATAAGAAACACTAGCGCAACAAAACATGGTACAATTTTAATGATTTGCCCTCCTAATTATGGCTGATACCCAGACACCCTTGGTGACAGCTTACATTGCATATGCTAGAATAGATGTACACTAGAAATGGTCTTGGTTCTAAAACGTAACTACATCACTTGTGCAAACAGTTTGCCACCCCTGAGGGGAAGTGCGAGTAGTTTAGAGCGTGCATCAGGCGAAACTTCCTCTCCTATTTGAATCCACGAAATGCAAGATATACTTAAAAGAATGGCGAAGTTGTGTGGTGCAGGGGAAAGGAATTGAAAAAAAAATATGCAGCGGTTCACAACAAGGGGTAAGCGGAAAGGTCAAAAGGTCAAGGGGTCAACATTTTCCCCAACAATATTAATGAAAGCTTAGGGCACGGTTAAGAAACGCCCACGATGCTATAATAATTATCATGCAAGGAAAACTCGTGCCAAAAGTTAAGACGACCCATTTTCAGAATCAAGAATTGTGAAACTCGACTTCATACGAGTATACTGAGAGTCAAGCATCAAATAAGTGGTGCCAGATTTCTCCTTCATGCTTACTGGTTTTATTAAATTTAACTCTTCGTGAGTTAGCTCATTTATTTGAAACTTATTAAGTAATAAGCTCCGCAGAAGATAAAAATTACTCTTCACTGCAAGCTTTTAGCTTCATTTGCCTTGCCGTTTGCGATTTTAGGAATCCCGGTACTGCCCCCGCTCAAGAAAGATGCCTCACCACAAATTTAATCCAACCCATACGAGCATCATATAATTATTTCAAAATGAATTGTGGGCCAGATTACCGCCTCAGTCATTATATTAATGATTATGAGGAGAAATTCCAATTTGGCACAGCATATTTTTTCAGAGGTTTAAACAATATAATCCCCAATTTATCCGCCCATAACGAACTGAAAAAACGCTCACAATTGCATCGACCGACCATGTTTTGAAAGAACTTCAGAACTTTTTCAACGCATCAATCTTGCAAATGAGGTTTCCGATCCCCAGCGTCAGTCAATGTTAATGACGCAACGTTTCGAAACACGGAGTTGTGTTTTTGCGCCGTCATGAAAGCCGATGAATAATTTGAAAATTCTAAAACGAAAGACAACCCAAGCAAGTAAGAGATAGCCTCGCTCAATTCAATCGCAAGCCATCCTAAAAGCTCTATGTTCCCCTCGTGAGTTTTGCGTTCACCTTTCGCGGAACGACTGCTGGTTTGGCGGCAGTTTCGGGATATGAATACGACGACTGTAACACTCATTTCGTCCCGAGTAAAGGAGCGAGTTTCCCTTGTGCGCGCATACACACGTACACAGAGAACACCACCGCATTGAATGAAGACGAGACAAATGAAGGCCCGGTCGGACTTGAAAGTCCAATTCCGTTCACCGCGTCTTCGGAATGAAAGTTACCGCACGTGTGAAGAAAGGATTCAACCTGCGGATGCTTTTCGGGCGGAAGGGCAAGGGAAGAAACGCAGTGAGACAGGCCACCACAGGGTATTTTGATCAAAAGAGGAAGGAAAAACAAAGGGCAAGGGGGGGGCAGCCACTTGATAGGACGTCGAGAGAGCCAAGATAAAAACAGTGCAGGAATCGACCCCATCTCGGTGAACTCGGCTTTAATTCCTTTCCACCCCCGAGTGAAATTCCTGCAGGAAAGTAAGGTGTCGGTGTTCTTTTGTTGCGCCAAGCCGATAAGTCTGAGGGGGTCGGGGGAGGGATGAAGTCGGCGGAGCCGGGGACTGGTTGAACTCTCGGGCAACAAAAGGCACACGAGAGCCCGAAGGACTCCCCGCAACAGCACATGAAAGCGATTTTTGTTTAAATATTCAACTCCAGGCAGTTCAAAGTAAATGAAGAATGGTATAAAAAAATCCTCAGTCGACCTTCCGAAATAGTGGTGTTTCCCTTGTGCGGAGGGCTTAACGAGGAACGAAATGAGAGTGAAGCCTGGCAAACGAATGCAACTGTCGGGGAAACAAAAGGCTGCTACTACTCTTCGCAACTTTTCAGAGGAAACGTGCGACGCTAAACTCCAGAAAACGCATTTAAATTGAGGGATCAAGAGGTATCGGCCGGTGATGACGGGTGAAGAAGATCTGTAGATTACTTCAGTTGAAATCCAAGAAAATTCATACCACATGAAGTGTGAATTGAGTATGGCTCTTACTTAATTTTTACAAAACACAAGCATTCCTAAAGCAACCTTTTTTTTATAAGCACAGGGGATTTTGAACGTACGGAACACTTAGATACCATGTTAGCTATTGTAAAAAGTATTTCCTTTATTTGAATTATTTAATATATTAATAGAAAACCAACATTTTCGCAGTACGTAACTCGATGCAGATATAACTCATAAATAGTTATGACTGCATAGGGCTTTTGGCATGTTTTATAATCTCACCCAACACATTTATTCCCAAAATAAAAAAAAAAACAATTTTACCATCGAACAGTTTCGTGTCATTTGAAACCAATAATTTCGATTGACAACAGACAAGAGAAGACAAAATTTCCCTATCGCTCTATACACGCACCTACACCCTTTGAAATTAAGCTTGGAGAAACTGTCAGGGCGAATGCTGGCGATGAATCCTTAAATTTTCTTTCCATTTGAACATCCTTACTCCGTGAGAAATAATAAGATAGGGAAGGAATGGAAAAATTCTCCCGCAATGAAGAGTAGTTATGTACTTCCCTGAACGCGGAGTGTTGAACAGTTTGGTCCCAAAGGCATGGCCTCGCCCAACATTTGCGACTTGATAGCTAAAACAAACGTATAAAAAAACAGCGAGCCACCATCACAGAAAAATATCCTAATAATAATTTTTTAAGTCATTTTCCACACATACTTATTTCTGTCCGCTTAATTGTAACCATAAGCGGTATAAAAATCGCAAAAAATTGAAATAGAAAATACAAGTAGAACACTGTGGCTAGTAGCATTAAAAATAACCATCCGCGATAAACTGGTGTTGAAAGTTTCGGGTCTAAAAGGTACATCATTTCTTGAAAGTCCAGGATTACGAAAAAAGTATACACACACATCAACTGTAGGACTTCCCAATGAACGACCAAAATTCTATTACAGCATTTTAACACTCGCACCGTCTGAGCAATCGTGAATAATTGAGAATGCGAACGTTTGTTTTTTTCTCTCACAATGCGCGGCGCTCGATCACGACCCCACTACGCTGGAAACGAGATCAATCGGGGGAAAAAAAAACCCTGAGGACACATTATTTTTTTCAATTTCCGACTGAGTGTTGAGGCGGTCCCTTGGGCAATTCCCTAAATACGCCCAAGCCGCGAACCAGCAATGAGAATAACGGCACTCAATCGCGAGCATTATTAACGAAGGGAGAACGAGCGGCGCGAGAGGAAGCTGCATCCCAACAAGCCTATTGTTACCCAGCTGGGAAAATATATCCAGATGTCCATCGAAATAAGAATATCTGATATCATTTTCTTATCTAGATGATGTAATCATCGATATAATTTATCTGAAATGACATCCACTTTTGTCCGTCTTTAACTGGTGATACAAGTAATAAACTAAAAACAACGCGCAGAGCGCTTGTCAATTCACCTTATGGAGACATCAAATAAGATAAATCAAGTAGTTTATCATCAAGAACATGCGCTCTTCGAGAAAGTTATGAGCGGACTAGATTTCGATTTTAATATTCGACATTCATACTCACAGAAGAACATAACTGTGAACGAATGTTCATCATTTAGAGAGGACACACACTACAGAGTAGCCAATTTTACTGCTATTAGTCGACATATCGCAAACATGCAAATAGTACCTTGGCCGTAAAGGCGAAGTACGGAATTCGGAAGCCTAGGGTCCCTGGTTCGAATTATCTGCGAATTAGAAACTATTGCCAGTAATCAACGAGCGGAGATGACCCACTTTCCCCAAATTCGCGGTTTTAAACGTCTCCTTCCTGCTAGTAATTTTAATTCTAAATATAATATTAAATAATGATATCATTGATGTCTCTGGACAAACGAGCAAACACTGAACAAAGCACAAAACGCGAGACTTGCTTCCAACTTTATTACGCAAGCTTGGATCTTTTATTGTGATAACATTGAGAAATGGTTAACACACTCGATAACCGGCCTTACTGATCTCTTATCAAAAATCAATTACATTTCCACGATAAAATGAAAGTTAATTAATTAAGATGTAATGCGTTTATGTTTCTAAGTTCGACTTAAGGGCACTTGTTCAAAGTGTATTTCCAATCAGATGTCTCAAGTCCCTTTGTAACAATATTTTACAGAGGAGCACAACACCGAAAGACAACAAGGGCAATTCGAAGCATAATCCAAGTTTTGATCATTTATAGGAAAAACCCGTCAAATTATTGATAAAAAAAAGAAGTTTTATAAATCATTTCTTATGGCTTTATTCCTCGGAGACAAACACAAGATTACGGAGCAATGCCGTTCAGGCAGGTGGAGCGTGGCGACCGGCCGGCTGTTTCTTTACACTTGATGGCATTTTCAAATCCAGTTAGTAATGGCATTTCTCCACTGTGAATTCGATTTTAATATCCGATCTCCATACTCCTAGGGGAACATAACGGTGAACGGATGTTCATCATTTGAAAAAGATAAAGACTCTATCGCAAGTCCAGCGTCAGTATAACGTCAAAATAATGGGACACTTAATAAGATTTCCATCCGAAAGCGAGGGAATGAAATAAATGCATAAGTATGCATACATGTATTTCACACATGCACAAAAATGTGCAAGGAATGAGGCTAGGACAAAAATTACAGATTTTCCAGCAACGTAGGGGGGAAATGAGGACGACAAAAGCAACGAGCGGCCCCGCCGTATTTTTCCATTTTAATTCACCACCCCCCCTCGATCCACAACCCTCCCGACTGCAAGAACTTGAGCACGTCACCGTCGGTCTCCCGTCACCATATCCACCACCCCGCACCCTCCTTCTCCCCACCACACCCCGACGGCAAACCCCGTCCCACCTTTCGCTCCCATTCAGACGCCGGTAATGATAATCCTTACGCCAGGGACCGCGTGGCTCGACGACAATGAGAAGGCGAAACTTGTCCCTTCTCCCCTCCGCCGACGTATTATGGATCGGTCGCGGGGCGGCACGACCTGCCAGCCGGGCGAGGGAGGGAAATGAGGACGGAGGAGGAAGAAGGAGCCCCTGCCTTCACTCCACTCCACACGCCGCCTCACGCGTCTCCTCCCCGTTCCCCACCCCGTTCGCTTCCTCCCTAATCAGTTATTATTGGTATTCCATAATTCGCGGGCCCGTGTGCGCTGGCCCTACCTCCGCCGCCGTGCGATCACAAGCGCAAAGGCGTCGCGCGATGAGCGAAGGCCCCGCGCCGATGCGGATCTCCGCGATGAAATATACGGGGAGGGTTGGAGACGGAAATTTTCCTACGGTTCGCTCGTCCTCCGATCACTGAGCAGTGCGAATAAATGGTGGGGAACGCATTATGTGTAAAATGCCACTAAAATGAAAAGCGATGAAAGGACGTCGCCGTGATACTGAAACCAGAACATTCAACCATTTCCTTCGCGAGGTCACCACTCATTTTCCACGTTCAACTTCCCGGCATTTTCCATAGTTCACCGTATTGTGTGGTATATACCTCATTGGGTACTGTTCGTGATCTATCCCTCAGTCCCTCTTCCCGTATTACTGGCGTCACCGAAGTCGGTCCTGCCATACGGGGATACGCAGGGGATGGGATATTAGGTCCAACGTAAAGTCAACGTTTTGGTTTGGTCCAGGCTTCACAGTCACGACGGTCTTAGTCAAACACGAGTTGGTCTCAAAGCTATCAAGGGACGTCGTCAGCATCGGAAATTCCTGATTTCATATTTAATTTTCCCCACATTTAAAACAAATTTGCCTGCCAGAGTCTAACCGCTCTTGGTGTGGCTCCAAGGTATTTCAATTGCTAATTGACAGTAGCCCTCAATTCTTCCAAACCCAACGTTTTCTGGTTTCACGTTAGAGAGCTATTGCGTCTTCAAACTCCCTTAATAGTTCATATATCATGTAAGTATCCTTTCGGGACCATTCTTTTGTTGGTTCCTCCTTCTAAAGAGTTCTGTTACCAAGCATGATGAATGAACCGATGGGAAATCCGTCCCAAAGGCCGAACGAAACAGATCATTCCTGATTGTAGGAGAAACAGTGGTTGAGTTACGTAAAGCGATAAGGCTTCCGAACTACTCCTAAATGAACCGTCATATTGAAAACCACGAAGGAACAGAGAGAAATACTAAATAAATCCACAAACACTATTTCGGAAACGAAAAAGTTCAACTTAAACATATGACTTTAGGAAAAATCCGTTTAGAACACATTAGCAGCAGAATGCCATTTCATACAGAAAAACAAAAGCGGGTAATCAACCCGAATATCGCTTGCAAAGTTCAACTTTACAAAATAAACGAGAATACTTAAAACAACGATATGTTTTATTATACAGAGCATTTCAATTAAATAAGACGGGCAATTGTTGACAGCAACAAGAGAAATTTGATACCAATACGTGGAAGGGCTAGCAAGAATGGAGCCAACCCCCATTATATTTCCGTTGAGAGATTCCCCGGCCATTACATCATCTTCCACGTAAGATATTGACAGTGAGCACACGACGGGCACGTGGATATTCTTTGTAGCGAGTCGACGCAAAAAAAAACTAAATTTTGAGCGAGAAGTTGGCGAGTCATAACCATGTGCATTGCCTGCCTTCCCTGGGCCATATAATTTAAATGAGCACAATCAATAACGTACCACGTCCAATAGAGAAACGGTTCACTTCCGTTCGGTGCTGGCTAAGACACGCGATTAGGTACCCAAGAGGGCGAAGCTTCCAATAGAGCACGGAAAATAATAGCCATAGCATTTCCCCGGCCTGAAAACACAACGCCCTTGACCAGTACGGAGGTGAGAAGACAACAGAATGCAAAGTACTTGGACTTCGTATTAATAACTATGAGAGCAAAATAAATAAAAATAGTTAAGTCGAAACGACAACATACGAGGAATACATATATCAAGACCCAAACAAGCTACAACAAAAGAAAAAGAAACGATTCAAAGCTTCAAGCCTATTGAATACATGCTAACTCAATTAAAGTCCTCAAAAACACTTGTCACAAAAGCCATGAGTAACATCATTAGTATTTAGTTTCCAGGTATATTTAGTCACAATGAATGCATCCTCAACATGTACCAAAACTGAACAATTATGAAACGCCATTGGCAAAAGTGGGAGTCAAGTAATTAGACAGTGCGTATAATAATGAAAATATGCGCGCAAAACGAATAAGGAAAAAGAATAGAAGGCATATTACAGCACGAAATTGATACTTTCATTTTTCGTGGAAAATCATTAGCTTGACGTTGATCCGCAATACAACTCATGGGATTCATTTCTAATAGATAAAACTCGCTTTCCGGGTGCTTGAGCGAAATTGTCAGAACATAGAGGGCTCATGACACCAAGGGCAGAGCCACGTTCATCATCGCGTAAACGAAGTCTCGCAACGTCACACCAATCTGTATTTTTTCATCCAGATATACCTGGCTCTGTAATACATTACTCCGGCACAACAAGATGGCTGACGGCGCATTTGTAATTCCACCTCCCCTCCGAGCACTTTCTAGTCTGTTACTTGGATCCATCCATAAGCTTCCTTAATCCACGGGCTTAACAACGAACTCCCAACTACGGAAAAGGAGGAGGATGGATTGGGAAGCGCAGGGGTACGGCCCAACCCAGAGGACTGACGGAATTCCATGGCGAGGCGAGGAGAGTCACGGTCGAAATTAAAGATCCCCCAACGGAAAAATGTCCCAGAAGCGAAGTTCCCGGACCAGATACCCACCAAACATGAGTGATTTAATTAAATCGACTAATTTCAATTAGCAACCCCATGGGTTAAAAGTTACAAAAACAATGCTCACTCGAACAAAATTTCACCCCGAATCCTGCAAGTGACGACGGAAAAAGTTAGCGCAAGGATGGCGCTCAAAAAATTAATAATGAAGAGAGAGAGAGAAAGACGCTTCATAACTAATTAATCCCATTTTATAAGGTGGGCGTACTTTTGGGCGACGTTTACAACCTCCCTGGAAGAGAATGAGAGAGAGGAGCCTTCACCTCACAGCCACCGACGAAGGAAGAGGAGGCGAGGGGGGAGAAGAAGAAGAAAGGACGAGGGAGAACGGAATGCCGAGAGAGAGAGTGGAAAACGGGAGAACAAGGAAGAGGCAGAACACGGATAGATCGATAAGAGAAGGGAATAGGAGAGGAGGGAGGGGAGAGAAGGAGGAAGAGACGGATGACGGAGAACCGGGAGGGGGGGGTGAAATGGAAGGTGTAGGTGAGTGGTAGGGGGGCCCAATCCTATCCCCCCCCCCCTGAAAGAGGCGAACGCTTTTGCGGCTCTCGTGTACCACCGAGCAGGTAGTGGGGCTTGCTCCTGGCGACATTTCGCCCGGAGACGTTTCGAGTGCGCCAGTGCCCCGTCCGGCGAAAGCCTCGGGAAACGAGGACCCGTGGACGATCAATACGGGAAACCCTCGCCATTGGCGGAGGGGGATACGCGTTTCAGAGAAAGCCGTGAATGACGAAAACGCGGGTGAAGGAGCTAACTCGTTACGGTAGTGGGGGGAGGGGGGGAGGCCAGGAAGTTTGCCCTGAACGAACGTGATAGCGCATTTTCACGTGAGGAGCTGAAAGTGAAACTTGAAAAGTATGTGAAACGACACGTAGGATTGAAAATACGTTCCACAGAATTACATCGCAACGCAAATAATTATTCGCGTAAAAAACATCCTTTTGACGATTAGGAAATACTGCAAAATTTCAATGTGAAATCATTCAATCGACACGTCAAATATCATTTCGAGGAGTTACAAATAACTTCATGAAGTAAAAACAGGGATCATCTCCTTGACGCTAACGAATGAGCGCGAGCATTGCGTGATACGCTTCATGTATTTAATAAAAAGAGCCTGTTCTTTTAACAAAAAGTTATTACGTATGCTAAATGAAAATATAGTCCTAACAGCGAACAGAATATAAATTCACATTGAATCATGTATATAGGTTCTCACCACTCAATCCCTGTAATTTACATTCAAGCATTCAAAACACCGGTTCACGGAGCACGAGGTCACGTTTAGCCGGACGATTTGGGTTTTACTTAATACACCTCAACAGTATCAGAGGGTCGCCCGGAAGAGACGTAAGTTATCTGATGGCTTTTTTGCTGTTATTTAGACTGTCGAGTTGCTTTTTAGTGGCGATGATTCTCCTACGCTAAAACATAACATTATTGTTCTTCCTCTGAAAGAGCTCTATGGCAAAACTATTAACCCCATTGCTAAAGCAAAATGAAGCGACCGATTCGTGCGCGAAAACTCATCGTGAAACCTATCCGCGAAACTAACATCCGTTTAACTACCAACAAATTCATGATAAATTGTGGATAAAAGACAAGGCATAAGCTTAATTGCCATCACGTGTGACTGAGACTGATCAACGAAGTAATGACGAGCATAATACAAGCTTGTTTTGAATTTATCGGAAAAATGTAAGCCATTCAATTATAGATAAATTATTATATCAATACAAAAATCGAATCAGCCAAAATCTTCTTTACAATAATTTCCGCAATACTGCAATGAAATACACCTCCTCTCTAAAAAACGGGCTCCAAATAACCATTTTGCATTATTTCAACATTCACCGGGCTTAAAAATCATCAAAAACAGCGCTTAAAATTTTATAATTCAAAGACTCATATTTGTTTTTCCTTGTAATCCCCAAATACGATCACCAATACACCTTACGCAATTTCAAAACTGATCCCAAGTCTTTAAGCTTACTTTACAAATGATGACCGCTTCCATCCGTAAATTTCCTAATGCGGGTACTAGAATTGCACGCATCTCCTACGTTAAATACGATACTTCCTCCTTAATGCTATATTCAGTCTGTTGGATAAAGCCCTCTGATACGGTGGAACGTAAGCTCTTCGGTCCGCCCATCCGCGGCGGATAGCTCTTAGCCAGCTGTGCTATTTTTGCCTTCACCTTGCGAGTCAATATGAAAGAGTGGCTCTTAACTGGCGGAACCAAATAATACGTTCCACTGTTTCAGGGGAGCTCGCCACAATGGTTAACGGTTGAGAAATAGACGTCGAATAGAGAAGATTCGCATTTCCACGAATGCGCCCGCTTTTATTTGAAAGTTGGCAGTAAGAAATACGAACGAATAAAACGTGATCATTTACACTAAGTCTCTAACCTATGAAAGAAAATAGAGAAATAGATGCATAGATATTTTATTTAAGCTGTTCCCACGGATGCGAGAGCCATATCGAAGTTTTTCGATGCAAGAAAGATTTCATGAAGTAAAAACTTTGGTGGGATATTCTTCATGTATTACGAAAGCTGCAATTTTTTATACCACTAAAAATGAAGAATTCCCAACGAAGGACATACATCAGTTAGAAAAAACGAGACATGAATCTACTCTGTGCACTATCAAAAGGGCTAATATTGGATAGGGGAGCCAAATGGGAAAATTTACCGTGACGTGCAATAAAAGTGTAACTATGAACGATAAAACACCGCCTTTTCCAAACTTTCCATATGGAGAATGAATTTGCCAATTTTCCAATGAGACGGGGAAACCCTGGACCGAGTGATGGCGTCAAGTATACGAGAATGCCCTAGCAAAGACATTATTTATTAGGAATACATATCCGAGGCATAATTTATACCGTTGAAGGTGGAGAGCCCTGGAAGTGTGAGCGAAAAAAAACATACACATACGACAAAAAGGGGGAGAGAAATAAATAAACAGAGCCTGATTGCTTGCACTCATAAATTTAATCAAATCTTTGGTACTTTCCTTAAGAAGAGATATAAATACCACCTAAAATATGCGTGTACATAGGTAACAATCAGTCACCCCGCAACAGATAATTCCTCCTTGCATTTCATCGAGCTACTCTAGAAAATATTTATTCGTTGCCCATTTTTCAAATTAAAAATCTTCTCAGACCACCGGAGCAAGAGCTGTACTCTGGAAATCAGACGCAAATAAATGATCGTAGCTAATCAGCATCACAATGATCAATTTAACGGGTGTCATAGCGTGCATGCCCTCCTTTTGCTGCAAACAGTGTGAACAAAATCACTGAGCCTGATCACACCTTTTTAATTCACGATTTTCTTTTGACCCACAAAGAACACGCATTCACGCGCCTATCCGGAAAATTACGCCGGTGGCTCCCGACAAAAACATTCCCATCACGGCCGGTCAAAAGGGTTGAGGAGCGAGAGCTGGGGAGCCCACGGCGAGTACTCGAAATCAGCCGCTGAGTACGCGAGCATCCCGGGACACCAATGCGAGTCGCCATCGAAAGTGGAGGGCAGAGGTTGGGGAGGGTGGGGAATGATGATGATTAAAGGAATGCTTTCGAGACAAGTGCTAAGATCTGCGGAAGGGGAAAAGGGAAAGGGGGGTGTATATTTCCCCGGAAAACAACACACGGGGCCGGAAGGGAAACTGACATTGAGCGTGGAGACGGACGGGAGACGAACGCTCGGCTACCAAGCTGTGGGGAAAGGGGGGGTGTGAAATTCGGATGGGGCAAGAGGGGAGAGAGAGAAGAGTAAGACTTAAAAAAAAGAAAGAAATACGGTCGAAACGTGTATGAAAGGGAAATTGCCACAATTCCTTCGTTCTCTTTTATCTCCTTTCGCATTTTTTTTCTCGACTCGCCCCCACTCGACAGTTGTTGGAAGGGGAGGTGCACCGCGTGTGAATATGCGAAAATGGCCGTGGGCGAGTTTTGAGCTGGGGACCGCGATGGCCAGGGGACACAACCGACGGGGAGGGAGAGAGAGAGGGGGAGGAGAGAATGGGGAGGCGGCAGTTGGAAGAGGAGGAAATCGGAGAACCAAAAGAAGGCCCCCCGGGGTTGGGGGTGAAGGAGGAGTGTGGGAGGAGATGGGTGAGAGAGGAACGGGAGACGAGTGCGTAAATTTTCCACTGCGACGACGTGGGGACCCAAATGAAGAAATCACGGAGTGTTGGAGGTTGGGGACGGGACGGGAGGAGGACGTAAATTGAGAACACCGGACGATAAAGAGAGAGGGTGGAACGATTATGAGGGGTAGGAACACAAAGGAGAAAACGGATTAGCGAAATGGGACCCGGGTGGATGGGGAGGGGGGGGAAAGGGCCAATTGTGTGACTCGACGGAAGGGACGTAGTGGAAGAAGGGAGCGTGAGGAGGAGCCAAGCAGATATCACCAGACGTATATGTCACGAGGAAGAAAAGGCATGCCATTCACGGGGGAAATTAATCAGGTAAAGCATTTTCATTGAATTAATATCTAGCACCTTGATTCAATCGGTAAAGGGAACCTTTTAAATACACCATCCACGTATATTTTTTTTAATTTTATACTGTTATTTCTCAAGAGTGTAATGGCCAGTTGGTCAATAATAAATACGCCAAAAACATCAAGAATAACGATGCATGACAGATTAAGAGTCGACCTCGAAACTAAGAGTTTTTATTAATTTCTGCATATAACCCAAAAAATAATAATTAATCAGTAACCCAACAATTACATCCACCTATTTATATATTTGTTAAAAGCAAAAGGTGGCGATTCCAGTATTGTATTATGAAACCTCCTTCCATGAATTTTCTTTAACATAAGTTGAGACTCGGCAAGAATGCTTTCTCTCAAAATAAAACATTAGACAACATTTCTTCAAAACTCTTTATGGACAAAACTGTAATAGGAGAATCACTCCTCGTTTATCATTATTGTCCAACTACTTATGCTGCTCAGCTGAGTAACTCAATAGTGAAATTGTTCTCCCTGACACAGAAAACGATTTGATTCTTTTAATAAATTGAATACCCACTTAAATAAGATTACGCAAAGTCCACAGCCAGCAAAATCACTTTCTCGAATCGTAAAACGGTAGACTGATGAAATTTCATTAAAATCCTTAAGATCGCTTTAAGATAAAATTTACAAGGATTGCTCACAATAGAGTACATGGAATGCTCGCATTCTGGTCTAAATAATTGGAAGAAACAGAGGATAGCAGTAGGAAATTTCAATTAAGTAGATAAGTACCTAATGAATTCTTCCAGGAAGAATTTAATGCATACAGGTCCCAATGATACCACAGACTACGATCCCGAAAACTGACAATGCTACGAACGTTACGACGAAAGTTACGACGGAAAGCAAGAGGACATAAGTGTGGATCACCACTTTCCTCTCAAACATATTAAAATCTGGGGTGCACATTGTCTTGCGATAATGGCCTAAAGTGCTTCCGTACGAAATTGCATGCCATTTTCCTTATTTTAAGCCGAAAATCATTACTAATGCGATTATTTCGCAATTCCGACATTTAGCATCAGATGTAATTAAGGGACTAATTCGTCAAGTTGCCTGAGGAGTGGATCACGAAAGCCGGAGGACAAATTCGCAGCGTAAAATGACACGGATAAGCGGAGCAACGAAAAATAGATTGACGTCGAACATGTATATTATGTCTATGGATCTTGGCAAACAAACTTTAACGTGATTTAATGCATATTGTGATATATTGTGATTTTTTGTTCGAGAATGTTCTGCACATAAAAACACTGAAATATTTTATTTCGTAACTCCAGGCTTTTTGTATGTACAGTGATCCCGGTAGATGAAGTCAAGAGTTTCTTACAAAGGCCTCTCATCCCAATAAAATGAGAACATTAAACTGCAGAATCTCTCGCGTTATTTTGAAATGAATAACACGAAAAAGTCTATTTCGAAGGCATATTATCATTATCGATGAACCAAATACTTCTTGCGCTGACAGAGGGGACGTAAATGACAACGAATAAACAAGCAATTTTATGATAGTCAACAGTTATACTTGACTATCTTACTTAACGACGAGGAACTTCGACGGCTGCTTAATTTAAAACATGACAAATGCGGCAGATCTTTTGCAAATTCACCAATGTACGTAAAAGTTGACGTACAAAATCTGAAAGAAAAACAAACGCAACATAGAAGGAAGCGGTTCTTCTACGAAGAGCTGGACATGGAAAAGCCGATGCGAGATGAAAGAGAGTGAAACGTCCGTTCCTAGGCAACATGTTATCTACCCAGTTAGACGCATTCAGGTGAGTTTCGGATAAGAGCTTCCTTAAATGGAAGGATGACGCACAGAACTGAGACGGAAAAGAGGAGACATGGTGAAGAATCCATATATCCATGAGTAAAGGGGGCCGGATACTCGATAGAGACATCGAAACGAGACGAGGGTTAATTCTACACAATACTTGCTACATGTTGCAGAACCTGATATTTCCTCGCAGAAGACTACAACAAAGAGACATCTCGGTTTTAAGAAAACTGTGAGGACACCAAAAAAGAGCTTCATTCGGTTTCAAATCTACAATGATTCATTATGAAATTTTCGGGTGGTAATAAAAATTTTGGTGAAAACCATACGTAAAGTTGAAAAAAGTCATTTCGTTCAGACTCTACTAATTTCAGAGGACACTTTTGGGTAAAATATTGAGGTTTCCCTAGGTGATGCCCGTGAAACAAGTGCAGCAATAATAATACTAATTCAACATAGTAGGCAATTCCTATTTTTTTATTTCGTCAAAAATATAGCTGTACATAAAAAAGGAAAGAATTGAAGTGAGTACTTAAAAAAAATTATTTTCGCAACTACGGCTAATAGCCCAAAATTATAAAATGAACACCACATGATATGAATAACGCATGAATGGAAAATCCTCCTCTTTGTGGCTGATTGGACATCAGACAACACTTTATTGTTAAGGCAGAAACAAGTCAAGAAAAAGATTTAGAACAATATTAAATAACAAGGGATGCTAAAAATGATTGGGAACTGAGTCAAGACAGACTAATGACACTTCTTCATTTTCTATCCGAAATATACAGCTGAAAAGTTAATGATGTATGAGTTGTAGCCATTGATCGCAACGATGTCTCCACTATGAAGAAACCATGATCGTACGAATAAAATAGACTTCGCCCAGCCAGGACATGAGGTTGACAATACGCATGAAATCAAGCCCTTAATGCAGTCCTTGAGGTGCACATTTGGCGTACAATTGCAGCAGTTTTCCTGTCTTCCTCACCAGACGTCAAAATTTCTCTGCCATGGAAACCGTCTTTCCACTACCTGCCCTCACGTACGTAATTGATGAAATATTTCGAAAACAAAAATAGTGATCTATTCAAATAAAGGAATACTGGCGGTTGGTACACGGAATTAAATCAATGATATTTTCACGGATGGTCCCTCCGAAATACTACCCCCTTCCCCTTCACTACACTCGCGCAGCGGATAAGGGGGGGGAGGTGTCGAAATCCTTCAAGGGAGAGGCGAAGCGAGAGGAAGCGTGCGATGAAGGGTGAAAAAGGCAGAGACGGTGGAAAGGGAGAGGAGGAGGGAAGAAAAGTGAGTGTTTGGGGGGTAGACTGTTGGGGGGAAAGGCGACAGGGTACGGAAGAGGACGGAAGGGGTGAAGGGACGAAGAGAGCGAAGGAAAGGGTGGAGGAGGGGTGGAGACGTCTGGAAGCGAGAGAAAAAGGGAAATCGAGGAGGGGGGAGTGAGGGTGGGCGAGGGGGTGAGAGAGCGTGTGAAAGAGAGAGAGAGGGAGAGAGACGGTTGAATGAGACGAGTCTCGTCCACAGACACGCCGTGATCAATACGTCAGCGTGTCCCACACGCTACGTGACTCCCGCGTGTGGGCGACGACGTCGGCAGCCCACGCCGGCGACGGAGGCGACGAACGGGGGTTACCTCCCCATCCTCCCGCGAGGGGAGGCGGGAGTGGGGTAAGAGGAAGGAGGAGGAGGAACGGTACACGGGTGGCGAGTAAACCCCCCAGACGCACCAACCGTGGCGCGCATTTAACCTCGCCCCCGCCGACCCCTCAACCGCTCGAAGCGAGACGGAGAGTGAGGGGAAAAAGGAACATGTTTGTTGTGTGAATGTGTTTTTGTGTATGTGTATATATATATATATATATATATATATATATATATATATATATATATATATATATATCTTAATCCACCCACCCGCCCGCGGACCACGTAGAGAGGTGGAGCGATGAAAATGAGAGAGAGAGAGAGAGAGAGACGGATGACTAGCCTTTACCCACGGCGGGATTGAGATCATCAAATCCCTCTCCTTCCAACTAACCTCCGTTTCAAAACTATAGCGACTCAATCTTCGAACGCTTGTACGCCAATAATGACTCACTGAACGGAAATAAAACACTCACCGGCGGAACGTCTGATTTATTTTGCCAACTTTGCAATATGTAAAAGCATTTACCAACAACTCTTAGTATTGCTTAAGCAATAAGACTGAAAAAAGCCCATTCTTTAGGCTTAGTGGCGAAAGGTGCAACTTCGGAGAACCTTAACTTTATAGCAATTCTATATTTTACAGTTTATTGCTAACAGAGCATGAAACTGTAAAATATAGAATTATTATATATTATTATATATAATACCATACTATATTGCATATTATTGCTGACAAATTTCTGAAGTTTTATTTTCGTAAACTGATTTTATCGCCACTGGAAAACAAATGTAACTTTGTTCGGGGCGAACACATCACACGTTAATAGAATTACCTTTAAAATGCGTACGTCATTCAATGCTATATGTTTAATACTTCGAGAATCACACAGCGAATATAATATTAGTGGGGGAAAACGGACGAGTTTGATAAACGCGGCAATGATTCAGAAGCGTAAAAAAAAGAAAGTCAAACAATGGTCCCTGGACACTCGTTTTCCGTAATGCTAAGGAATTAATGATCATTCTCTTGAGGGAATGGCGCCACGAGGGATTCAGTGGAAATCTCTGGTATAAGAAACTCCCTGGAAATATTTCGCCGCTCGTTTTTCTAATGCTTCTCCTCAACCTCTTTCCCTATCAACCGTTCAAGCCATCTGAAGTCTTATTTCTTTCATGAATACGTAATGAATGCTGTTTCTTGAGATTAAACCTTTTAGAAATTCATATTTGTAATTAGTTTTTGTTCATCGACAGGCCAATGAAACATTCTCCGCAGCGCCGCAGAGATATTTTCAGTCTAAAACTCCCAAAAATATACATACAGTACGTACAAACGAGACACAAAAATAAACTTTTAGGGGCAACAAAAGAAAGACAAAGAACGACGGACGTGGAGACAGTTGAGTGGGAAAAACGCCAGGAGTTTGACTATGATATCCTTTTGAGAAAAAACAACGTACGAAAACAACCACACACACAGGGGGATTTAACAAACTCGCGAAGATCTGAGAGAATGAAAGAAAAGGAGGGCATCGCTTCGACTTATAGGAACTTGGACTTGTTGGAGTAGAATTAGGAATGAGGAGTGAATAAGGGAATACGTACACGAGGACCATAGGATGGCTCTCTTGGGCATCTTTTATATGGCGATTAGACATTTGTTCTCGGAAGCGAAAAAGTATTTCTTCCATGATATTTTCCATGAAAATAAATAATACGCTCAAATTTACGCTCTCACATGGGACAACCGGCGATACATAATTCGGTATTCTGCCATGAGCAGGACGACGCAACTTGCCCACCCGTACAACTACTGCAGAAATATTTTTCCTTTTCCTTCTTTTTATCTAGTATTTCCGAACACAAGTTATCCTCATTCCATTTCCATATCTCAGCGTACTGGAACAAAATCGTTATTATACGTTTTCTGTCCACGTACCTCAAATCTATTTTGTATTTTCTGTCCAATTCCTAACCCTGCGTAAGTTTTTGTCTACTGTATAAGAATTCTTTCACCCCGTCAAACAAGCAGTAATATCTTCATCTCTATCATTTCTCAATTGAAATGTATCCATTTCTCTTTTCGATAATGTTCATTTCCCTATCATTTGGAAAAACAAAATAGCCATTTTTCCATTGTGTCAAGGCAGTAGGTACGTTCCTTTTATGTTTACCTCCTATTAGTATCATAACTTAGGTAAATATTCTTTCCCTCAGCACTACGTTTAGGTTCTACAATTTACTTCCCCATTACTCTAATCATATAGCTTTTCCCGTGGTTGTTATTTTAGCCAAATCCACTACGAATACAAGAAGCGCACTTCATAAATTTCACTAAGTCCGTGGGTCTTCGAGGAATAAATGCAGAAGCCAAATGAGATGTCCTATCATTGCTCGAGTCAATGTTACGCGAAGTTACAGTCGGCAACGAAGCGATCGACATTTCGGTCACTAAATTCTTACTTACAGAATCCTACCATCTCAATATCTTTCTGTATAGATTTACCGCCATCTACCGAAAAAATTAGGGACAACCCTGCGCGCCGACGCCGTTCTATCTTGATTATCAAATCCCGCTATGGAAGCGGAAAAATTGGGAGATGAGGGTAATCAGGATTTGAATAAAATACAGTCTCATAGACGACACTGCTCATTGAACAAGTCCTTGTGCTCTGGCTTAATTTGGGTTCAGTGAGCGAACATGGCACTGTAATGCTAGGAGTCACCATACTTCAACATCTCGCGCAACAACAACAATACCGGCTAGGGACCGCACTCGACCATCTATCTACAAGGTATCCTGCGAGCCATGACTAGGTGGGTGGCAGGAGGTGATTCCACGTCAGACATGCAACATCAGCATTAAGTTTGCACTCGAACTTATTCAAATAAGAGATATATTTTACGTGTTTCCCGATGGTGTAATTGGAAGAAAGTGTGCATTCGGATTGACCAACGACTTCTAAAAAGGAAATCGCTATTGCATGAAAGATCCCTGGGCAGCAAACACGGTGCAGATTGCTTGTCAATGCATTAACACCTATTCAAACAGTATTGGCCAGGAAGGGTGGGCGAGATGATTTTTCGTAGTTACAGCTCAATGGGTACCGATATGACTGAGCATCATTACTGATAGACGGTAACGATGCAAATGATGCATGAGAAACATTAAGACGAGGACACGGAATCCAGTGTTGATGTTTGGGATATAATGTCGTGAACTTTGGGGCTAAATCAGGCTGATGGTGTTAGTTCAGTTGTTAGAGTTGTTTTTATGCGTGCATTGCGTTGTTGGGTTTAGGGGAAACGACCTGCATCTGAGGTAAAATGAGCTATTAGAAATAGGTGGGTAATTTGGTAGGGGTTATGATGCTCAGGAAATAGAGGGTAAGGGTCGAGAGAAACTCGGCATTGGCATTAGACTACTCTTAACGATAGTCGCAAACGGGTCCATGGCTTAACGCCTCATCCGACGGAGAGCGTACTCCTCTTGCAGTGCTCTCATCTCAAGTAGGAAACAACAGTATAATCGTCAATTATTTGGAAGATGGAGGAAAATGAAACCAAGATCGAAAATATTTTCCCAGGTTTTGTTTTCAACACATCGTCTCGATTTGCCCTCCTGTAGCTACCACCTTAATATAATGAAACGTGTCTTCAGAATCAATACCACAGCAATATTGAGGAAAACTATACAGTTATAATGGGAAACAAAAATAAATGTACCTATAACGACGTATCTTATATTTAAATTCACTCCGTAACATTCCATTCCTAACCCCTTCACGACACCAGGTTACAAATTGACACAATACCAGGCCTTCACATCGCCGACAGAAATTTTCTCACTTTCGAATCTTTATCAAACATTTTTCTTTTTATGCTACAGACCAATGCAATTCACCGCCAGTCAATAAGTAGGGTCAGAAAACATTGTTTATGAACATTCGCGGATGATGATGACGAATCCAAACCCTAAAACCCTTTCCCAAGGTCCCAATCCTCCCCATTGGCTATTCCACCGCCACACTATTGAATTGTTCGAATAAATGAATCCAACTCATAGAGTCGAAGAAATGACTTTCTAAATAGCTTGAAATGATTGAAATGACTACAGGTGAATTTCTAGACAGGAATCCATTGGGTAATGAGAAGGCCACAGAGATCTCCTATTTTGCTGCCATTTAGATACGCTTTGAAACAATCTCAAGACTGGAGGAGCCTTTCCACCTTCCCATGTCCGTCGGACGAATATTTAACATTGATCGCTCTTCAACATTTTAGATACAGCACCACTCAGGCTTTGGCATTATTAACCAATTTGTTACCACAAACAAGCTATCACCAGAAACTCTATTATATGCATTTACATTTTCCTATTTACGCCCATTACCGCACTCTTCCGACACTTTTTGAGGGGAAATCTATTGAATGGAACGATGGTGAACTTTATTTTTCACCAAAATGCAAGACTAAGACTTGTAGACCTGCCATAGGAAAATAAAGGGCGTAGTCCACCAGAAATTCTTAGTAACGTTGGAACGATGACTCAATTAGCACGAACAAAATTTAGCAAAATGCTTTCGACTGAGTGAGTCGGAAAGATCCTCTTCGGTTCACGCGCGCGCAAATGCCAACGTACGGAACACGAAATCACATACGACTTTCCAGAGCCTTCCGAGAGATAAGGTCTGGATAACAGAAAAGGCGCCCGCTACTGTCACCCGAGCCCCTTGTCGCCTTCCCTAAGTGATATAGAGAGCGGAAGACGGAAACCAGCCGGGCGCCGAGGCAGATCTGAACTATTTCAGCTAGCCCGTGCGCCGATTGGAGCGGATGTGAGGAGGAGAGGGAGAGCCCATCTCCGACCGTTCCCAGCCAATCGAATCGGCGTGATTCCCTCGTTTCCGCTGAAGATTAGATCGTGTTGGGCAGGGGCTCATTTTCACGTAACCGATAGGTACCATTCCTTGTCTCCCCCCCCCCTCCCAGCCCACCCTTTATCCTCTGCAGTGGAGTACCGCTGGGTACCGTGGGAGTCGCGTTGAGACCGCCGCCAACGACTTGTGGACATAAAACAGGCAAAAGGCGAGCGAGCGCAAAGGATACGAGCAAAGGCCTGAGGGGATTTCACATTAACCTGAAGGTGACATTAGGGTGTGTTACCATACATGCCGTCAAAAATTGGCATTACTTAACCGAGCCTAGAAGTAGGTAATTAATAAAATAGGTCTAGATTAAGAAAAGAGAGTCCAGTCACCAGAGAGATAAAAAAACATGAAAATAGAAAAGAAAATAATCAAGATGGTCAGTAAAAGCCAATCAAAAAATTCCTCATCTTTTCCAGGTTGGTCAAAAATACCCGAATTTATAAACCGCCACGAAACAAGTACTATTGTTAGCGGGTTCACTTCTAATTATACAATGTAATGTCGGTAAAAATGGGAGTTTTAATAACAAAACGGAATTAAAGGGTTTCATATTGTCCTTTTATGGTGATGGTTGACAATTACACGCCTATCTCCAAGGTTATTCCGAAGGTTTTTGGCGGAGAGGAAAAATGTACCTGAACCCGTGATGTTCCATATTAAAATCGTATCCAAAGACAATACCAGTTTATCACTGTTTGAAATTAGATAAGGGTACAGATATGTACTATCAGGCTTTGTATTTTGATTCAAATAAACGATGGTGGCGAATAACTTCCTTCAAGTTATAGAATTATTATCATCTAGCGCAATCACGTTCGAGAGTAAAGAATGGCCTTTATCTCCTTAAAAATAGTAATTTTTTGAAAGTTTTAGTAGTTCGTCATGCAAAAATTACATGCAATACATCTAAGAAATAATGCTATTGATTCCTTGAAAAAATTCTTTTCGCGATATTCCGTGACTTTTCCCAGATTTTTCCTTTCGCTCATGATAATATTCGTCTACTAGATTTGGATGAATTGAATTGCCCTCAGAAAATTGCACGCCAGGTTGTGTTTGCAGTTTTTATTATTTTTATTATTGCAGTATAGAATTTTATGAAAAAAGTGTCTTTGTACGTTTTTAAGACCTATTTCCCATGTTTTCTGTGACCTCGGTTAAGGGAAAGTGTGATGTTGATTAGGCCTAAGGAGTAGGATCTAAGATATCAGGATGAAGGTCGATTTGTTTAGTTCTTTGATATTTGAATGCAATTTCAACTCATCAGACATACCATTCGTTCTCTCCAATATTTAACGAGTCAAAACATTCAAAAATACACGCTATGCCAATTCGAACTAGACTTGAGCGGGGAAGAAAAAACGAAAAGAAAGAGAAATTTGCGAGGAAGATTAAATGACAGGCATCAGTTACGTTATGGCAAAATACAGTAATCCTTGTACGTGGGAGATAGGTAGGAAATGAGAAGGCAGAATTATGGGTTTATTATAGCTTTTGTATGTGGCGTATAATAACCTAGCCATGGAAAAGAGAGGAGGAAAGGTATTACGACAAGAAGTCCTTCGATTTACGAGAAATCCGGATGTCGATAAAGATGGCAGATTCTCATTACTGAAGGAATTTCCCCAGTCCCGCTTCATCCATTTGAATGTGATCGATCGCATAATTTCATAAATGGATTCCTTCATAATATGTTATATTCATCATCGTGTGTAGCAGAAGCGCGAGATGCGACAGATGAGGGCTCCTTTGGTAGGCTGAAAGAGAAGCCGTTTATGAATTAATGGTTAAAGACTCTTAGTTACCCACAAAAGTGATACCTTCGACACCATAAAAATACGCCATAACTCTACTAGTTGTACGCAGAAACCAAGGCACTATTTAATCAGTTCGTAAATAATAATATAACATTAATCAGGAACTAACGCAGCTAACTTCTTGAGGGTCACATATTCACACGCACTTATGTCCTTTAATTATTGTTCTCCATGAATTCCGCCAACATCAGCACTACATTTGAGATATTTTACTAGCAAAATTGAAACACTGTGGAACTTAAAAAAACTGTGGGAATTTCCCCCAAATGATTAAAAACTTAACTCCAGGAGACTTAACATTCGAATGTCTATTACATGACTTTTTTTGTAAATATACAACTTCGTGTACAACGGACGGGAACGTTCTTCATAGGCTTCTAATAATATCGATAACGACCCAAGATAATTAACATTCTCCATTTCATTCGAAAACAATATTAAAAACATACAAATTTGAATATCCTAACTTACAGTAAACAAATATAGTATTTTACTCGACATTCACTCCGTGTAACGTACATACATGAATTATTGAGTCGTAAAAATGTTCATCTCCTTCATATTTTACAACACAATCTACGATGAATCACGCCACAATTATTACTATGGTTTGCAAAATATTAAATGTAAACGGCGCCTAATTGGTCTAAAATCATTTCCAATGGAAAATGATAAGCACTTCACCATACACGCATTGTAGCAGTCTCATTTAAAATGCAACTGGGTCAAACTCAGCTACATGAATGAGTCATTCCGACTTGTACCGATTATAACTTAATCTGAACGGACATCAGCAACAGAAGATAAGCATTAGAAAAAGGTAAAACTCGAAACGCAGAGGAAGACTTCCACATAGGAAGAAAATAGAAAGAGAAAAGCCTGCAGAATAAACGAGTAATCGCAAAAAAAGCAAATAAAAAAGGGACCGGAGGAGCAGAAGGAATGGGATGACAACAGCAATTGCATCAGTGAGCAATGAAAACATTTCCAACTAAAAACAACAAACCTGGCCCTATGTGACCAAAGCTAGAGACCAGACTGACAAAACAAATAGGAAAAAAGAAGGAAATTCAGGAACCCGAGAAATGAAACGAAAATGAGAAAGCCAAGCACACCAGCTGAGGACACTGCAAGTAGTTCTCCCGGAGAAAAGACGTCAAAGGAAGAATAAAACGAAAGGGTCTGGGAAAAAATACATGAGAGCATGAAAAGGGACATATTGAAACGGCATACATAAACAGCAGCTCTCTTCTGGAAGGAAGAGATGACCAAGCATAGGGAATGGACAGAAATGAAATGATCAGATCCATCACTCTTTATCTCGAGGTTTTAAAATATGTGTTAAACAAGTTCCGGACGCTCACGGACGCTTTTTTGAATTAAAATTGTAAGTAAGAAAAATAAGGGTTGATAAAGAGATTAATATTCACATCTATAAAGACTTTAATTCAACATTTTTTTCCTCAAATAAACCAAAATACGATAACATGTTTCAAGAAAATTGCGACTCGTTGCCTCAGCGTGTTTTTGACCGGTCGGGATTTTCGAATGGATGAAAATGCTTTATTTTGGATCGTGAATAGCAGCTCGAAGGCAAGGAATGTAGTCCAGCAAAAATCACATGATACCCTACAAACTACCACCATTATGTGTGGCAGGGATTGATTACTCACTAGGCAAAATATTAAGTTTTGCTTTAACTTCAGTTAATAATAAACATGCAAAATATTCCAAATAATTGAGGCAATGTTATTTACAGCTATATGCCCTACGGTCTCTTAGGGCAAAATATTTCTCTACGCATGCAAGGCCAGCAGCTAGTTATTAGAGTACTTAAGAATAAGGGATAGATAAAATACAACAACCTTCAAGTTTATTTAGCATTTAAAAATGGTAATTACCGTCGGTACCGAAAAAACGGTATTTACCATAAAAATGGCAGTTGCCGTCATAGTTATTCTGTTCCCATATCTTTCGCGGAAAATATTACGTCTAAAATCTGTCGGCTGCAAATGGAAAAAAATTAATCTCTCTCTTTATCTTATCATCATGATATCTCACACCGCAATATGATCTGGGTAATAATACATTTCCAACAATATTACTGACGAGACTAGCTTCTAATTGGTACTAGAGAAAATTATTCTTAAAAATTGACCTTCGCCCCGTCAGTGATCCTCAACGTAATTCCTCTAATAATCTAGACACGCTACTTCGTTTATCGTAACAACAAATCTAACACCTCTTCGTCGTACGCGATATCATTCGAAAATCAAACCGACTCCGTGAGGATCTCATACCCTAGCAACCTTTGAATGCTCTCAATACTTTGGATTCACGAAGAAGTTTTCCGAAATGCACGGACCCCTATAATTACGCCGGAAATTAGAAGGGCGAGTACGATTTCCGTGCGCGAGAGATAACACACGGAGGGGATTTCGCATTAGGATGCGCAATCAAACTGGGTTTTTCCCGAATATAATACATTTTCAAATAATGTGTCCATGTCCAGCAATGCTGGGGCAACTGCAGGTAAGCAGCCTTCTCGAGAATCGCCCCTCCACGCCCGACGTTACGTCGGCGAAGCGGGAGAACTCCTAGCCTCACCATAGTCAGCCGAGGTCACCCGCCGGGCTCGTGGTATGACCTTGGGTCAACTCCGAGGGCACGATGAACAAACGCATCTCACGAGAGGGGGGGTATTCGACAAACAAAGATTGCTCGCTTGGATCCGATGCGGTCGTTCATATGCACGGCGAGCCTCCCCCGGTGATCCACCGGCCACTTAGCTAATCGGCCGAGATTACCCCGGCCATGCAAATACATCCCGCTTACCCCTCCCCACCTCCATCCAACCATATAACATTTCGATCCTACTTCAATTCGCATTATCCGGGCGGGATCCCCGGTGGGATCTGACCGCACCTGCTCGCGGAAAATCACGATGGTGCGTCGAGAGGCGAGATAGCGCCGGGTGGTGACCCAATGTCACGTCCCATAGAATTCCGTGGTCATCATGAGGCTGGTGTCACGAGGGCTGGGAGGTGGGGCACCCGTGCGTTCATGCTGTACGTGAGCACTGAATGCATCGACGTGAATGTCGAAAACGCGACTCGAGGTATCCGACATTACGATGCGGATGGATGCCATCGCTTTCCACTAGCATTTGCATCGCGACACCGTAGTCCAGCAACACTTTTACCGCAAATCCGCACTGCCATGATTACTGATTCACACGGCCCATCGGACTGCATCAAAACGCCGCCTTTCCATAATCTCTAACCCCTCATTTTCATTCTCAACTTCCTAATCTCATGAGCATTCTCTCCTCTAGGAGAAATTAATTTCCTACGCACAAGTAGGCTGCGTCTATACTTCATTTACTGGCGAGGATAACAATCACTGGTTTGAGAAATTAAATTTTCCGGTGACACTTCAAGACTTACTTGAGCTTCGGTCTCCCCGCGAAGCATTTTCATAGCAATGACTCTTAACGGCGTTGATATGATGATACATTTTGAACCTCATTAGTATGAAAGTGCCTTCGATACGGATATGCTTCAATTAATTTCAGACTCCCTCGACAGGAATAGGTTTCAGAAACCATTGATGCGGCGATTGGCCATTTTGATTTGGGTTGAAGAGTTGGTGGAGCGATGGTGGGGTGGATAGAGAGCATTTAATGAAGTGGGGGCAGCTGTAATGGGACGAGGGAGGAAGAGATTTGATTAAAAGTCCTGCGTTCCCGGGGGATCAAATCGCCCTACCCTATGGACGCGCCGCAGCTGTGATATCCAGCACTCACATTGTGTAAAGGGATGAGATGAAATGACGCTGGGAATAGGGCTGGCCGGGCTTGCTCTTCGGTACTCCGGAGTTTCTCATACATGAATACCGGCTAGGGTTCTTTACATCCCCACACAAAAATTAAGGTAGTTTTTCTAACTATACTTTGATGGACTCAACGCCAAACATTTGCCTTGACAAACCCTCGGACTAATATTTTCCACCACAGCTCACAAATTACGCTTCATTGAAGGAAGACCACTTCCTTTCAACTAATGTACGAACGAGTCGTTAATGATAAAGTCTCGTTATATCGTATCGGTTCCGGATTATCACTTTATCACTTCGACTGCCCTGAAATGTACTCGTATTTGGAGAACGTAAACTGAAAGCTTCATGACTAAGCCTCTAGACTAAATTCAAACTATCTGATCAGGAAAGGGGTGCTAATCCGCAAAATAGTTTTTATTTCGTCGAGCACATGCTGTAACTTGAAATTGCAAACATCGTCATCCAGAGCACGAATTGTGATTAAGGGGACATTCTGTAAAAATTAACCCCGTCCCTGCGCGTATAAGTGGTAATAATGCATTATTTAGAAAACACTCTAAACCTACGACCAAAAATAAAAGGGGAATAATAAAGACTGATTCTTGATCGGAATGAAAAATATTAACTATTTACTTTCGTGACGGATTGAAATTTGCAAGCAAACAAATAAATGACACACGAGAAGGAACCGCAGAGTGGCAATCCGCAATGTATCCTATCCCCCTAAGGAGTACTCTTGGGCTAATTAAAACAATAATCCGATCTGCCGACCACATTCAGTGCCAGCAACATTAAGCCCCTCTCATTATGCAAATCAGTGACTTCCAGTGCAGTAGAAACGACCAGATTCTAAGCCACCATATATTTTCGCCATTCTCTTTCCACCGAAAATGAATTTAGTCCCAACCCCTTCCCTTGCGTATTCCATCACCCGGACCTCAGCCGCGACCGAGGATTCATTTGGCAGATGCAGTATTCAGTGGAAGATCTCTGCGACGCAAGAGTGGTTGACGAGCTATTACGTCCACCGCCGACGAGTGACGTAGCCAGAGTGAACGGAAACAATTATGGGAGGAAAACAAAACACAGATAAGTCGCATCTTGCTGATAACGTTACAAATTACTACGGTGTCTCGTTCGCTACGCGCCTCGGTAAGTAGTAGAGCTCTTTCGAGGCTAACCTAAATCGAACATGTGCAGGGAAACAACAAAGACTCCTACGAAGAGAAAATCCCACTTACGGCAAATGGAATTTACGCGAGGTTCAATGCCCTAGAGGTGCGATTCTCCACTCAGGTGAAATAAAACAGGAACCAGGCTTAAACGTACCGACTGAAAAAATGGAAATACATTCCCGGAATCGTAGTATGGCTACAGTCGGTGTGGAATGACTTTTGTTTTTGGCAAAATGACCTGCCGGCCGAGGGAGCCTCGCCCTCGCCCGTTGAAGGACCCAAAAGTCGCGCGTTCGAGTCTTATGTAACACCGCTGCTTTGTGACACTACCCCTTTCCACAATGGCAAACTTCAATGGCTAGGAAACGCTAGTATGAGCCGAAGCATTAAAACTAACAAACTCCAACGCACTAAATTTTCATTTCCTGCTTCGCCGGTGCGCAAAGATTCCGATCGACTTATTTTTGAACTCAAATAATTTGCAATTTAAGTCTATTCCCCCGTCTTCCATCGGATTTTTTTTTAAATATGCTTCGCTAGTTTCACTGATGGGAATGTTCTCATTTGAAATCGCAATATTTTTGTATTTTTGCACAAAAAGACGAGTGGGGAACCTAGTTGATTAAATTATAAATATATACGTTAACGGTGACATTTTATGATATAACTAGCTAGAGAGTAATGTAGGTCACTAAAACGAATGTTCCTTGAATGCTTTAATGAATTTAATAAAAACATTGCCATTTCCAGCCGTTGAAAATTACAGTTTCAATTGAGGATCCTTAGGGATGCATTTCTTCAAAGTGAGCACTAAATCAAACCACTTTTTACATTAAAGATACAGGAACTTTCAAATAAATTTCCATGTATTCCAAAAAAATCTTTGCAGAGAGCCAATAAACCTTTCATATATGTACAGTCTATTCCATATTCTGCACCTCTTCCTAAGATTTTTGGGGCGCAGACGGATATGCAAACAATTGAATCCATGAGGCATTTTACATTTAAGAATCAAACAGCCAAAAGCACAAGCTTAGAAGTAGAGAAAAACTTGGTAATTTCGTGTACATGGAGGATTCCTCCGACAACAGTGAAGCAAGGACAATAAAACCATAATGCCATTTAAAATAGAAGATTGAAAAAAATATAGATGTTATTTCAAAATTAAAAATCTTTGACGAGATTAAAAAAGTAAATTGTCAGGGAAAAGTCCCACGAAGAATAAGGGAAGGCAGTGCGTTCGCTGAAAAGGCGGCAAAAAAGAGGAGGCAAACCTACGTACTAGACACGTTCTAGGGCGCAACAGCCTTCTGAAGGTTACAATGGAAGGAAGAATGAATGGAATAAAATACAGAGGAATTTAACGAATGAAATTCCTTCGTAGCAGATAGTGGTGAACGGAGGTGTGAAGACAATGATGATAATAATATGTAATACTAATAATAATAATATGTGGAGAGATTGAGATTTCGTACAGCGCCTTCTTTCATCTGATCCAGCTATCAACAAATTGAGACTTAGTAGAAACAAGTGAAGGGCTCAAGCAAAACAATCTTCGGACTAGTAGCTTCACTTTTGATGATAAAAGCAACCAAACGCCTATAAAAATTATAATCCGAATCGCAGTCAACATCGCAGCAGGATCGCAAAGATTTCATTCTTTACTTCCCACCCGATTACGAAAAGAATAATCTACACGTGGTACGATCCACGAAGACCGCCGGAACGAGAACAAAATGGTGGACCGACGGAAGTCCACGCCAATTTCCACACGTTCCCCCGGTAGAGGGCGGAAGCTCCGACCCCCACCCGCGATGAGAGACCGGACAAGACTCCGCCGAACATCCCCCGTGGCACCTCCCCCGTCGACGCGGAAACTTACTAAGCATTCCCCAGAGAGATCCGTACGTACGGCGTCATGGAGGGACGGCAATCGCTTAGCGACGACGCGAGCGCTGGAAAACGGCTCAAAATAAAGGGGAAAAAGCAGGGAGATGAACGAGGGAGGCAGAGGGCGAAAGGAGCAGAGAACGCAAGGAAAAGTTTTTGAGTGTCACAGAAACGTGTACAATAACGGGAAAAAAATCAGAGACGAAGGCGAAGAAAGGAGTTGTGTACGACACCAGTTCGAGGCTCTGGGCGAATAATTGATGAAAAAGCACGTTCCATTCCGTGTGGGAGGGGGAGGAAGTGGGGAGGGGGGATTTGTGTCGCAAACAATTGAAATGGGGGTGGTGGGAAGGAGGAAGGTTAGCGAGGGGAGGTGAGTGGGAAGGAGGAGGGGGCGGAGCCGAGGACATAAAATTGCCTTTGTTTAGCCGGGGCGGTGGGGAAAGAGGTGAAGGGTTAAAAGGGGGCGGAGAGCCGAGGGGGAGAGGGAGGGTGTTGAGGGCGCGGGGGTATCGGAGAGGAGCCTTTTGTTCTTCCCTTCCGACCACGGAGGAGCCGGGCATAAAAACGCAGCGACGGCCTGAGTGATTAGTTTCAGTACCAATGCATTACGCCGCGTGCCGGGGCCGACCTCAAGGATGGGATGATGATTCTCCCCCTTCTACCCTCTCTCTGCACGAGGTACTCCTCTCCGCGGTTCCTAAATCTTTGCTGGGCCCCGCCCACCTTGAGTGAACCGTTTTTGGTCGTTTTCTTTAAAGGGTCCCACGCAGGGAGGGGTGGGGGCGTAAGTGCTTTGCTGAAAGCAAGTCTAATGCCACTGGATTGGAAAATCAAGGGGTTGACAGCCCCGGTAACACCAACATTTCAATGCCTTGTACAACTCTATTCCAAAGGTATCAACGTCCTAAGTCCTTCTGCGGCACTGCCAACGTTTCAAGCACCGCCAGGAAAGAAAATGGCGAAATAAAAGAGAGAGTCACTGCCGAAGTGCCTACTTCAAGGCATCACTTTCAGCTCACACGATTTGCGACGACGGCGCAAATGGGAACACTGTAGCATTACAACAAAAGCCTTTTTTCTTCAGATTTTGGAAAAAGAATTCCATTACGTAAAGAAGATTTTAAAAAGACGAGAGAGATAGAGAAGATGACGGTGTGTATAATTAAAGATGTAAAGATGTATAAATGCTAAGATATAATATCTATTATCGGGCTCGGAATTTTGGTGGATGAGTTTGCAAAATGATAAGCATAGTTTTCAGGTTTTTTAGATGTGGGTAAGGAGGATGTACAATATGAGATGGGACGGCGAGAAAAAACAAAAGATGTTCTAGACATGGCGATGTATGACAGAAGGTTGCTAGGATAATTTTGACGGTAAGAAAAGTGAATACAGGGTATAATGAATGGAAATGGAACGTTGAAGATTGTGAAAGAGGAGTACATAATGTGTAATCGAGGAAGAGGGAGGATGAGATAACGCGTACTGGACGGAATGAAGGGAGATAGGAATTATGTTGAGTTAAAAGATGGTTTATTGTAATGTAGTGTATTACTGTCGTGTTAGACAGGAGAAATGTAGCATCAAGCATCACTGTAAATCAAAATCCTACCTTCACCGGTGGGCTAACGTTAATTAATTACGACTTGGGGACGGACTGCTACAAGGGTGAAAACCAATGAGACCATCGATGATCACCCTTTCTATAGCCAAACCCTTACGTGTCAAGCTAAAGAACTCGGTGGTCGGACCGTCAGGCTTATAACTATAGGCGTCTCTTGCCGAAGGTATCATTGCAAACGCCGTTGCTTCTACTTTGATGTTTTGCGACTGCGTCTTTTAAGATGCTCGTGCTCAAATGGTGACGGGCCGAGGTTTACGGTAGATCGAAACTTTTGGACTCGCTTAACGGTAGGGCATCCAAAATGCATGCAATGTAGATCACATTATGACAAATTCTAAAAGGTATTCCTCCTCAATAATACGTCTAAATAATACGTCTCGTAAATAATCCCTCCTCAATAATACGTCTACGCCCGATGCGCATTCAGTGGATTAGTTCCCTTTCAGTTGAAAGTTCCTGATGTCAATTCGTTTCATCCATAGCCACTGCGAAATAAAGTCACCTTTTTAATTTTTAAGTTGATGCCCATTGAGTCTGGAGAGCAGGATGGAAAGGAAAACAAAAGAAGACGTATTAGATTAGGCAGGGGAGGAAAGGAGGTTGATGGGTGTGATTCGAAAGAGGAAAGTTGCATCGGAGACGTTGAAAGGTAAAAATGTGTCAAGGTAAAATAGGAAAGAGGGAGGAAAAGACAATAAGGAAATAAACATTTCGGGCTGAACGAGCGAGGGGAATATGTACACGGAAGGGCGAGAGTACAGATTTTGCGTTAGTTCGTCGAGCATTTTTACCTCGGTCTTTTTTTGGAAAGTAAAGCACCAATTTAATCCACGAAAGGCGACTGTAAATTAATTTCCACATCGAGGATTTTCCCCAGACGTGCTGAAACCAGCTTTAATAAAAGAACAGAACAGCGCCCCTGAATAAATAGCAAGAATTCCATTGTCAGGATCCGCGAGTCTAAGGTTCACTAAATTCATTACTGGGCCCTTATTACTGCCTTTTAGCTCAGGAAGGCGTATCCTCCACAAAGGACTTACTTGAGTCAAGATCCGTGAGAGACATTTACTTAAACTCCTTTCGCTACAATCTCCAATGACGACGACCAGGAAATAATAAATATTAGAGGAGACTGTGAGGGCATTCTATAATTGAAAGTAAAAATACAATAAAACAAAAAGACCACAAATAATAAGCAATTCATTTATTCTAATTGAATAAGATACCGCAACCCACACCAACACAAAACTTCACCGCAAACTCAGGCAGTAACTACCATGAAAACTGGTGACCGATTCGAATTCGGAGAGAAAGCTCCACCATCATGGGAGGATCAGATGAAATAAAATAGTAGAGGAGACTGTGAGGGCATTCTATAATTGAAAGTAAAAATACAATAAAACAAAAAGACCACAAATAATAAGAAATTCATTTATTCTAATTGAATAAGATACCGCAACCCACACCAACACAAAACTTCACCGCAAACCGAGGCAGTAACTACCATAAAAACTGGTGACCGATTCGAATGCGGAGAGAAAGCTCCACCATCATGGGAAGATCAGATAAAATAATGCAATAACTGTCATCGTCCTCCAGTTATCCGACTTTGTAGCTACGGTTTTCCGTTAGAGGAAAAGTTAATTGGTATTTTATTGTACAGTTCGCAGGGATGAAGCAACTGTAGTCCAGTTTTTTGCCTTTTAATTAGACCAATAAAACCTAACAGCCAAGAAACTATGAAAATAAAACATACGCAGTCCTCTGGAGCTGCAGTGAAAGTTTCTCTCAATGTGTTATACCCTGCATCCACCGCTAGGTTTCGTGGCAGGGGGTGATTACACACCAATCATGCAGCATCAAATTAAGTTTTCCTTAACATAAATACAATTCAAATAATGCAAATCATGGCAACTACTGGTACATGAACTGAGTTATCTATCCGAGAGTCACATGAAATAACGGTCCCATACTGGGCTAATTAAAATGAAAAATGAAGAATACTTTCTTTTTTCATAGCACGGTCGCTTACAAGTATCCTGATACTTTATCGTTTGTGGGGGAAAATAACCTTTCAATTTTATCTGTGCTACCTTCAATCCCTCTAATTTTATTTACCTGATATATCCCACCGTAGAATGATGGGGCTAACATTGAATTTTCAACATTTCATCAAAGAGACTTCCTTCAAATTTATGCCAGAGATTTAATCTGTAGTTCAACCTTCGCTCCATGAATGATTCCCAGCCTGGATCCTCTAATAATATTGATACACTTCTCAGCTTATCATAACAATGTTTTACAAATCAAGCTCCTATACGCGATTAAATTAGGCAATCAATCCAACTTCATGAGGATTCCATTTTACCATCAGCATTTTCCAAACGAGGCCTAACCAGGGAAAGATAACGCTAAAGCTCACATTTCCCCCAATACTCTTCTAATATATCCTAATCTTTATTAGCTTGTCCACATATTCTCCGTGTATGTTTCACCCAGGTGAGGTCGTGAATTAGGTTAATGCTTAAGAATTCAATCGAGTCTAAACTTTCTATTTAGGTATTCCTGATGCAGAGAGCATTCGGGAGTGAACTGTTCTTATTCAAAAAATTCATCCCTACGCACTTTTTTAGGTTCAATTTTTAATTTCCAAGTTGTAGAGCATTGAAGCCATCAAGCTCAAGCTAATTTATCCTCAGGATTACGGATATCGCTGTAAACCATTGAATCGCCGGAAAAAATGTATCTTAAAATTAAGTGTGTATTGATGTCGTCAACGTAAAAAAGGAATAAATTAGGTTCTATAAAACTTCACTGAGGAACACCTGAACTGACGTCTACTGCATTTGAGTTAACACCATCTATGACTACCCTTTACATTCGATCATTCAGAAAGTCCAGGTTAAAAGCCAGCCCAGGCTATTTTTATCTATGCCATAGGTGCCTAGGTTTATTAGTAGTTCACTATGAGGTACCCAGTCGAAAGCGTTCCTAATATCTAGAAAAACCGAGTCCACTGGAACATTATCTCGCCTACAACACTCTCTCCCGAGCCAAAGATATAATGGAGAATAAGTCCAAGCTGAGACTGTCAGGATTTTCCCTTTCGGAAGCCGAGCTGGTTTTACATCTATAACTTTTAATTATCAAGGTGTCTCACGATCAAACTAGCAACTATTTGTTCCATGACCTTGCATGATATGGATGCGAGGGAAATAGGTCTGCAATTGCTTTGTTCCTCTCCGTTTACTTTCTTAAATATATGTAGGTGCTACAAAGCCGATTTCAGCCGCTGTGAACTTTGTGATCTACTTGGGACTTCTTAAATATGATTTATAGGTACGACGTAATTCTTACATCGGACGTAGAGGATTTTTCAGGGTGAATATTTTTTACTTAATGTTCTCTTCAATTAAATGAAATTTCCATTTTTAGCACAAGTTGGTGGAAAACGTTTGGTAAGATATGGGAGATATTCGTTGAGACATAGGTGTAAACGCTTTGAAAGAAGTCAGTTAATATGTTGGCCTTTTCCAAACTGCTCGTCATTCGTTCCCATTCATCGTTTATGAGGGAATTAACTGTAGACTTATTTTCCTGAACGATGTAAATTATAAAGTTATACATACATAATAAAGTTATAAACCCAAATAAACAATTTACGCTTGGGACGTACAAAAAATCAGTGATAACGTTAGCAATTTAATTCTAAGCGGAACAACTGAAACTAATCCACCCAAAAATCAGACAAAACGAAAATATAATATTGAAAACCGTAAGTATATTTAGCATAACATTTTTGGGATTTATTCTTAATTTTTAGTGACAAGTGATGACGTTGTTTCCGCGTACTTTTGGCGATCAACCACGGGGAATAGCAAAACAATATTTCTAAATCAATATAGAAATAAATACTTTCCAGTCCGTGACAATTCTGAAGCGAAAAACCATCGACCGTGGGGTAGGAAAATAAAATTATCCTCCCTTTCAGATCCGATCCCACTACGCAAAAGATTTTCCTTGCGCCTTTGCAATTCGATGTTACGGACTCGGTTCACGTGTTGTACATGTCCACAGACAGTGAGGCATTGCCCTCGGATAAAACGAACGACGTGGCGCATCCGTTGGGACGAGTGGGCGGGGCGAGGAAAAGAGGAAATTTCGGGTCGACACCTCACACACACACGAAGCAACACGGTGGGAATCCATTAGGATCCCTGGACGAGGGATGAAGCACGGCGGATTTTGTGGAGATGTTGTTCGCTGTTCTCAAGAGTTAAGACGGGAACATATCCATGTGTAACCCGCGTGCTGGTCAGTCGAGCCCAAGGACAATTTCACATGCTCGCGTACCGGAAGCAACGAAGCACTTCGCCGAGAGAGCCAACACATGCGCTACATCCACGAGGCGAAAAATAAAAACAAACAGACGAATCGGCATTCGCGTGCGCCTTGTTTACGTTTGCCGGATGAAGCCCGTGAAAAAGTTCCTTTGCTCCTTTTCTTGAGGTGAGCATTCGTTCTTCCCTCCACCTCCAACGCGCGCGACCGCCGTTGTCACTTCAAGTGCTTCGCGCCTGGAGAGTTGTTTTCCTCGTCTCTTGCCGCGCGTGTGAGCACGCGTTTCGAGTATGAACTTTCCTCAGGTCCCACATTCGTTGCCTTGGGGAAGCGCTAAGGAGGATGCATCGAGATGTCAAGAGAATGATTATGTAAATGACATTTTCTGAATTTTTAGTCCAAAGCGCACTCCACCAAATGATAACGATAAAATAGGATCTTCTCTCGCTAGTTTTCGTAAAAGTTGGCATCGAAAATTCAAGACTCTACTCACTCATGGGAGGTAGTATTCGAGGGTTAGAGCGGTGGACTACTGACCGGAGGGCCCGGGTTCAATTCCCAGTCACGCCTCTGGGCAACCTCAGTTTCACCTAAGCTGTGTAATTTATCGAGTACCAAATCTTCCCGAGAAACCACAGGGAAAGGAACTGGCCCCCCTACCCTGAAGTGCGAATTCTACAAGCCGTTGGACTTAGCACTGGGTGAGCTCTACCTTCATCTATCAAACCGACCTCCGGGTTAACTACTGTGTTTATGGTTTCTTATATATAGTGTAGCGGTAATGGAATAATTATGGATTGATGATGTATAAATACGTGTTTTCACGACTTAAGCCTGATACCCGTGTTTGTTTAAATGTTATTAATCAAAGAGCGAGTATCGGTCGATATCGCATTGTTTCAAAAATTGGCGCCACGGAACACACCTTCGGAATAGCCTTATAAATACGTTTAAGAGCACGCTTCAAAAATTAATAAGAACCTCAGAAAGTGTATATGTACATCATGACTCTTATCGAGCTACGCATGAATGCAAGTTACATCATTATTGGTCCCTCTTCATTCATACACTAACCAAGGCGACACATTGACTCGTGCAGTCACGAGCCAACTTCCTAAAATGTGTTTTAGGCGGGTGGAACGCCTAAAACGCGTTCAGGTAGGCCCTCCCTCGTTTGAGTACCCAAGGGTATGAATAGATGGGCGTGTGGGCGAGAACAACGTCGATTGAGGTGGGCCCCTATCGGGAGATTCGATGGGAGGGAGGGGGCATGGGGCCACCGGGTCACGCCGCTTCGTTCAATGCCTTCGCCGGATATGGGCGAGTCCGCGCGAAATAGTCCCCTCCCCTCGGACCGAATCCCCTTCCTGCTGACGGGGACGCAAAAACGTCGGCGAATGCATTCGGGTCAATGACGACGAGGCAATGGCCGACGTTGGAAAGACACAAGCCGGAGAAAAGGAAAATGATGGACGTGGAGAATATAAGTTGCGAATCTAGTTTCATTTTCAAAATTTTAGAGAATGACAAAAGTTGAGCATCCGCCCTGCAACAGTGAGAAGCTACGTGACCTTCAACTTGGGAAATTTTCAAAGAAGTCGTTCAGATCCATTGTTTATAGCGCATTAAGTTGTGACGAGCAGAATCGATCATAACTCCAAGTTCAAAGCCTTCGCCGCACAAGGGGACAACAGTTCAATGATTAAATGTACCAATTCGCACGAGAGCTGCCCTTCTAAATAGTTCACGAAAGCGGCTAAAAATTGAGGAGCAATTGCTATGCATCACAGCAGAGCACCTTGTGTGAGTTATTCCGCACGAGTATAACCTCAACTTTCGTATTCAATTTTTCTTATCGATCTTCTGTTTCAATCTTGTTCTGGACCAATTAGTCGCTCAGAAACGTCCGATCATACAATTAATTATTAACAGTTAACTTGATTAATAATCTCTCAAAAGGAAAGTTAAAAAATTGAGTTCCTCAAATGATGTTTTCAGCAATTAATATTTTGGCAGGAATCTCACATTATATAGTCTTATTACATGATACCGTGAAGCAGTTTTAAAAATTACTAATATTTTTATTCAGCTAATGATAAGCTAATTAATTATTAATGTTTTAATCACTTAATAAATTAATAAAGTCACATCTAGATGCCATCATGGCAGTAGGAATAAAACTCATTTTTGCGTATTATCGAGCGACGCTTCCATATACTATTAATATGCTAATGCAAAGGACAGAGTACGATAAAATAGCACGATTTTGAGCTCGTGAGTTAGTATTGGCGTAAAAGATCAGAGCGAATTCTCCTCTCCCGCGGCTATTTTATTCCTCCTGAGAGCATATGATGCAAATGAAAAAGACCCGTAAAACTCTTAATCCTTCTTCTTTTTCCATCTTTCATCGTACTTATTAAGGCTTTACTTTACTTTTTTCAGAACTAAAAGTGACATACTTTATTTCCTGAGGCAAAACAATAATTATGGGCAAGGTAAAAAGAGACGTCTCAGGCGTGATATGGTGGAATATCATGATTAATTAAAATAGCAATTTTCCACAAAAATAAAACTCTGAGGTTTAACTATCACCTGATGATGATGTAGTAACATTGAAACCGGTCGCATTAAATTTTATTTTTGTGGAAAATTGCTATTTTTAATTAATGGGCAAGGTAGTTGAATACAATACTTCGATTTTTCAAAAGTTCAATATGAAGATTTTAATTAAATTATACCATCCAAAATCATCAACTAAAACGTCATTTTGACAGGTGAGGGTGGAACCCGTCTGGCACTACGGCTCAGTGGTATATTTCTTTATTTTACGGGACTAAAGTGCAAAATTCAAGTACGTTGTATTTGCATGAATTTCATATGCATAGAGCACAGCTGCAGAAAAGATTAACTCTAATAAAACTAGTTTCGCCGAAATTTCCTAGTTCCAAGGTAGCGACAGCGTGGGAGGATAAGGAAGAATGTTTCCTTATCCACCAGTCAAAATTGGTGTTCGCCAAGGAGCAGTCGGCTTTAGCGTGCATTTTGAAGAGGATTCCGGACATTTTTCGAAAAACATTAATGCAAAATGGAGAGAATTTTTAAGGGAATCACTCACACATTTTAAGGTCTCCACCGAGGGTTGGGCGTGAAAATAACACTAAAAATATTTTTTTATTTTCTCAAATTCCATTTTAAATTTTATTTCCCCTAAAAAGATATAACTGGACGCCCTACGTTACAATTAGCATTTATTCATTTGCGCCCACATATTTTCTGCCTCCATTCCTTCAACACAGGACAATTCACTCCCCCCTGTCCCACCTTGTCTACCCAGGAGTCCTCCCTCCGTCACCGTCTTCAGCACTCAATCGCTTATCAATATGCCCTACATCCAATAGTCCTATCTATATGAAATTTCTCCTCTCATATTATCCCCAGTACTCCTCAAATTGTTTTCCATTCCGTCAAATTTCAATTTTCCCCTCCTTCTCCGTACCTAAATCTCAAAAGCCTCGCATCAACGGTATCCTATACGACCACGTTTCCGAGCCGTGTAAAACTGAACTAATATCGAAGTCTTCGCCTCATTTTTTCTTTGCATCCTTACTCGAGATCCTTGTTATCAACTACCTAATCTACTTAGTAAAAGCCTTTTTTTTGAACTTAACCTGCATGCAATGTTTATCCTAAACATTTGAGTTCGGAGATCAGCTCATTCTCTAATGCCGCATGAGGTTTCTCAGAAATTTCTCGCATTCAGAAAATCACGCGGTTCGACTCAACCTAGAAGCTACTCGTATCAGTGACATTACGTAGACTGACGGTAGGGGTCACGGGTTACTAGACGAGAGTCGGTATCCGCAAGGAGTCAATTGACCCCATTGGTACACGGTTTAAACAACATAAATTTCGAAACGTACGTGAGTTAGTACTTTCAACGTATGCCCCCCCTTGGTTCAAGGAGATACACGAAGAATAGTTACGCCTTTCCCGTCGCCATCAGCGAGTAAATAGATACCCCAGCGGTTTATATCCCAAAACCCAATCCTTCCCTCCCGAGCGACTGACTGGATGCAATATGTAAGAAGTGTACACCGAGAGCAGTACGCCACCATTATTCTGGTAATCTCGCGCCTCACTCCCTGCCTGTATATTTATCCTGTCTCACACAATCTGGCCAGGCCGACCGACGTACGTAATTTCAAGCACACTTCCCGCTCGCCTGAAAAACACCCTTGAATTTATCGCTTACTCTGTTTCACACATTTGATTTGCATGGGAAGGCTCAGACAGACCTTGGCCGCCGCCTAATCCCTCGTAATCTCAAAACCCCCACCGAACACATCCTGGGTCAACCAAGCCTTTATGCAAGTAATAAAGTGGAACAATGAAATGGGACAACTCATTCTGTCCGGGCTCCCACCCACCCTTCCCCCTTAACAGAAAACTCGATCCCGACGAGTCAGTTTTTTGGACGTCTGTCTACCTCCGCAATCCCTTTTTCCCCCACCGCGGACGTGAAAGAAAGCGGAAGAGAGTAGGAATATGCGAACCAGCCCAGCTCTAAGCAAGGGAATTTTCACTCGGTGCGCCGGGAGACCGCTCCGGGAGGGAGTCCCAGTCCTCTATGCTCGACGCGGACGACGAATGGAGGGAGGTTGCTGGGGTAGGGAGTAGGCGAGGAGGAGGGTTCGGAGAGTGAGAAGGTGGGGGTTAAGGTCGCGCTGGGCTCGGGATGTAGCGAAACCTTATCACGTGACGACGACAATTTACCACCACGAGAGCGTGGAAAGGCATGCAAGCGGCGGGGGAAAGGACGGAGGAGGGATCTGGAATGGGGAGAAATAGAGGACGTACATCCACACAAAAAGACGCAGAGCGGGCTCCGGAGCGCGTAGCAGCCTCCCGAGGGAACGAGCGGCGGGCGAGATGTAGAGGATGCGACACAGAGAGGAAATGGTGGGGGCTGAAGACTTTTCTTCATTGCATACACACGGTTCGTCGGGATTTTTTTTCTTTCCTTTCGCCGTTCTTTATTTCGAGAACCGTTCGAAAAAATCCCCGAGAGGGCACTTGTTAAGCCATAGCATGTAGCTGAGCATTGAAATGGCGTCGCGGGCCTCAACGATGCCCTAGGAGCCTACGTATAGGTGGTACGTCTTCACGCATGCGTGAAGTGCCGTGCGGCGGCTGTTCCACCAATCGGAGGAAAGGGTTCATTCTCGCTTGCGGGTGGTGCGGTCGTGTTTGGAAAAAAAGGTGGCTGGATATTCAAAGGAAGTGTGTTCGGCCGGATTAACATATTCTCGTGACATAAAACTACACGATGAGATATGACAAATAAAGCTATTAGGAATTCATATTCCTATGCTAGAATATATAATAAGGTGCATACTAATCGAGATTCCTACCGAAAGAGGACAATTTTAATAAGGTTTATGCTGTATATATTACTTCGGGGGCCTTAGTTTATCGTTGTTTCACGAGAATTACGAGGGAGCTTAATATGACATCATGCATGAATTCATCTTTTTAACATAAGAGGAAACCGAACCCATCTATACAAATAAATAAGTTCTCCTAAACGTCCAACTTAAATCACAAATGCTACCACTTTCACGTGCGAATGAAGAAAACCCTTCGCACAAGTTGAACCGCAATCAATGAGCACGAGATAAGTAAAACGAATAAAGATTAATACCTCAAGTTTACCGGCCAAGCTTGGAAGAAATACTTCATTGCATTATACGAGGGTAGGCTGAACAGTAATGCACACATGCTTCTAGAGCGCGAACAAAAACAAATAGCAAGATCGGGCCAAAAGTATATTAAAGTACAATTCTTAAGCTTCAAAATCATATATTCATTTTTCAACATAGTCACCGTTAAGGCTAACACATTTCTCCCAACCTGTAACAACCTTTTTCATTCTGTCGCTGAAAAACGCTTACGACTTTTCTCGAATCCAGGACTTGACAGCTGCTTTCACCTCATCGTCCGAGGTGTAATGATTACCCTTGAGGTGTCTCTTGAGTTGAGGAAAAAAATAAAAATCCCAAGCTGCAAGATCGGGGGAATTTCAAATTTCAGGTTTCGCAGAGCCTCTCCAGTTGCGCGCTAGGTGTGTGAACGAGCGTTGTCATGCTGCAAGATTATTGGCGCCGGGCTGAATTAACACGACAAACCTACGCATGCGTGTTCAGGGGGAAGTTTACTTCCACATGTCACCAGGAGTGCATCTGAAGGTCATTTTGTTTGTGGTCTAGAAGCATGAGTGCATTAGTTTTCAGCCTACCCTCGTACATAACAGCAGCAGGCTGGCGACGCAGCTTCGACAATAAAAGCAGCAACAGGATATTGATGAAGAACAAACTGATCGAATAACTAATTAAGAGGTTGGTCATCGTAAGAGTTAAGAGAAGAAAAAAGATTTATGGAAACACTGGAATGAATAAGAGATAACCAGGAACGTTGTTAAACACAGTAGTCTAATTAAGGCCCTAATCGACGGAGAAGAGTAGCCACTACAGAGGGATGTCCCTGATGAGACACCAAGAAAAGTAAATGTCAGACCCCAAAGAGAAAAAATATGTAAACATGAAGGGGTTAGCGAATAAATGAGTGAGGTGGAGAACTGCGTCAAACCTATCTCACAACTGATATCCAGGGATGATGCTGAAGCTGAAGTGATATCACAGAGGTTACGTGAAAAGATAAAAGGTAGAAAAGTACTTAGGAGCCACTCTTACCTCCAGACTTTTATCGAGAAGACGACGGGCAAGAACATGGCTTCATCTTAATGATTATATGTAAATTCATTTAACGGTAAACGTAATGTTTAATCTAACGCTGATTGAGGCACATTTAGAATATGACCGCGTATTTCGGGCCCATCAGAGAGAGTGTTAATTAAAGATTTACACTGAGTTAAAAGAACATAAACTGTTCTGGGCAGGCCAGTATTAAATAAGCTATTTTTTTCTCCATAGCAATTTATTTTTCGTTATTATTCTACATCAGCCATTTTCACCGTTCATTGAGGCCTCGTTTGAATAGCGTTATTATGACTGATAACATGAAATAACGACTAAGGATTAAAGCCGATTTTTAATGGCGAAACGGGAATAATGATCAAGTCAGAAAATTAGGGCGTTCAAGAATGGATTTGTGCTGGTGTGATCAGACGTAAGAGTTGCTGAATAATTCTAGACAATTGAGTTTATCCCTTCATGGAGGATGTAATTAAAACCATTAATTATATCGAATGGTATTAAATGTATCCTAAAAAATAGCATGAAGAAATGCATATTTTATATCAATGTTAACATTTCATTGAAACTAAGTGAATAGAAAAAACGAAAAGAGTCGTAAATATAAACACCATGAAAACTTATGTACAGGGTGGATGTCCCTTCTATCAACATAACAAGCAAACCATATTATTAAACTTGTAGAAAAGAGTCTAGAACTCGAATTAACGCATGTCACTGAATAAATTATCTATTAGACATGCACACTACCTATATCGCCAAAATAGACCATCGAATAAAATAAGACAATTACATGACCTGGTAGTTTATCTATGAATGAAATATATACTCCAGCACGTACAGATTTAAATACTTGAGCTTCCCTCGAAAAGTTCACGATTGAAACAAAACCACGGTTTTATACACCTATGTGCTCATTGGAAAACCCTTGATGCTGTTGGCCGATCGCTCCGCCAACATTTCGTGATTCTTCTATTCCACAACTATTGGGTGGTATTCTATCACTCCCTGCCACACGCCTGCGTGGCGTCTCGCCGAGTATGACGTATATTTGCACAAAGAACGAGAGTAAAAGGAGATGGGAGGAGGGGGGAGGTGTCAATCGCCACGCGAATACTGAGAAAGAAATTACAGAGTAAGTATATGCATACACATTTCAAATCGGAAACTCTTTATTTGCTGTTTGTGAAGAGGCAACACGGAACACGCAAAGAAACACAAAACGGACTCCTGCTTTGCTCAAACTCTTTGACAGCGCAGACGCCCCACGCAGAGCACATTTCAGCATTTATACGGCGCTTTTTACGGTGGATTTTGTTGCGAGATCGGAATAACAACTGATGATTATTTGAATCAGATTGTGTCTCTTATTTTTGCAGTTCGACACGGCTGTACGATCTTAGTCAAAGCGAACAAAATGAAGTTGATTCGACCAACCACGGAGCTCGCTTAATAACTATTCTTTTGGAATAGATCCGCCCAATTATCCCACCTCAGCCGATCACCATCCCTCGTTTCATTTAATTTTAACAAAAGAAATTTTATGATGAGATCATTGGCACCCTTAACCAATGCAATAATGTCCTGAAACATCCTCATCTAATTTTTTACAATTCAATTAACCAGGCTTACTAATAATACCATGGCTGTCTCCAGACGCATGAACGTTTCAATTTATCACAAAAATTCAATGCTCTATACACTCGCATTCACCGATTACTTCTGAGCATAAAACAGTCCAGGACATATGTTATTATTTAATCCAGAATTGTTTAATATATTACTTACATTGCGTTGCTGGCACTCATTATATTTTTCATTGATGGCATACAAAATTGCATTGAGTAATTCTTAGTGTTAAACTAGTGATGCTTCAGTAAGTTTTAATAGTTTTCAAACCTCAATTCTGGTTAAGAACAGGAATGAAATTTGGCCACATGCGTCAATCATTTTTCCTGAGTTATTTCGTCCAGAAAATGAGTCATCAATCGTAATAATTTCCTACCCTTAATTTAAACATACGTTGCTAAATTTTTCAAAGATTTGCATTTTAAACTTTGTATCAACATCCGTATAGAGCAGACGATTTTTTCCAAATTCGTATAACGTTCAAGATGGCAGACAGGATCTATTTCGGTAGCGGCTCAACATAAAGAGGCATTACGGTTATTATTTCATAATATGCTGATGGATTAATGGTATCCAGCCACTGCTATGCTGGAACAATTTCCCTGTCCCAAATTACCGGTAAAAAGAAAATATACGAGAACACGGACCTTGAAATTTTAATCAATTATCCACCATCCTGGTTAATTTATTGACGGTGGGAAAAGGGAACTTAGTGGAATGGTGAATAATAAAGGGATTCAGTAGCCAAAATTTCGACTAAACACCTAACGAAGGGCGAGTTTATTAACTAAGCTGAAAATAATGCGATTTTTTTTCTCCTGATTAAAACTAAATGATTACAAAATTAATTGTTTCAAGTATTTTAAAGCTATTTCCATACAACATACATAAAATAAGCCGAGAGAATTTCTTTGATAAAACTTTTTCTACCATACTAGTCTGCGCCAAATATTTAGTATGCATGAAATGGCTGTTATGGAAATTATCCGTTGATATCTCATCACGGTCTCACAAAATACTATATTTTTATAGTTTTCCAGATTAAATTTTGAGGTCGGTGTTTAACACAAAAAGAATAGCATAAAATGAATATTAATTTAGAAAATCCAACAATAGTTGGGCCAAAACGTGAGGGTTCTACTCGAAAAGCTTAGTGAAATGATGTAACAGGGGAACAAAAAACATGACGTTGCTCCAAATTCTTAAATTTGGATGGGTGTAAGTACTTTAATTATATACTTTAAACAAAATAAAATGTCAAACTTGGGACTAGATAACTTATTATAAATAATTTTCCAGTAGCTCATATACTTCGCACGCTTTCGTACTCGGATTGACATCGATTATCCCAATATACTATATCTTCACATTCTTCTATTCCTATTCCTTCTAATCATTCTGTGTCTAGGCCGGAAATACTGGTTTTAATTTGCCAGCCCGTGAGGGATTATGATTTGACAAATGGCAGAGAGAAACTATACAACAAAAGGTAAAGTACGTTCCAGAAACATTACACAAACACCGGTAGTTCAACAGTATCCATCTGCAAAGTTTCTGCGCCAAGTTACCTGGTTCAAGAAAGCACTATTCTCGGTGAACAGTTTTCCCCACGTACACACCGAACAAAGAAATCGCAATTTCAAATTTACGAGGGAAAAATACAAAGCCGGGCCGGGCATGAAAAACCCATCTACGGAGAAGCTTTTCACGGAATGAACCCATTCTACCGATGGCTTACGACTGCGGATGTTCCCTACCAAAACTGTCGTGGATAGGAGAAAACTGAGCCTTAACGAGTGTAAATCACGGATTTCTTTCCAGGTAATTTCATAATGTAAAGAAAGCTGGAAGGGTCTAAGGTAATAAGCATATAAAAAAATGAGTAAATACCGGAAGGACTAAATACGGCTTCGATGCATAATCACATATACATATAAGAAGATTATCTGACAACAAAACAAACTTGTACGAGTATTAAAGGATTTATAATTCCCAAAATCTATTTCATTCAGTAACATTTAGGGATTTGAGCCAAAAGAAAATTGATTAATTTGATGAAGATGGGAGTTTCAACAAGTCAAGCATAAAGCGAAGTCTTGACTGCCATGTGGGACATGGGCGCTAGGACAATAACATTGTCTTCATTAATAACGAATCGCCCGTGGCCATGGGGCCATCTCTTGCATTTCAAAACGCCTTGCCATATTAGGCGAGCATATAGCTTAACTACCTTGCCCGGCCCGAATGCCTTTGGGCATGATCACAGCGGGAAGGACAGCTCTTTTTAGAAATACATAATACACTGCTATATTTCCCGTGCTGACTACATAATCGAGAGAAGAAAAAATAACTTTCCTAAGATACTTACCATACTACCAGCTTTCCTACCGTATTACCTGCTTCATATTCACTCAACAGAAGGAAGACCGGGAAGTCGAGACTTTTGCACGAAGACTTATCACAATTCGATTACATGTCAAAAGAAACATCAGCGACATTTTGAGGAATGGCGTCATGCTCATCGATGTAATGAAAAACCTTGCATGTCCACAAAATAAAATATAACGCACGGCAATGGTTTCTTTAAATATTAACACCATCGAGGAATAACATACGGTTCAACCTTTGAACATTAGTGACGGAGGGAGAGAGCGAGACAGGGTAAGAAAAGGTGTCGAAGGAGTAAGGAAGACGGAAGAGGCCAATGCACTTCCAACTACGAGAAAAACAAATTTGCACTTTTACACAGATTTATTTGTCACGTACAACGCGTTTCAGTTCATCGAACCATCTTCAGGTACAAGACAATGTTCAAATTGCGATCCATCATATTTATACCTGTTTGAGGAAGGGGGGGGGGATAAAATAGTGTGGAGTAAGGTAGGCGAGGACAAAGAGGGGAAATACAGAAAACCCAAAGAAACAGAGAAACTAGAGAAATTGAGAGGTAAAACGAGGGGGGGGGGGAAGATAAGTACTTGTGGTCATTATTCAGAGGACAGTGGCGGGTAGCTGTTATCCTCAGTACCTGAAGATGTTTCGATGAACTGAAACGCGTCGCAGGTTACAAAGAAATCTGTGGAAATGCGCAAATTTGTTATTCTCGTAGCAGTAGTTTTTAAGGGGAGGCGACCGACAGCTGAGGTCATTTGCGCCATTGAGGATGGACAGGAAAGGATGAAGGGTGGAGAGAAACCCGGCGTCGGCAATAGCCCACTCTTCACGAAAGACGCCAAGGGGGTCCGCAGCTTAACGTCCCATCCGATGGACGGTCTACTCACTCAAAGTGCCCTCCACAACACCTCAAGTAGTGATCGAGATACCACTGAAAAATATTCAACACCGCCGGGATTTGAACCCAGGACCTCTGGGTGGGAAGCCAGTACAATTGCCACCTCACCATCTCGATCCCCTTGTTATTCTCATAATGACGAACTTCCACTACATCTCGCCTGAATCTGATGAAGACTGTCAACTCCCTAGACACCTAGACACCTTCTCGCACCATGGAGAGACTCCCTAGACACCTTCTCAGTACATGAAGAGAGAGATCTTCTTGCTATACTACACCTTCATGACGTTGCCCTGAGACGAAATCATGGTCGTGTGCGAAATAGCATACGTGGAAACGTCGTGCTGTTCAATGACATTCGACGCCACGGCGATTTTCCGAAGCATGTGCGTCGTCGGTAGCTCACGAATCCGGGGGTTCTTATTAGAAGAGAGAACAATATAACGACCAAGAGCCGCCGTCGGCAATCTAAAATCGGCAACGCGCCGCGGCATTACTCATGTAAATGCATGCACAATTCGTGACTGAGGCGTAAATGAGGCAGGAAGAGGACAGCTGCAACGGACACAGTTCGATAAGAGGGCACCCTTCCCCTGTTTACCCAATGCTCCCTTGCCCTTAATCACATGAACGGAAGAGAGGGGGAGAGAGGTCTTCGAACCCTTCGGCGCGGGGGGAACGGGAACCGAACTCCCGGCGACGGTGCTGCCGGGAGGCGCACCAAAGTTTAATTAGATTTCGACTCCATTCTGCGCCCACGTCATAATTTCCTTCGCCTAATTATAAAAGTGCGCATACTACGGCGGGCGTGATAAGGATTGCACCCGCGGGGACCGGGGAAATCGTGTGAAATACGGGAACGCGAGGATGAATAACAAACGTTTCGGGGGAATTATTTTTTTACTAAAGAATCCGCGGGAATTGTAACCGAGATCACGCAGCTTTCATAATCGATAAATTACCAAGCGTGCCGGCGTAGTATAAATCAAGGCGTCTAACGTTGCAAGGCGAACTTTTGACCCGGAGAAGAGGGAGAGGAGGTGCAAAAATAGAGGCGCTGTTCTTCCTCGGCTGAAAAAAAAATCCAAAGCAGGAAGAGGAACATCCATGGGATTTTTATACGAGTTTTTCCGAGAACAAAATCCGCGGAGAAAGGAAGTTAAACGACGCAATTAAAGAAAGAGTCCGGAATTAAAAACTAGGCGATTTATTCAGGGTTATCAAGGCTTTGCGAGTCAAAAGAACTGTGAAGGGCCATAATGGAAACATCGCCTTATATCCGTCAGAACTGAGAAATGGGATGGATAACGTTGGTGGGCCCTCATTTCATTCCCCTGTCAAGGCGGATAACGGCATAATGCAGACGGAATGTTATCCCTCATCGGTGAAGGATATTATTTTTGGCCAGTTCATACATCCTGAAGCGCGACCATAGCAATGCGATTGCAAGTGACGAGACAAATACTCCGTTCCCATTAACATAAATGTTTTCATTATCCTTAACCTAACTTCTGCTTCGGCTTAGCTTCTGGCTTCATAAGCTTCCCCTAGATTCCCGTGAAATTATATTCGAGTACATGGTCATAAATGGTATATCCTCCAAGAGGGCAATGAAATCGCCACTAACTGAAACATACAATGTAATCGTGTGACAGTGACTCATTTATTATTATAACTTTCACTACATAGTACCCTGCAAACCACTGCCAGGGTGAGTGGCGGGGGATGATCATACGAGTACACCAGACAATTTTTGACGGCAAATACTTTTCCCCACTAATGCGGTCGGACGAACGTCATTTTGTTCTGATTTCTTTTCGATCTTGGGCAAATGGGCATCATAAATCTATCTTTTCTACACTTACTCTCTCTCATTTTAATGACATGATCTCTCCTACCGTAATTCGATGGGGGTAATAACACATTTTCGACAGCACTGCTAAAGAGACGCCCTTCCAATTTATGCAAGGGCTTCAATCTGTAATTTAACCTTCGCTCCGTTAGTGATTCCCAACCTAGCTGCTCTAATATTTTGGATACACTACTAAGTTTATCACAACAACGTTTCACAAATCTAGCTTCTCGGTCATCTAATGAAGCTGCTGTGTCCTCAGGATCACGGATATCATGGTAAACCACTCCATCGTCGGCAAGTAAACTTATCTTACTCGTGACTACTGAGTCAATGTTGTTAAGGTAAAGTAGGAATAAAAGAGGTCCGATAACACTTTCCTGGGGAACACACGAAGGAACTTCTACTGCATTAGAACTAACTCCACCTCTTAACTTCTCTTTGTATCCGACCATTCAAAACGTCTTAAATCCAGATCAGGATACATTTATTTAAGCCATATGCTTCTAGCTTTGCGAGTAGTTTGCTATGAGGTACTTTGTCGAAGGCTTCGTTAAATTCTTCGCAGGGGTGGTACGGTTGGGGTAAATCGGGGTGGAGATCGTGAGATAGAGCGTTTTGTTTGAGTGTGGGGCGATAGGGGGACGCCCATTCAATCGACGGATGAGACAAACATAAGGCGGAGTTGAGCTGTCGTGGGTGCGTCTGTCGAGTGAGTCCGACGGGGAAAGTACATAGATTGAGAGGGGGAGATGAGAAACGGATCGAGACGAGCCGGCGCGCCTGTGGGAATCTGAGGGAAGGACTTGTTGAGCGATGAAAAAACGGCGGCCGACGCAGAGGTGCCGATTACACGGACGGCCGCCAACTGAGTCACCCGGATGCTGGAGTTTCCCGGTCCACAGGCGAGGGAACGGCGGGGGAATTGAACGCAGGCGGACTCGGATCGAGCGGCTTTGAACTCGTAAAAAGGAATCAGATAACGCCCAGGCAGAGAAACTCTGAAAAATCCTTTATTTTGCTTATTTATTAGAATTCGATTTGTGGAGGCGTGAAACATTTTGGACGATACCATAAAATCCTATTTGCGAGGATTTCCAAAGCACCACATGAACCACTTTATTCCTAAACCATTTAGCCTGTCTGCTCTCCGTTTTCTGTACACATCAATTAAGGGGCTTACTTTGAATTAGTCTTATTGCCGAATTAGATCGCGTACAGCGTGGAGGAGCCAGAATTTTAAAACTTCTTATGATAACCTGTGTAGCGTATCAAAATTATTAGAGCAGGTTGGCTGGGAATCACTCACGCAGCGAAGGTTAAACTGCGGATTAAATCTCTCGCATAAATTGGAAGGATGTCTCTTCAGCGATGATATTGAAGTTGTATTATTACCCTCATCGTACTACTGCAGGGGAGATCATATAAACAATATTAGAGAGACTAAGTGTAGAAGAGATAGATTTAAGATGCCATTTTTCCTACGAATGATAAGGGATCAGAATAACGTTGTCCGACCGCGGTAGGGGAACGAAAGTATGTTATGTCGAAAATAGTACTCGTACGAGGAATTCACGGTGTCTAACTTTTGCCTATTGCCTATTTTACAGGAACAATAACAAATCAGGTAAAGTTTCGTCCTCAGAAAAAAATTTAGCTTCTATTTAAAAATTTTCGCATTAACTGTGCGCCGAATAATGATGCAGATAACATGTACGAACTACAATAAGCTATTTATAAAATTTCAAACCTAATTTAGACCTCATTCCCTTTGCTACAAATCGTTAATATTTTCACCCTTAGACCAGTCACAAACATAATAGAAAATCTCTAAACCATATTTTTTAATGTAGGCAAAGGATAAATGTTTAAACGGGATTTTATCCCTTTCCATAGAAAATAAATCTCGATGAGGAAACTAAAAGGTCTAATAAACTAATTTTTTTCCTTTTAAGAAGAGACAAGCGAAAGAGTTGATGTTTGCTTCATGTTGGAGCATCGGAATTAATTACATATGACCATTTCTAAGGGCCATTTATTTTTTTATTATACTTGTATGAATTTAAAGTTCTGATTGTAAAACTGTCTTTTAGATAAACCCTGAGACCAAACCCTGAAAATTTCCAAATTCAATATAATGATACACAAAACGAGATTTGTTTAAGAGTAAGTAAAACGTGGTAAAAAGTTGACACAATTCTCTGGAGTCATGCCATTCTCAGTACCTAACATAGTTCTTACTCCTTTAATGAACGTACTTTGAAAGTTAATTTCGGAATATGTTCCTTCGACCCCGAGATACAGGCAAGAAATTACATACGAGGGTCATCCGGAAAGTAGTACCCGTTCGTGAAATAAAGACACAAAAGTAAATATTAACAAACATAAAAAATTTTATTTGAAAGAGGATACTTTAAACTACTTCTCAACATAATCTCCAAGCAAATTAAGGCATTTGTCATAACGTGTGACAAGTTTCTGTATTCCTGCTGCATGTCGTCAATTGTGACGCGCCGATCGTTCCTCACGAATTCGTCAACTGAGCTCACCAGTTGGTCTGTAATGACAGACGGTCTCCCCGAACGCTCATCGTCGTGTGTGTTCCCCCTCCCCATGTTGAAGTTGCGACACCACCGCCGAACAGACGACTCGTCCATTACATTGTCTCCATACACCTCCTTTAATTGGCGATGAATATCACATGGGCGAACGTTTCTTGCATTGAGGAATTTAATCACTGCCCTCACTTCACAACTGGCGGCGTTCTCAATTTTTTTAAACATTGTAAACAATCACAGAAACAACACAGGGAATGCTAGCGTCACGCAACTTGGCTCAGAGAAGGCAGACAAGCCACTGAAGTTATCTGACCTCGTCCAGCGGCTACTCGCGTCGTCAGCACTTCATGCGGCACGAACGGGTACTACTTTCCGGATGACCCTCGTAGAAAAGGGAGTATTCCCGTCCAACTTCATCACAATAATTCTTCCAAGAGCTTCCAATAATTAAAATAATCCTTTTTTATTTAAGTTCTGATTGGATTAAAGCTGCGAAATTGAGATGTCTTAGGAACTCTGATAACTACCATGGTTCCGATTGAATTTAAGCCACTTACCCAAAGTCTGTCCAAGTTCAACTTGGAAAAAGCTGCGGATGGCTACACGATAAAATTTCCAATTTTAAATTCAGTTCAGTCATCAGTACTGATGATTAATCTTATTGTCTGCCTTATCGTAAGAAAGGTGAGAAGGTACATTTGAATATAACAGTGATGAAGTATATTTCTCTCATTTTACCTGGGTGATTTAAGTTTCTGAAGTAATAGAGAAATTTTCTGTCATACCCAATGCATCAGTGTTATCAAGTACTCATCGAAAAGGTGAATAGGATACTTTTTTCAATACCAGTGGAAGTGAATACGGGCGTTTAAAAAAATGGATTTATATTCCATTTTTCTTACATCCAGAGTATAATATCGCAATTAAAATATTATCATATTATCAGCTACAACTATCAGGACCATGAACACACACAATATATAAATGGACGCAAAACGAGAAGAAATGCATATACTATTAACCCTGGAAGCCTAAATTTACTCCAATAAAACGTTTAGCTACACGAATGAAACAATTGTGAAATTTTAAAACGGATTTCCCTTTTGCCATAAGAATATTTCAGGTTCATGACAATAACCAGTGGCAAAAGAAAACAGAGGCCCAAGAAGCCGTAAGGAGTGTACACTACGCAGTGGCCTCTTGGAAGAGAGTCAATCCGACAGTTTAACTACAGCGACGAATCATCCAGCGTCACGATATCGGAGGTCAACGGCCGTGTTTTCAAAATATTCCATGTCAACGGAGGCACCACTGCCACTGACGAGACAGTTGGTCAATTTGGAAAGATTAAGAAAAAGAGGTTCATTTAATTAGGGAGGGACAATGCGAATGAACAGTATCTGTTAACCGTGATATTTATCAACAACTCTACTGCACAGCTGAGTTCATCCCGAGGCATCTCTTTCTTCTGGATCCGGGAAGGTGATACAATATTTTGGCACATAAATAAAATTATTGCGTAATTTCTCCGACGTTTACGAACTACTCACCATAAAAAGCAGGTCAACAATCCAGCCAATGATTAACAAGGATCGCTTACCTAGAAAAAAAGAAAAAAAACTCATTGTAAAAGCAGTACAACAAGAATCAATGATATGCAAAAAATTTATATTAATCAATAAATTATTTCCAGAGAAATAACCAAATCCATGAGAAGATACGTCTACCATCATTTTAGTTTGCACTGACATTAGATGAGAATTTTTTCGATAATCAGGATTTGTTTTCTTGAATTCAGTATATTTTTTGCGTCCTTGATTCTCCTGTATTTCTCCTTGTAGTCACACAATTGATAATTAACGGCTCATTACATCAACATAACTTTCTATTAATGTTATCAGGCATTGTTCACCAAATCCGTGATCAACACTTTTTCGGTGCTTATATCATTTGGGAATAGGTCGTTTAAGTGAGTTTTAGACTAACTCTTAAAGATAGAATATTCTGTATTAACGCTTATCCAGCAATTATCAACACACAAAGAATTGCATAAAATGATTATGAAAATTATTCCATCGCACTTCATAATTCTGCAGGTGATTATGTGAAATTCCTATGAGATATTTCATAATAGGAAACGTCCCCGTGCCAAAATAATAACAATCAAGGAGATAAATAGATTTAGAAATGAAGCAGCTATTCATTCATTGAAAATGAGACAAGATAATCCATTAAGTCTTTCCAGGAATATTCAACAGCTCTTAAACTTGGATGTTTCAACATGTTTTATTTTTTTGCGATTTAAGAGATGATTCCGCTGATTCCACCACAGAGTTATTATTAATGCAAATTGAATGTAGGTAGACAAGGTGATCAGGTGGCACCTTGTCAAAACATGATGTTAGGCATACGTTGACTCAAAAATGTGACACATTAAGAGTAAAATGAAATTTAGAACACCAAAAATTTTTTCAATCTCCTCTACTTTCTGATTCTAAGCAAAATAGTACAAAAGCCAAGTGTTCCTTTTACATTTACTAGGCACCTAAATTAGAACAGGAGTCACCAAATTAAAAGAGCCCCGAACGCATCAGAACAGGTGCGACGCGAAAGTCGCGGAAATTGAAAATATAAAGAAAATGTCTGATGAAATCCAGACCATCTAAGTATAATTAAGAAATGTAATCAATGGTAAAAACGAACAATCATGGATGCTGAATACAATTGATTGCGTAATGAAATTTCGAAATAAAGTCCATTTATAACATTTTGACGAATGAACTAAGTAATTTATTTACGTGCAACAAGCACTTGGCCCTTTTCAAGACTCCAGTTCAAGTTTCCCTTAAATTCCCCACTGCCCAATTCTTAATTAATGAAAACTTCACAATATTTAGCGAATTCTGATATAATTGCGGCATTATACAAAGCTATTTTAGTTAATTAGATATGCTAGAAAAGTTATCAAGAAAAAAGCTTATGTTTTGCTCATGGGAAACTAATTACGAGCCCAAAGCGTCTTTTTAAGGTTTCAAAGGAACAAGGAGAAGTTCGAGAGGCAAAACAAAATTGGAGGCCTGGGCCTCAGAATGAGAAAATGAAACTACACAGCTCTGATGGCAATTACCTAGTTACCCAACGATACAAGAGCATGTCCTGTCCCATGAATCCGACAACACAACTACCTTGAACTGTCGCAGGTGGCGTTCTGGGGAAATTCAAGTGAAGCCCAAGGCAACTCACAAACATTGGGATTAAAACCAAATAAATTGTACTTTTCTATTGCTCATACGCCAATGGTAAAATCCTTCCACACAATAAACATTCTTAGCCCGTAGCACGGCAAATATTACTTGCACTTGCAAGAAAATATACGATCGAGATGCTCATTTGAACGAAATGGACACGCGGATATCAAGAACAGTTCTCAATTCTGTATGTGGACAGGGAAACAAGCCCCTAATTCTAGGGCACATAGGAACAATTCGGTAAACCCGTAAGTTTACTTACATTTTAATGTGCATAAACACCATTCTCATCCACGAAAACCATGAGGCTCACTGAATTGTTTAAAAATTATTATGTTGTAAGAGGAACTGAGGAGAGTTCTCTAATGTACACGTTTTGATTGAGCATCGGCTGAGAACCAATGATTTACATCCGAGTTGAAAGAAGAGATGTACAAAGGATCATTAGGTACTGCGTTTGAACATTAAATAACATACGCCATTGTTACATCTCGTGCATGAACGGAATTTATCTGCAAGTACTCTATCCATAATTTTCCCCTGATTCCCCATATATCGACCGCGTCGACATGAACCTCATGGCGAAAAAAGAGTGACGAAAATGAGTTGAAATATCAGGAAAGGGTGTAGTGGGAGAAGGAGTGGTGTGTCACCTGCTTAGGAGATATTTACGAGTGCTTCAGCGAGTGGTTGCGGGATTTTTCTAGCATGGCGGAGTCGGAGAGAAAGAGAGGGGAGGAAAATGATAACTCGGCAGTAAGTACGAATTTCTATACAACTCATTGATCACCACTCTAATGTTTCCACGGGCGAATCGTTAGCCGGCTGAGATGATGTCCCAGGGACTGAATCCCAATGAAATCATTTACCCCACATGCAAGACAGTTCGGTGTCCCAACGGGAGAGCCTCGGGTGGACGATGCGCCGAGAACTCTCGCACGCCGGCGCGCTGAGAAACGCGTGACGCAGCTCCGAACACGTGCGCCGGCGGAATCGGATACATTGGGATCAGCGGGGGGCGCGGCGGCGTGCCACGCTCAGATCCGAACATAACAGCGCGGGACGTAAATTGAACGCTGCAAAATTTTCGTCGTTTCGACACCGCGGTGCAAATGGTCAAAATTGCACTTGCATCATCCTAAGACTGCAATTCCACATATGACTCAAAAGGAAATCCACTTCGAAGGTCGACTTTAATGTGCATTACACTCACTCCTAAACGAGTTCATTATAGCACAGCCGAGTGGGATGCTTGGATCGAGCAGTTACCGCCCTAGATGTCATTCAAACGAATCCAATTATTTCGATCGATTATCATATATTTCTGAACGGACCAGCAAACAGCGCACTCTTCAGATGTTCCTTGCTTCGAGCATTACACAAATTCTCGACTAATTCTTATTTATCATTTACTTATTTATCGAAAGACACGTCAAGCTGGTGCCATTCTTGTGTCCACTCTGGTCTTGTTGGTAGCTTATGACGTTTTGACAATTATCGCCCTATTCATTTATTCAACCCATTAAGAACATAAGACCAATTACATTGGACATATAACAAAAAAGCCTAAATTGATTAGATTTGCTTTTCGATTTGATAAATGAGACAATTCCCTCGCACCCAAACTTCCTTCACCTACCATCAACCTCGAAATGTTCACCACATGGAGGGAAGATTACATGCAACTAGAATTGGGTATTGAGCGCGGCAAATCTACGTCACCACGACGCGGTTATTGGCGACCCAGTATCGCAACGGGACGTTGCGCATCGCATTACACCCGTGACGACGGGAAGTGAAAACCAAGAGAGAGGGGGGTCTAGAGAGTCAGACTGGAAAGTACGATTCTACCCATCGAATCTGCGGCGGAGAAGAGATAGTTAAGGGCGTGCGTGTGAGCCGAGTGGTTGTGGGTTGGAAGTGTTGATGGAGTATAAGAAGAAGCGTATGAGACATTCTGACGAAGCCCTGGGGGGGGGCAGGCTTTTCGCCGGAGGGGAGGGGGTGTACTACTGGGGGAAGTCATTGGAACGCAGCCGCGGAGTGGGCGGGGGAGGGAGGATGGATGGGGAAGGGGGGAACGGAGCTGCTTCTGGCTGTCCCAATTCCTCATGCCTCGTCACAAGCGTCGCACATTAGATCAACAGACACGCCTCCGTTTCATTTATATCCCCTCCCTGTGCAACAGCCGCATTCCGCCGGCACAGAACGATCCTCCGCCCCCTCCCGGGATCTCGAGCTGCCGGAGCGATGGCAGCAGTTACCGTGGGAGGCGCGCTTGTTCACTGTTCGGGCCGTTCGCGCCCTGCTCCGCCGTCCTCGGGTTATTTCTCACGCTCGGCATGCCTAAATTTCTAAATATGTCCAAAACACAAATACGCTCGGAATGTATAGATTACCCAAAGAAAATGAAATTTTAACGAAGAAACGAGCAAAAATGCAAAGATCGCAGGGTGTGCAATTTCTTTACGAACGAGGTTAACTTTCATCGTGGTAACGTGCGAGGGAACAGATTTGGACAAATAAAGTTCCACGCAGAATACTACAGGTACGTATAAAGAATTACGAAGAATTCTATCAATCCCTGAGATAATAATCTTTGATTTAACTAGTCTACATATTATATGCGTAACCAGTAATTCGTTTACGAGAATACTAGATAAACTATACATAAACACGCCAATGGACTTTAAAATAACTCGAGCAAGTTGAAATGATTGGATATAACAATAATAGTTTCATCATGGGCTGAGCAACTTTACATAAAATTTCAAAAATTCAATACTTTTTACTCAAAACTGAAAATGAAATAATACCTATATGCTGCGTGCTACTGGGATTTTTGCGTAGATAATTTATTTATGTTTCTCGATTAGAAAAAATAACCTATTACAACTAGAACCTTATATTTCTCTTGGAGAAGTTAAATATTAGAAACCACTAAAAGATGACGACAGTCAAGGAAAAGTTAATCTACCGAAAATTTGACCGAAAAGAATTCAAATCGCCCATTTGCGCCATTGACTAAAACAAATTAGAGATATAAGGACATGGATATCTTCTTCGATAAAAACGTACGAAAATAAAACAGTACTCTTTCCTGCGAAGTTATCTCAAAAAAGTTATTTTCTTCACGAAAGTTGATTTTATGATATTCTGTAGTATTGCTAATCAAAGGTGAATAGCACCTCGCTGAATAGCCACAAATTTGCCGGAGGCAAAAAGTGCATACTGAAGCCCTAGAGTTCAACAATCTGGAGAGTTGGCAAGTTTAACGCCACTGAAGAGACGAAAAACAATAAAAATATGCATCAGCAATACCTCGGAGGAAAAATCAACACATTTGGCTTCCCGCGCTACCCTCGCTTGAAATTGCTCGCACCGCCTCACAACGCACTGACTATTCCTCAAGTTTTAATTAAATGAAATCCCAACCTCAGTCGGTAACCAAGGGTTGCTTTGGTTAGTAGGTTTGAGCTCATCTGACACTAGGCCTCGCGACGTAAAAATTGCCGTCGTTTTTCATACACCGAGTCATAGGCGATTCATTCGCAGTAGCCGGTGCCGCCAGCGATCCCTCGGAAAGTCCTGGTCACCAGAAAGTCATGCTAAAAGTATTCGATTCAATTCGGAGCGTTCGGAAGCGAAACCTGGATGTGAGGTCTGGAACCTCTGGTCAGTAACCAAACATCTACATTTTATCATACCAAGCCAGTTTATTCAATTGAACTTAGTGAAATTTAAAATGAATTTTTTAATCATTAAGTCCAAAATTTTTAAAGGTACAGCAAAAAACTGATAGTCTTCATGGAAAAAATGTATACATGTGTATATGTATAATAAATGCATGCATGTGTGTCTATATATTTACATACATACATACCTATACGCATATACATATTCACACAATTTCATTCGCTTTAAGTCGCATAAATAACTGATGCGGCGCATTTAATGAAAACAATTTTACACGAGCTTGAAAACTTATCTATCCACTTAAAAGTCAAGAATCAGATTAGGTCCTTTTACAAAGATCAACAGAAATAAATCGATTAAGCAATAAGTGCAAATACGCATGCATAAATAAATAAAATATACACATTTTTATCACCAGAGACAATGAAATAGAAATATAGCAAAATGATGAGGAGACCAATACAATTTATAATCGAAAGGCGAATGGCATGAGTTTCGAATTTCAGCAGCACTTTGGGGCGCATGTTTTCAGGAAGATGTTAGAATAAAAGGTACTAATACAGGCAACCTGAAAGTTTAAAGACTTTTTCTTTATCTTTGTTCGTTCTCCTATAAAAACACAACGGATATTAACATTCATTTTGGTTCGACTTTTTATTGGTGGATATTAAATCATTTAAATTTAGACCCTGCGTGGGACTTTATTAGTCAAAATCAGATGTAGAGTAAGGCTCCTTGCTTTTTAAAAGCAGAATCCGAACACGTATTGACTTGACATAAATAATGCATTTTATGATTGCAACAGGATACATTTCTAAGTTTTCACTGATCCAAAATGTTTACATCTATACGCGATTATTTAGAATTTCCTTTGCCATAGTTGTGGGGTTCGTGCTTTTTGGAACGAATACGTTCTTGCAAAAAGTCACGACTTTGCACCATTAACGTTGGTTGCTCTTTCGGCAATCCGAAGCAAGAGTAAATAGGAGAACGGAGATGTTTTGTCTGGATTTTAGAGTCACTTAAATCCAGGAATCACTGGTCGAGTTATTCTGGTGGGTAAAACGGCCTTTCACCCACTCAAATTCACGGCTTAGGATCATACACATAAGAGCAAGGATAACGCATAAATCTGATGATTAAGCCTCTCTGAATCCTTATGAAAAGACAAATATGGCTCATCGAGATACAAAGTTCACACGGATTAGCGCTCTTTCCAGCAAAAATAAATGTATTAGGACTCACAAGTACGGCCAGTATGCATTTAAAACACTTCAAAGTTTGCTTAGAAAAGTTGAGTCTTTTGAAACGACTCAAGAACACAAATATTATTCGAGGAGTCGCGATATAACTTCGAAATTAATTATCTGACTTGGAAAGGAATAATTTGATATTTTTTCAATTCTTGCGAAAACAAAGCGAGGTTTATAAGCGCAAAAGTGACAACAACACCGGTTCAGCCATTCATTTCCTATTCCTCACTCCGCTAGGAGGGATTGAAGTGAATTCAGAAGATACTGAGAGGCAATGGAATGTTGAAGACTGTAATAGAGGGGATAATGCTGAGAAATGTAGGCAGAGGGAGGAAACGAATAGGTATTTTGGATTAAATAAGGGAATGATGAAAGTATGCACAGCCAAATAACGAGTTATTGCTACATGGGGTATAGAGTTTAAGAAATATCTTATGCATTAGTTCGAGCTTATAACATTAGTACATAGTACAGTTGTGTGCAGAGCCTGGGTCCATCGAAAACCAACTCTAGGTCGGTAGAAAACTACTTATAAAAATAATAGAAGGGAAAATACCGGCGTTGTTAATTGTGGGTTACTAAAGCCCGTGATAACAAGGCTGTAAATACTGTCGTAAATTCACATTTCAATTCCTGAAACCAGTCATTAAGTACACTCAGTGTGTACACCTGAGGCAATTTTCTCTCAGCATTATTTCGTCTTAGCCGTTTAAAAAACTGAATTTGCGTTAACGGAAGAAAAATGACGCTAACGTTCGAAATATTTCACTTTTACTACGCAGCACCCTACCACTCGCTTTCAGATGTTTTGTGGCAATGGTGTTCAGGACTTTCCGAGCAATTTCTTTGGGACGCGAACAAATTCCGAACTGTTGCTGATAACGTTTCTAAAGATTTGTTCCCATAAATCTTTATGAATTATGGCGCAACACCTCCGTCGAAGCTCTAAATGGCATCTTTTTATCCGACCAATAACTGCTTCGTGTTTTTTTCCTCATCACAACATTTTGCTAATCCCTAAAATCCAACAATATGGTCAAATGACGACAGTGCACCATCTGCATGGATGGCGTCCAAATCTCTCTCACAGCAATCTTAATCGTACTGCCATTTATCTGTCAGGAAGCGACCATTTAATACTCGTGTATACGGGGACATGTTTTTCGTGGTAAATGGGGACGGAGTATAAATATTGACGTACATGGCCGAGAGACGATACCCCCATATGCTACGATGAACAACGGAGAAGTCACTGAGATAAGAGGCAACGCGTGTGTACCGCGTGGTGCCTCCGTTACAGCTGGAGGTCTTTACCTCCTTCGTTCTAGAGCGAAAAACCTGTTCGTGGACGTTAACAGAATATTTAGAATCATCGAAACAGCCCGAGAAAAGCATGCCAGAGCCGGGATTGAATGTCCTGTTGCTGTGTTGGATACATCCGAGACATAAGCAACGACGTTACGTATTGTCCGGCTTCAATTGTAAGCATTAATTGAATTTTTTCTCTGCGCTGCTAAGTGGAATAAGTTAGATCTAGTTAGTTCTGTCGGCGTGGAGGGAACTGGATCAGTTTCATGAGGACACTTCGACCTTGTGCCGCCAGCAGCTTTCGACACGTCTGGCAGGACATGATTTACATTTTAATTCCGTCCGATGCATGGGATTCACTGATTAAGAAAAATGCACTGTTTAATTATATCTGAATCAGATCTAACATGTGAACATCCCGAGTCGGAATCGGAACTTACCAGTCTTCCGAAAAATATTAATATCTCTTCTATTTTGCATAAAAGTGCAAATTTGAACATGAAAATAATGTGATCAGAAACGCAGCCAAAGGAATATTGTGAACATCTTTTTGTATTCCTTCATAAATAATTGGATATTTGAACTGAGAAAAAATAAAGAAGACCTTACTAAAGAAGAATTACTTATCACCAGTTTTGAAATACGACAGAACATCGATACTAAAAAAGAATACTCGTATTTACTTCGAGGAACAGGTCAGTTTACTTGATTAGAGAAAATGACCCAGTACCGGAAACCTATTCAAAGAAACGAAAGCTCAAGGTAATTGTGGAACGCATTTTGCTTTCCTCCATAACACCGATATGGGATCAACCGTTCCTTTTTTCTTTATAATTAAAAAAAAACATGGGGTGTCATTTCGTTCCAGATGAGAAACCTTGGTGAAAATCTTACATTTAATGTGAGAATTTCTAATCTGAAAAATTTCTCCGCTTCAAGTTAAAATCAAGTTTCAACCTCTACTCAACAGCATCTAACCAGAGAGCCGTGAGGACGAAGGAGTAACCGTTGCATTGGCTATCTTACGAGCTTATAACCCCGATACCAACCCTAAGTGGTGTAAAGGAAAAATTGAATTTCGAAGAACAAAAACTCGTGCAATCAAGGCAGCAAATATTAAATTAAAAATTCAACAATGTGACCATTAAATCAAGGAAAATACTAGGGTTTAAAAATAATGATTACCCACATTTAACTATTTTTAAATACCCATAACGTCAGCCAGCGCTTCCGTGGGGACACAATTTGAGCCGCTTTCCAGTTTATAATTAATATAAAAAGACAGTCATGATACTCAGATTATAATTTCTACACATACCTAAACCGCAACGCTAATACCAACGTGTTACGAATTTTTAGGATGCATCTACAACTACAAGATTTCTTTGAAGGAAATACATGAAATATTATTGGAAATAAGATTGAAGAGTATTTTCAAAAACATTCGAACAAATTGTTTACGAAAATACCTTTGACTCCCAATTAGGGATTCGGAGACTGTTTTGTATGAAATCGATACTACTTCACATCAAATAGAAATTGCGCTTGACTTCGCGAAGTGTAGCTGAAACAGAAAACTATCCATAACCTTACACACTAATTTTTTAGTCAAAAACTGAGAACGTCAAATAAATAACTCAGCTTCAACATCTGCCACTGAATCAGATAACGCTTTGTGTAAGTTCTCATTATTTCCCTATAAAATAAAACCTTGTTCTTTTCTGTAGTTCATTAAAATACATCACAATTTTCACAGTACAATGGTGCCCCCAAATGAATTGGCTATTTCTTGGTTTCCTTTCCGGTTTGGAAATTTTACATGTCAAATTATTACGAAATCTTATACGCCATTGTTTTCTTCTCTCATATCAATCAAACAAAACTCGACTGAATCGGGCGCCGTTCTGCGAAATTTCACAATGCTTTTTCCATAATATACCAGGCTGGTACTTTTCCACAGTACTTATTAAGATGCATTACTGGTTTTGCCGTGATGCGGCATCATTAATTGTAGAAAAAGGGTTCCTCTTCCGGTTGGCTGCAAAAAGGTTATCACCGGGCTCATAAAATACCGATGTTTCCATTAGGGCTACCATTTAAGCTATTTTACTTTCCTGGGAGGGAAATAGCTTCAATAATTGATTTTCTCCGCTACGTGATGTGACGGGCCATTAATATCACGGCATCAGGGAAGCGTGCATGTAAGTAACGTCACTAAAGCTTGATTTGTAGGAGAGGACACAGCAGATAAATACTGCACCCGATTAATCTGGCATTTTAGCTTACTATCAACAGTGGAAAATAAATAGGGCAGAAGAACTTTTTTTAACCAATAAATTCACCCAGTCTCATTGCAGGAATGTAATGTCAAGTTCGGAGATGTTCGATACGAGATGTTGAGACAAAATATATAATACAAATAGACAAAACGTGTACACATAATATATATAATAATATAATACATATAATAATAATACAATACATATAGACAAAATATATAATACAAAGAACATTTTTCAAATAATAAAATAAAATACTTTAATGAACCTATCGAATAGAGGGCGGGTATTATAATTAATAGAGACACAATTAATCACCGACTTAACGGAAAATAATTCCTCGCTTAACCTTCACGATGTGAATTAAAACTGAACTAAAAAAATTACTATAAAATACGAGTAGGTAGCATGAGAGGGAGATATTTTTAGCGTATGGCACTAATGATAAGAACAATTCGAATGGCTTTGGTACACAAATCGCTGCAAGAGTCGTGACATTATTCATGCCTAGGAAAATCTGTATAATCCATTCAATGAATCATAATGAATCAAAATATTGAGCATTGGACCGAAATCAACCTATTGGAAGGCCGTGGAACACAAGCGAAAGCTAAATTCCATAACTAAGGACTGCTATTGGATTTTGATGAGTTCAATGTACGTGAGTTGGAATTCTGTTGGGGTGATACCAACAATACGACGTTTTATTCATCGCAATTCGATGAACAGGGAATATTAGGAATAAAAAATCCTCGCAGCAGATGCCGTATCGTCCAAGCGAAGAAAAAAATAACTGGACTAACGAGGGGTTAAAAATAAGCTGGCGAAGATGCATACGTGAGGGATTATTAAATATGGTATGTTACAGGATATACATGCATGTATTGCATTAATGTTTCTAATAAGGTATAGCGTAAAATTCGTTAGGGTTCCTGAGAGTATCAAAAAACCATTTCCCTTTTAAAATTATAGCAGAAGAGCAAGTACAAAATGGGAAAATGAAAACGTTCGTACATATATTTTCAATGTAAATGCTCACATCAAGTCCTCAATGACCATTTAATATTTCACGAGATAACTCTTGCCGAGAATATGATCGTTACTGATAATCCTTAAAATAACGGCAGACTTGGTTCAGCGAAATATGGATTATTTTAAGGGAGTTCTATACTGGATGGGTGTCAAATGAAATAGTTCTTGGGTGTTCGGCAGCTGGCAATGGGGAAGGTGATTACGCGCCGGGACGCAGCCCGCACGGCGTCAGCAGCGGCATGTCAAGCGCTGCCAGCATACTCAGGACAGCTTCAGGAAAAAATATTGATATTTCTTCCCCAGGGAACTTCTAAAATGGATCATTTACCCTTAGGACGATTGTTTCGTTTCACAAAGCATACTCCTCCTTCTAGCTGCACTCGTACACCTAGATGTGATCACGGATCTTGCAAATCAGCTCCAATGACATTTGGAGGATCGGGATAGTGCGTTGGTAGAGGCCCAGTCGAGTCCCAGCGGTGGCAGGATTTTTCAGTGCTATCCTGGACTCTAATTGGAGTGCATGTGGAGAGTACTTCAAGGGGAGTACGCCGAACGTCGAATGGGACGTTACATTCTGGACCCCCTGGCACCTTTAGTTTTGAGCAGGCTCACGGGTTGGGTGGCGTTTCTTCCATTCCCTGATATCCTACTCCTAACAAATTACCCACCTATTCCCAATGGCGTAAATATCCTTAGCTTTCGGTCACCTCAGCTCATAACTCCTAATAATACTATTAATTCACTGATTCTTCGTCTAGTTGCGACGATTTGGTTTCCCTATCTCTAAAGCAAGCGCATTGCGAAAACCCGTGATCGAGGACAATGTCCTCCTCCAGCAACCGGCAGTGGTACGTATTATCCGGCAACGAGTGACGTACTTATTCACAAAAAAATGAAACTTCTGAGGGAATTTAGTGCCCGGTGGGCATGGCATGGATCGAGGCGGTTGGATCAGGCCATCCCTTCTTCAGGGGTCGGTAAAAAGCGTGCAAGGGGAGCGTCCCCATGCCATCTACGACTTCAAATAGGGGCGCAAACGGTCCAGTCGTGGAGTTGGAACGGACAATAAACACACGCGCTCATGGCGCTAACGACCATTATTAACCACTCATTTCCCTCGGCACAACCATCCCGTTTCGCCTTAGGCGCATGGGTGGTAACAGTAGAAGGCTGGCCTTCAAGGCAGTGAGTCCAGGTGTAGCTAACTTCTCCTTGAGGCGGGTTTTATCCGTGATTTCGTAATGAGAGAAGCCGCTAAGTAGATAGCAAAGCGTTCAAAAAGTTATGTACGGCACGTAATTTTGCAGTAATATCACAACAATGGAATAAGTAATCCTAACCCCCTCCCGGCTCTAAAATTATTATTCGTGAAAAGAAAAGGAGAACAGCTCGCGGCCTATAATTATGGTTTTTAGCCTCCTATTTGAGTAATCTTTGGGCCAAGTGACAGGTATTTCGAAGAAAAATCCCACGCTCTCGCCCGCTGATACTACATGCCAGCCAGAAAAAGTAATACCTCATATAAATTAGTATAAATCATTATTAATGGGAATAGTTGAACACATTTATCGGGGAGAAGAATAGAATAACAACTGTCTCACGAGTTCAATTCTGAATGATTTCTTAATAGATATTATCCATTAGTACAGTTAGATTTGAATTATACTCTCTTGCAAGCAGGAAAAATTGTCATTCCTCTTCAACTCGTATGCATGAACAAGTTGAACGAAAATCAACGAAGTCCCTCTGACTGGACGGTTATGCAGAGGTCCTGGTCTGCCTTCCGATTCTACCCGATCTCTCCAACACGTCAGCAACGCATATAACAACTCCTCTTGCAGAAGAGTGGTAATTTATATCCATTCACCACCACTCAAAGTAAATCCCGTACGGAACAATGGGAGGATCCGGACTTCCTCCAAGGAGGGAAGATGACTGGTCAGTTACAATTGGCATTAGTAAATTTCTTGAACCGGTTGCGAAATATTGAAGTTTATGTTTTCAAAGAAAATTAATTTGCAGTAGTAGCAACAGAAGCACACGTGCTCACCAAGCGCGGATATATATTGAGAAAAGGATGATGTCTTAGCAAGAAAAACTTGGTACGATAGCAATCAGTACTATGGTCTGGTCACAGTATTTCATCACAAAGACTTCGCTACTGGATTTCCAAAGGGAAAACATCGTCTCTCATGGATCAGAACTTTTTAGGAAGGCCATAAACAATATTGGAGCGGCATTTTTAATAAAAATAATAAGATTTCAATCCGAAATCCACCATTTACGGAATCAATTTACACTTGACAAACCTCAAAGGATAAATTTATCCTTGCATTATTTAAACTTAAAAAAAACTTTCCATGGCCATACAAGATATTTGTTTGCATTAAATGTTACTTATTTGGAGGTTTTTACCTATCTAATAATGCGAACGGTGATGTACTGCAATTAATTTGCTAGTTCGCCTCTTTTAACTTACATACAGCAATCCCTGAACAGGAGAGAAGGAACTTGAAAGTTTTTTTTCGGCATTATTTATCCCGTTTACCCCACAATTAGCATCCACCTTCGACCGACGCACGGAGCGAGGATCCCTTGAGGGCAATTACAAATGCTCACTCCCAGCCCAAAGATCCCCCCCGCCCTATTTTGCAACTCAAAGAAGGAACGGGAACAATTTATCGACAACGGAGTGAAAACAAGGAATGGCGAAAGAACGAAATAATGAGAGGATCCACTGCACCGTCAGGCGGAGATGGGAGGGAAACGCTAAGGGCAAGAAGGCCAGGGGACGGCCACGAAGGGGAAGTCTAACCAGCACCCGCCCGTGGCTCCGCAAAAAAAACCAATGTGAACAGATTAAGAGGGGGAGAGTAATGGGACGAGATTAAATCGCCTGATTGGCGAGCGTGAGAATTGCCCAGGCGCAAAACACGATCGAAGAGTTAAGACCGCTGCGATTACAACGTGGAGAAAAAGTAACGCGAGCTCGTGACGACAGCTAGACTCACGTTTCGTCCGGGGACGCACACCACGTGCCACCGACGAAACTCATTGGCTAAGGCAACCCACGTGTCATCCGATGATTGATAACCGCTTCTTTCGAAGTGGTTATCCGTATTTCTCCGGTGGAGTAAAACTCAACGGAACGCTGATCGAGGCGAGGCCGAACGATAGTTTTTCTTCATTGCAAAACAATAGGAGGGCTGTCAACCGTCCCAACAGCTTCCTATTCCCGGACGGACCTGCTGATACTTTTCCATTGGCGAGAACACTTCAAGATATTTCCAATAATTGGCCACTGAATGCGGGTACCTGCTGTTTCTCAACGCAAACCCTTACTTAACTCTCACCCTCACGCATATGTGTGAACGGAAATGTTGCGTTGCCCCCTGAGTTCCTCGAAGTAATGAAGAAAACAATTCACTTTGGCCTCGATATAGATTTGAAGTACGAATGACAATTAGTTGACTCTCACTCACTTGGTGGAATTCCGTGTCAGAAAAATATCACGGAGAATTTTAATTCACATCACCACTGGCTTCAACGAACTGCAACCCTAATCTAGTGACTGGATATAGAGTAAAGCACATATGATCGTGAGGACCAGCAAGAAAATTAAATTTTCTTAAAACCTCCCCATGAATTGTTTCCAAAACTGAAAGAAATGACACCAAGATACAATTAGCAACACATAACAGGATGACTTCGTTATTTGATCAGTAAGGATTTATGTATGCGTAGATTTGATATCTTGTTCTCCGGTGTATAACGAGCTGTGAAAGAGATTAAACAGCTTCCGCAGAATGGAACAACAGTTTCCAAACACGTTAAGCGTTGACGCATCGTAATATCTGTTGTGACAAACCACAGCTTCGCCTAATGGACGAGAGAAGGGCAGTAGGAAAAGGGAATAGAAGATCAAAGAACGTTTCATTAAATCCGTATAAAAAACGTTCTCATTTCATCTCCTATAATTTTAATGTAGTCGCTGATCCACAAGCCGTCGACGATGATTTTATTTTCGGATGGCATTCTTGGTCTCCTGCTCTTTTTTATACCCCTCGCGAGCTAATTCGGTGATATACGGTCCCAACGCAAAACCAAAAGGAAATTACATTTCAAAATACCCATATTCTGAGCATAAGACGGTGGTGGTGGAACCCAAATACTCTTTGTTCGGATTAAAGCTTCGAAAAACCTCATTAAGGTCAATGAATCTGACCCCAATACGCTTTATTTCTGTCCTTTGAATGCGGCGGTTGTGCTAATTCTGCTTCCCAAAAATAAGAGGAACATTAACGTAGAGTTATATTTTTAGGTTCACTTAAAACCTTATATATTGTGGTGTCAGGGACAAGAAACTCCCAAACCCGACCCGAAAATATTTCTTGCGTATAACACAGCTATACGTCGCGTTCCATAAGTTCCATTTTAAAATTATAATGCACTTTTTCCCCAAACATCTTACATTTTTGGCATTAATCAATACGCGTGTAACATGTGAAATACTATATAACTACCTGTAATTATGTGGCAACCGTCGAGCACAAATCACCAGCAGAAGCACGAATACTAAAATTCGAACGAACGAACATTTCGTAGCCGAAAACCTATCGTGAACCAGCAGGTGAAAATAATAATTTCACCGCCAAAGATCAATCGCAAAACAAGACAGCAATACGCGAGTGAAGAAACGATTAAATTACTCCAAAAATTCAAGCACGTCTTCATTCTTTCGCCTAAAATTTTAGAGCATTCGCCGTTTTTAAAGAGCTATCCCGAATTACTTCCGGGTGAGATGTTGGGGAATGAATGCGGGTGGTGAAACTAAAGACGAGGAGAAGGAGATGGGACAATATTGGAACACGAATACCGATTCTACGAGAGGGGGCAAGGGATCGGGGATGGGGTAGAGTGTGCCGAGCTCTTACCAATGGCAGCCCGTCGTGACAATCTGGCGAAAACGAAGGTCGGCGCCTGTTGTGACGTCTCCGTTCGTAAATCTCCAGTCAGGCGATGACTTTTTTTTCTATTTTCTTTTTTTTTAAAGTCTTAATCAACGCTGAAGGATTCTGGAAAGTGTCAACGAACTCCCAACCACTACACGACGGAGAGATCCTTTAAGGCCACGGCGGTGGTGATACGATAGTAGTGAAACGATGTCACGGGAATGTGAACACAGTCCGTATGGCAAGCAAACAGGAGGTGCACCTTTCTTTACACGTAATTTTCGTTACGTTGCAGTGGCATTAAAGCACACGAAAGAGAAAATTAACTCGACATCAAGTATTTACAATTACGAACTGGAATGAAAAATGCCACAAAACAATGGCCGGTGGTTTGAAACGGCGAACCAATGGTATACGCGAAAATATTCGATATCAATAGTTCACTACTCTCAATAAAATCTATTAAAACTTTTTCTAGTAAGCTCACAAGTTGGAGCTTGAGTCCTCTGTCATCAATGTTGTTTGAATGGCCGAGTATACCTTGACGAACGCACACAAGTATTTCCTAGCGATCTAAAATTGCAAGGATCTATCATACCATACCTAAGGACAGTAAATAATTTAGGCTTAACCATAAATGAAACATTATCTTGGACTGATCATGCAATTGCTATCTGCAGAAAAATTAACTCATCCCTGCATTCACTGAAAAGGTTAAAGCACATTGCTCCCCCCTCCTTAAAGATGCTTCTTGTGTCCACTCTTCTCATACCCCACTTTGATTACTGTGATGTAGTATACCAAAACCTTTCAGGCGAACTAAAAACCAAACTCCAGAAGACCCATAATTCCTGTGTGCGGTTCATATGTGATCTTAGGAAGTACGATCATATTTCCGACTCATTTAATAGAATATCCTGGTTAAAGCTAGAAGGCCGCAGGCATTTACATATTCTTTCACTTCTCTACGGAATACTTTCAAAGCACACACCTAAATATCTATATAAAAACTTCCTCTTCATCAACTCAATCCACAACAGAAATACCAGGGGTAATAATAAACTTCTTGTCCCACACCATCGCACGGAAATCTATCACAAATCTTTTCATGTTACAGCATGCCGTCTGTGGAACTCTCTCCCAGATGACATAAAAAACTCTTCATCAACAACAACATTTAGAAGAGCACTTGACAAGTTCATTTTCCTCAGGTACTTAACTTAACCAGTATCCCTCCGTCATTCCACTCAGCTGTTATACAGATGACTGTGTCTACTTTGTTTTTTACCCTGCTTTTTGTTTTGTCATCTCAAGCGGTAGGAGTTTGCATAATTATTTTTAGAAACATCACGCTTCTCATTACTCCGCATGTGTTGTCAATGTATTTAATTTCTCCAATTCAATTTCAGTAACTTAATAATATGTATACTCTGTAAAAATGATTGTTACAATGTACATGTATCTTTCCTCTAATTAATAGGGTTTTCGCAGGTTTTTCACACCCCCCTTCTCTTCGTGGGTGTTTTTCCTGCGTGGGTTTTTACTGGTTGAGCAATGCCACGCTCTCCCTAGCTTTTCCCACAAACCTCATTCTTTGCTTAGACTTTCCTCATTTTATTGTCCTCTATCTTCACTGTCATTTAATTTGAGTATTTGAAGGAGTATTCTTAATTTATATATGTATATGTATGTATGTATGGGTGTGTATGTGCGTACTTATGTATGTATTTATGCATGTGTATGAATGCTTGTATGTATGTTTTATGTGTGTATATGTATGTGTGTGTGGATATGTATGTATATGTGTATGTATGTGTATGCATATAGGTATATATGTGTGTGTATGTGTATGTATGTGTATGTGTGTGTCTATATATATGTATATACTTTTTTCTTTTCGATGTGCAAATTTGGATTAATGAATTTATGTCTATCTCTATGTGTTTATGTTTAGATTTGAATGTAATTGTAAGTTTAAATGGCTAATATAATATGTATATGACGATGGGTTAAATGGAAGAAGGGACCATTTGGTCTCAATTTCGCCCAAATAAAGACCATTACCTATCTATCTATCTATCTATCTATACTCAAATTTAAATCCCTTTTATATCGACTTTCCATCATTTGTATGTATTCACAGCTGACGCGCGTAACCATGTGAACTATAGTTGTACTTTGTACCTCGATATTTTGCAAATAAGCCCAAAAAAGAACAATCACACAATTAAACAGAAATAAACAGACAAAGGATACCTTGTGATAGTTAGGCATGTGTGAATCGTGATTTGCAAATAATTTTCAACTCGGTGGTCGACGCTGAATGAAAATGTTATGAGAAAAGACGAGTTATATTCAGCTCTTCTCTCATTAGCGCTCCAAGTATCGCCGTCTTATAAACTCATGAAAAAAAATGAACGGGAAATCCTACTTTGCGAATTGAAAGTCCCTGCAGAATCATCCTGAGCGAGTTATAACTCTGATATTAATCGAAGATAATTTGACAAGAAGCACAAACTTTTTCAAGACACAACGGCAAGACATATATTTAAATATATGCTCAAAAAGAAATATTTCCTTTATATATATATATATATATATATATATATATATATATATATATATATATATATACTATATACATATATATAGATGTGTATGTATGTATATAATGGATTTCCTGCTATGCAAGTTGTTGATTTATTGACTGATAAACATCAGCCAATAATTCAACCACAACGGGCATGTCACAAGTCACGGTAGTGGCGAAAATTTCTTCCCCCTTTGAATTCCGTGATTACATAATAAGAATGCGTTGAGTACGACCGGTGAGGATAGATAGGGAGAAATAAGGTTTTTTGAGTACCCTGCAAGCCATCACTAGGAAGTGTGGCAGGAGGTGAACACACACCAGACTCTGATGGTGTCGGCAAAGTACTGTCCTTGACTCTTCGATTTCAATTCTCTGAGAGTAGAGCCAACTTATCGTTCTGCGAGGCCATTGATCTGATAAAATACATAAGCGAACGGAAGACTTGTTCGAAGACCAATAAACCAGGCTTCTGTTGTTTTGGCGTCGTGGCGGCAAACGCGGCAACGTTCGCAGCCAAGAGGGCGCAATGCGGGATTTCCTTTTTACGGAGGCGATTCATTTATTTTCCCCATGGAGACTGGCGTCCTCCCCGGTACTGGTGCTACCTCTCGAAACTATGAACGAAAATGTTTTCAATTTTCATTTGACAGCATTTCTTGCATCAGGATGCGAGTGATAACTGAGGAAATATTCTCCACCCCCAAACAAAATAGTACACAACATCCTTTTAAGAGTAGATTCGTGGCTCATGAATTGTCATAGGATGTCACAAACTAACTGACCCAACAACAAAAACAACGTGGACAGAAAAACGTAAATCCGAGATCCGTGATAACTCTGCATTAAAATATTTCATTTTCTCTAGTCACTTCGGTTGCATATTCAAACCGATATCTGAATCACCTGAATAATTATTATGATAAGACTTCAGGACTAGACAAAGTTTATATTGCGTTATTTTCCTATCATTTTCATGGTATTTCAAGAGGTCTCGGCACCAACTCTATGATTAATTATTATTGCAACAGTATCTTGTGTTGTTGAGACAATTATAGGTCAAAACCATAACCATCGACCATTCAGATCCAATAAAACACGTTTAATATGAACATTCGCGATATGAAAAATTGGTCCTTCAGCAATCAATTACTTTCATCTCGTTATAAACCTCATGATATCAAAGAGACGTTATCCTCAGTCACGACCTCTCCTGAGTGAAGCACATAAGGAGAACATGTGAACAAGCTAACTTAAAATCAGGATTTATTAGAATAGTCTTGGAGAAATGTGACGAGAAGGTTAAAGAGCAAATGTTATCTTTCGCTGGTTAGGCCTAATTTGGAATATGCTGCTAGAATATGGGATCCTCATGAAGCTGGAGAGATTGCCCAAACGGATCGCGTGCAGCGTAGAGGAGCTAGATTTGTACAACGTTTTTAGGATAAATTGAGTGGCGAATCAAAAATATCAGAGTAGGTAGGTTAGGAATTACTCACGGTTAGGAGGTTAAATTACAGATTGAAGCTCGTGCATAAGTTGGAAGGATGTCTCTTTAGCGATGGTATTGAAGTAGCATTAATACCCCCCCCCCTTACTACGGTAGGAGATATCACGGAAAGAAAATTAGAGAGATAAATGCAGAACAGATAGATTTAAGATGACATTTTTCCCACGAACAATTAAATAGAAAACATAATAACGTTATCCGACGGCGACAGTGGGGGAAAGTATTTTGCGTCAAAAATAGTCTGGTGTATATCACCCCCTGCCACACACCTGCCATCGCCTCTATTGCGGCTGGCGGGGTCTAACGTATGGAAACATTTTTTTTACTAGCTTGAGAAGAGCAGGTCGCATCGGGTCGGAGGTGTAAAAATTAATCATTTGCTTCAAAAAAAAACCAAAACAATTCACGCGAGCGAGGAATTGACATGGTCGAGCTCTGAAGTTTCATAATGATTTTCCCAAACCACCGGGAAACGCCACGCGCGTGACCGATGAAAAAGTCAACCATTACTTATTCACGGAGACACTTCGCCCTCGCCCACGCTCATCGCACTCGAAGGTCCAAAACGGGCCGGCCGCTTCAAAGGCATCGGTCGGTGGGTGGCTAGGTCAGCCTACATTCTCACCGCAGTGACCATCGAATGAAAGGCCGTATTTCGAGAACTTAGTCTCACCCTCTCTCCCGGTCGAACGACCCAAGCAGCGTTCTCCGCCGCCCGACCCGACCAGCGATTATGCAGGCGGCAAGGGCACCTGCTTACACACCACGCTAGTGAAGGCTGGCGGGCCTGGACTGAGTGAACCAACCGGGGTCGCGGCTAGATCGTGTTTGACTGCATAGGACTAGAGATCTAAAGGGATAAGAAGAAGAGAGGACAAGAGGAGGGGTGTCTGGTGCCCGAGGTAGTGATGAATCCCTGAAGGAAAACGTAACGACAACTGGGCGCCGCATGAACGAACTCCTTTCGATGAACTTTCGGATTCGCACGGTATGAAACTCTAGCGCGGCCTCACCTTTCATCATCGTTTTGCGATCGGATTCCCTATAGACTTCCCGAAAGAGCCAAATAAGAGAATTTTCCGATTGGATATCGATTTTAGTGCGAATGATTTCGATTACTTACCACGTACGAATTATTAAATAGATTTTTAGAATCTGGCGCTTCCGGATCTTCTGCCCTCTTTGCCAATCTCTTTTATTTTACTTAGATCTTCAGTTAAAAACCAATTCCGCCACATTTTCCCGAGCACCTTTGCCCCAGGTTTTCCAGGGTCGGCCTCTGACTTACTTGGATTCCATATAAATACGATATTATCATTTGAATCGACTCGCCGGCGAACGATTTTGTGAATATAGTATATCAGCACAATGTGATCCCAATCGATTTTTCCCATCGTCCATCAACATCTAGCACTGAAAACCGTGACCTTGAAAGAATAGTATTTTCTAAGAAGATACCACAACCTCGCAAGCCCTTTCCTTGGACTCATCCAGCAGTGATGGGAGATGAGAACCGTGTTGCAATCAGTGGCACCAACCTAACTTGTTAAACGTGAAAACTACGTACAATGATTTTCTTAGACAAACATATTATGATTTACAGCTCTTATCATAAAAATGTAAACATTTTAATCTGAATGCCTTGAGGTTGGTTAATGGAAATTAAAAACACGATAACGCATTTCTGTTAGAGACCTTCAAACGAGATGCCTTTCATCATTCAAACCAAATGGACCGCGGAAGAGTAGGAGGGCAAATAGGGGACTGAAAGAGGGGAATAGCTCTACAGCATCGTTGGCACTAAGAGAAAGTCGTTCTTTGTATTAGCCATAAAATGCAAAGATTTAACAAAAGACATTTAAAAATAAAGAGTGGCAGCACGAGGAAGCTAACCAGTCTCGGTGAATGGAGGAAAGGAGACCAGAAGTCACGGCGACCCGGCGGAGTGAGGGTTGAGTAGACTATATGGGGAGTCGAGGAGCTCGACAACTAAATGATTGACCAATTTTCTGCGTGCTTCTGGGCCTCTTTGATCAAATTAAACGGACGGATTAAATTAGAACCGAGGAGTTACAGAGTAAAAAAGTAGGAGAGGAGAAGACTTTATTAAGTATGAAACGGCTATGGAATAGGATACCTGACGGACTGAACACGTCTTGAGGCGATGAATTAGCTAAAAACTGAAGTCACGGAATAATTGAGTCCGAAAACTAAATATTCTTGATGCTTGAAAGAAAAGGGAACACATTTTCTCCTACATCAACACATATCAAAGCTGAAAATGTCCCTCACCGAGAATGAAAGAAATATTTTCGGACTGGCTACCGCATGACAATTTATTAGATGGGTTTACCTGCGGCAATCCCACGAGAGTTTTCCGTGATGCTTACGTACTGTGTTATTTCGCCGAATGATGCGGGGAAATCCCTAGAGATTTTCTACGGGGTATCCAAACAAACATTTATAACGAATTCCCTTTTCATGGTACTTCATTTAGGCGCGCACGGAGATGAATGAATGAAGATTAATAACCCACCATACAGAGATAAGCAAAATTGTCCTACGACACGCGATTGGAAAAATATAATAATTCACCTCATGCCGGGTTAATACGAAAATGGATCCAAGATTCTGGAAAAGCGAAGACGTGATCACTTCATCGGATAGTTAAAAACTGTATAGCGTATTCTATCAACCGAACACATCAAAGCAATTAAATATGCATAATATGAGTAATTTAAATTCAAGTTTTAATATAATTCAGAGTAATCGTCACTGTAGTACACTTGGTAGTTATCACGGGAAAATACCGACAGCTGAGGCCATTCGCACCATTAGGGATAGGTTGTTCAGTTGATAGTGGTAGAATTTTCAGGAAATTGTGGGAGGAACGAGAGAAACCTTGCGTCCGTATTAGGGTCTAAGGGGACCGAAATTTAAGAGGAGCGTGAACTTCCGACTGCCTGTACTCTCCACATGGCACCTAAACAGATACTGAGCTACAATTTACACGTCTACCACCGTCGTGATTACATCAAGGGCCCTCGGATTCCGAAGCCGGTAGATTTACCACCTAAGCAACCCGATCCCCAAACATTATAATCAAACCATTCACTGCCTCAACGTAGTATAATGACTTATAGAGTCACTCATTTCTCCATAACTCTGACATGGCTGATTTAAGACCTGGATGAGTACGTAATATTTCTGGGAATCACTTAAAGAAATGCACAACTTAATAGTTTCTCTATTCACTCACCTATAGGCAACACACGGAAACCTCCAGAAACCACGCCGCATAATTAATTATCAGAGCTAGGCGTGTCCCGATTGACGCGCAAGAAACAGTCACATTCGTTTTGTTACAAAATTCCCATAAATCCACGCGGCAGCAAGGTGGGGAGCTGGTGTCAGCGTGTGCGCGCGTGTGTTTGTGCATGTGCGTGTGGTGCGGCCGCGTGTGGAGGTGACGGGAGCACAGGGAGTGGTGACAGAGGAAAGGGGAGCGATGGGCTCACCTCTTGCTTCCACTACCTCCCCAGCGGGCTTAGGGATGTGGGCGTTGGGGGGGGGGGGGGGGGTGGAGTGGGGGAATGCATTGCAGAGGTGGTCTCGGGATAAGGAAACCTTAGTTAACGGGAGAGCAGCTATATTGACGGCGGTTGACGTAAGGCCTGTGTATACACAACTGCGCAAGAGAGCGGAGGAGAGAAAGAGATGGAACTGCGGGACCAGAGTTGATGGCAGTGGGCGTTGGGGAGGGGAGGAGCAAGGGGGTAGGGGGGTTGGAAGCGGTAGACGGCACACTTCATTAACCTTAATAACACACCTCTAAGGACTGGAGGGAGGGAAAAAGAAAGAAAGCCCGCCCATCCCACTCCTCTCCCCCACTGTGTTTAGACTCGAGTAGAGATACTGTAGATGGCTGCCTTTCGCCTCGGTGCAGCAGCTATCCTCCCGCGAAAATAAAGAAAAAATCCCACAAGCGACTGACTCTACGTGGGTGACGCTCGCGTGTTCCCAACGACGTCGACATACTGGTAGCTCCGTGGAGTTCGGTGGGTCTTGGTCGACGAAGTTAAAAAATTTTAATCTCGAGCGAAATCTTGAGTAGGTACGATGGCAAGAACATTAAGCACGACCGCGAAGATTTAACAGTGGGTAAAGCACTGACGGATTAGCTAAAAATCATTCCATGTTCCAAGCTACATCGAGTCGACATTGGTTGGCATTTTGTCGCAAAAGTAAATTACGGAAACGTTTCGCGGAAAAGATGAAACAGTATCCATGAATTTCGGTTATCAAAGACTCCGTATCAACTTGTCGAAAAATAAACTCGTTGACAATATATCCCGGTGAGGACACATATGTGAAATGTGTCCCGGGGTAATTATTTACTTTTTAAAGCCTTAGAAATTGAGAAAATCTCCAGCATTTGAATTCCAATGTAAGCAGAGCACTTTGTTTTCGATGCTTGAGCTTTTTAATATCATTCACGCCAAATCCGGCGTGGCGAATACACCCTCAAGTTAGTCCATCTCTCTAAATGTATTGAGGAGAGAAAGAGCTGAAAAATTTATTTTATATAAAAATGCAGTTCATCCGCAGCTATCAAAGTAAGAGGGTTTCACTTACAGATTTATTCGTCGAAATACATTCTGCCTAATTCAGACCATTCCATCTCTCTTATAATTTTATCTATCTACAAGCTAATCTCTAAAATTCTCATTGCACCAGCAATACTCTGCCGAAAGAGTGAAAAACGCAATAAGGTTTTGGTTTAGAAGTAAAAACTGTGAAGAGAATTACTCTGGCATCATATAAATGGGGACGTCAGGATACAATTCCTGTTGTTGCCAAGCGTTGCTGCCAACTGCCCTCACGACGATCATACAACTGTTTTGCAAGCGCACAATTGTTCCATGCAGTGCCATTCCGTGTGGCGCGAGTGAAGCGTCTTCCCTCGTCAAGAGAGCGTTGGCGGAAAAACAGGACCGTTTGACGCACGTGTCGGCACTGAACAAGGTCGTGCAGACTTCTCTACGGTTAGCCGGAGAGTGAAAAACAGGTCAAATATAAAAGAAGGGATAATTTATCGATTCGAAAAGCAACCTCTTGCCGCAAGTGCTCGGTTCTCTGGGGGAAAATGATGGCTTTTCTTAAGGCATCGAAGAGAACCCATTAGGGTATATTTAAGACTAATTGACTCGAGTAATGAAGCCTCCGAAAGGGCGCTGTTCCCAAGTTTTACATCATCATTGTACCGCCTCACTTTCTGAGTTTACGGAAACATGAACATTTCGTACACGTTTTTCGAGCCAACAATTCTACATTTTGCGGATGAATATTTAGATTCGTTTGATTATCGAGCGAAAGAATTAGGCACTTCAAGGCTCATTAATGAATACAGAACCCAAAAAAATAACACTGTAATGCTTTTTAAAAGGAAAACTGTACTACATTACGCATAAAAGAGCACATTGAATGTTTAAATCACACGTCCCCGGTATACGAGCCATTCCCGTCCCCATATATCTACTTATATCGGATTCTAAATTTAAAATTTCCAAATATAAAGGCATTTTCACAATACTGCGAATATTAAAAAAAATTAAATCCATTATTGGGCGTTTTTGTTACTAGCCACGAAATCAAAATACCAATAATAAGCGTGATTGGTAAGCAACGATGGCCGCGGTTTTCTACCCCGTATTACTCGTACTCATGTGGTTGTATTTGTTTCTGGACAATTATAACTAATTGCAAACAATTAAGAGTAAAAATTATGGTCAGGGCGAATGATTTTTACACTCTACAATTGTTGCATTGTAATGCAACACTTAGCAGATGACTACGTTTAACGTTACTGTCGCGGCATCTCCCGAAGTTCCTTGGATTCATGCTAAACGTAAACGCTCGTAGAGTATACATTACATAATCGTAAAAAAATATGGCCTCATTAAAGAAAAAATACATCCTAAATAGTTAATGCTAAATGTTCTTGAAATATAAATTTTATGATGCTCGCTGAAGATAGCAAACGAATTCCGAAAATGCCTACGTAAAGTGCCGAGCACTAACACGAAAATACGGAGATTCAACCACCTGGAATCACAAGTACAGGGATTCGGGTGAGGTAATGCACACGCTTCGGAGAACCTACGCCCAGGAGAATCGCGAAAAAAGCAAATGAATAAGTGCTGATCAAATTGGAACGTACAAGGAAATTACTGCAGCCGACTGGACGGGAGAGGAGGAGAAATGCGAGCTTGGGAAGTGATGTCTGTCGGGAAACGATTCGAAGGAAAGAATGCCTTTCATAGTGGTTGGAGGATGAGAAACGTGAATGACAGTTTCGTCGTAAACGAAAGAAGTAAGATTAGATGATGGAAAAAGAAAAAGGCCGAAACCCAACGGAGAATTATGATGGAAGGGCATGATGTATCGGCAGGAAATCAATACACCCGCCAGGAGGAAACAAGGATTTACCTCGGAAACATTTTCTTCGACACGCAGAATGTTGAAGAAGTGGCACTCATCTTAATGGCCTCCGGTAAATCCGATTACTGACAAATGGCAGCAGAGAGCTACTTCACCTATTTGTCGACATCTGACTGGTGAAACTACCGTAGAGAGCAGGGAGGAATAAGACCGAATGACGACCTTCAAAACATCTTTACCGAAATTACATTAAAAGGTCCTTGTTTCTTACATTTCCTTGAATCATACACTCCCTATGTGCATATAATATCCCCAAAGCAATCCATAAATAAGAAGCTGCATTCGAAATGGTCACACGATATAAAGACATACTAAAATAAACGATGAGCTTCAGCTTAAAAAAACATAGCACATCCCTATTCGAAAAAAAATTTTGAAACCAACAGTGTCAGCAACAGTGGAATAATCATTGAAGCAACACGACGCAAAAGGAAGGACAGGAACATAATATTTTGACAAAACCAATAAATTTCAATACATTTAATATGATCTCCAAAAATTCTACATAAATTGGCATAGGCAATCTTCTCTAACAACACAGATTTAAGTGCTCACAATGTCGCTAGGAGGGAAGAAATTGACTACAGTTGCGGCACCACTGCAATAAGAGATGGTAAGATACTGCAATAAATCTGAATTTTCTATCCTCTGTACGGACTTATTCTCATTCGTTCGAGAAGTTTATTTTTTGATATTTTTGCCACTCCGACAGATTACCAATGTAACCCGATGGACAGAACAGTACCAGGGCGATAACGCTATGTGCATCTTACAATATATATCTTCATCCTGAGTGGCATTCAAAATACAACACCACAATTACCGTTTGCTATGTGGCCGCTATTTTTTAAATGAAAGCGTTGAGCCCACAGAAGCTACAACAAGAGACAAGTAGGAGACAGTCGGGTTGTGGCGGGGGAAGCGGAATGACGGGTCAAGTGTCAATTGAACCTTAATCGCATTCGAGTGTGAAGAAGGAAATAATGGATTAACCATTTCTCGTCGCCTCTAGTGAAAACACTCTAGGAGGAATTCTCACGTGGTCGCTGATCTAAACTTGATTATGACATGTTTGTCTGCCGCACACAAATCCCGAGTGTTCCAATTTTCAAAGCTGATTTTCCTAATTGGTGATAGCGCTTCTTGTGTCAAGGAGGGAACAGAAGTATTGCATTCCGTCTGCAAGTAAAAAAAACACCAGTGTTGTCACGTATTTTCCAAGTTTCAAGCATAATCGATCACAAACGTGGTCACTTACTATTTCATTCCACGTCTTTATCCATAATGCGATACTATGAATGCACTAAAGCCTATAGAAATCAGCACTTGCCTTTACCGTCTAGGGAGGCACGTTTGAGAGTTTATTCTTGCGAAACTTATAAACTCATATTGCACGGATTTAACCTATATTCTATGTTAATATGCCGAATTATTTCTTAACCACAGAGAAAGGCAAGAATTTCAAATAGAATTTCAGACGTATGGTATATATCCCCACTGTGACAAAACTTTTCGCTAATAACTTCCAACCAGTGCTACTGATTCAGCGGGATTCGTTTTCGAATACACTAATAGTAGAATCATTAACTATGGGAGCGGCCTATGGTTCAATTGCCACCCGAGCAAACTATGTTAGCATGGGAATGAATGCTACGCTCTTTTCCGAGTGACGCTTTTCCATTACGAAAACTGACAGCAAAATTATCATCCAACACAACAAATAATTCATGTCCAAAGCCTTGCTTCGCTCTGGGTTAGAAGTAAAGGTTCACAAAGGTCCAGGAGGAAATACAGTAGCTATTTCGGTCCCAACTTGGTGCTCATACGAGCGATCTCGACACTAGGCAAGAGAGACCATGGCCAACTCCAAGCAATTTGGCTACTTCACCTACGGCGTCCGTCTCGTTTTTCATGTGCCGAAGAATATTCATATTCATACCCTTCATATTAACTATCCTTGCGCATTTGTAATAAGGATGCACAACAACTTAACTTTGCGAAATAGCAAGTAAATGGCAAAAACTATAAAGCAATCAAACGTTATTGGATAAAATATGAACCAAGGAATGATTCATCATTTACCACATCAATACGCTGTTTAGAGCAAAAACGTGAATAATATATAAGTAAACTGTTTTCAACTTCATAGATTATTCACTGTAGATGTATGGGACTTATGAATGGATCGATAACTGAAGTAAAACTTAGGTGGAAATTTCAATCTGTATTTCCTCTCTACCTCTTAGATCGTTTCCCTAATGCGTCCACAAAGACAATCTAGGCCGCCACTACGATACAATTACCCTAAAAGTCGTACTTTCTCGCCTCTGCTTCCCTGCATCCAAGTCCAAGTTATACAGAAGTGGTCGTCAATGACGGCCGTACCGCTTGTAATTGCTGTAAAATTTCCCATATCATGGTTTCCCTATTACCGATATTGTTGTCACATTCGTTGACTCCCCATACGTTTCGCAACACGCACTTGATGTCGATTGGTTCCGAAAAGTCATCAATTTAGAAAGATGATGAACGAAGTTTGGAGGCTTGTGAGGCGTGGATACGGATATAAAGAGAGAAAATGAGTCGGATTGAAGGTAAAACGAGCGAAGAGATTTCTTTTTAATGGGATCTGAGAAATCGCTGGAGGAAATTCGAGGGGAGGGGGTATAGAAGAGAAATGACACTCGAAAGTGACACTGAGGAGTAATGAAGTAAATAAAAAACAACAATAAAGTGTGGCGGATGAGAGAACAATAGGTATGCCTAAAAGAAGGACAGAATGAATAGCCAATTTGAATGAGAGTGCAGATTTAATGCATAGCAAAACAGAGATAAGTTGTTAGGAGGCCGTTTTGAAACCCAACTAAAAACCAACGGTTTTTGGGGACCAGCCAACAATGGACAGCACAAGTACTTATTGAAACCACAAAACTATATAAAGAGTTGATGACTATATAAAGCACGGACACCGGTGTTCTTTTTTTAACCCTACCGCGACATTTCAGACCGATCAAATATTTTTCAGAGAACCTTAGCTCCACCACCATAATCGTCCACTTGAGGGTGATTTGACAGCTGAGAGTTGAGTTCGCACTACGCCCAACGGCGCGTGAAATCACGCGCACTCGGAGTGGGACCCGTCCCTACCTAACGGCCATATGGTCTCTAAGATAAATCTGGTACCCAGAAAACATCACACCTTAGGTCTAGTTGAATGAGCCCTGAGGCACGAACCGGAACTAAACCAATGACTCCGCCATCAGCTGCCGAATGTTTTAAAACCAATAGGCCGTTTGGCAGACCAGACGCATCCTAAAATAAGACAATTCCAAAGTGTACCTAAGAAAGCTTGGACCTTGTTACAATGCTTGGAAAATTTAAGATGCATGTGCTCAGCACTGGAACTTGTGGCAAAGTCAGTTTGGGTACCAACATAAAGTGCATCCTTAGGTCATCCGCAACTCCCAATAAAATATATTAAAACATAAATGTTCAGGGGGTCCGTTGATTGATTGATGTATATGTATTATCAATGTTACCTTTCACGCCAAAAACATAGGTTGAGTTAATCATATTTCCCATTATCTCCGATTCGACATATTTCAAGAATTGATAATCACGTATGGGGATAAAACATAAAACTTTATGAGTTTCACGAAAAAATCAAGACGATAGGATATCACGGAGACAGCAAATGAAGCTACAAATGTTTCTCGTACGCGGCGAAACCGGTCGTATAGCGTTAAAGTTCTCGTACAGTTTTCACTGTCCCCAAAATGAAATTTTTTAAAACTGAGCTGGAAACCATTTATCGGTGTATTTGAAATCATCAGCTGCAGTTGGACAAAAATTTTAAACAGTGAGACTCGTATTTTAACGCGATCCGACAGCAACCATAAACAAAGCATCAATTTCTGAGAAGACACACAGACATACATCCGTCTTTCGTCCTAGTTCCCCTTCCAGATCCCTTCCTCCCACCTCCACCCTTTATGGGGCTGCAGTGATGACCACCACCGCCACCCCCCCCCCCCCACTGATCGGAAGTTCCTTCCTCACTGCTCGGCAGCTGGACGCCAATGCGCAGACGGGGGGCATCGACATCGCCGCAGCGTTGAAACACCGCGGAGCCCAAGAGAGAGAGAGAGAACCCCCGATGCCTGGGTAGTATCGTAATCGGTGGCAATTTGATTCGATTGGTCGTGTCAATAGGCACGTCGGAAACATTTCGTCAGTTCGTAAGCGACGTGGTGGGGGGATGGGTGGGGAGGGGGCTCTGGGGTGGAGGTGGCGAGTGAGAGAGGAGGCGTTGCAAGCAGGAAGACGAGGGAGGCGCAGTCGGAGGAGGTGGAGGCCAAGAGGAAATGAATAAGAAAGGGAAATACGAGTGAAATGATTGGGTCGGGGAGAGAGGGTCGCATGTGAAACAAAAGTTGGGGACCCGTGCGAGCCAGGATGATGTGTGAGCAACCACGAGGATCCCTTTTAAAATAGGAATATCCTGTCGACGCTACCCCGTTGTCTTTGGGTCACCATAATCCCGATGACCAAATCCTGAAAGCCGGAACCGCTACAGACGTGAATTTGGGTGTGCACGTTCTTGCCCCACACCCGCGAGACCTCTACTATCTAGACTCGCATTCCCATCGGGGTGATTGGGGACTTGAGCCGGGAAAATGCATCGATCTATGTGTATCGATAGGAACATGAATCCATTGTGAACAAATTTCACACCTCAGGACCTTAGGCTCAAAGGAGTAGGTCAGCGCATAAGGTGTAAATGAGAGAACATCGGACCGCGATTCACCCGATATTCTTGGAATGGAAAGATTCATGACATACACCCATAGGCCATTTTCAAACAGGATTAAAGCGTACCTATATCAGCGAATAGCTTTCAAGGATCCAAATACACATTACATATCCCACACACCCAAGCCTTAAGTGAAGGTATGTAACTAACACAGTCCGTCCTTGGCCTGCTATAAGTACGTCCATGCATTTCATATTTCTACTAACTTAATTAACAATTCATACATTTAGCTAGCAATTTCATCATCGACAACTAAGGCATTCAGTTTCGAAGCCCACCAACTCCATAGAAAAATCATGATTTGCGTCTCATCACGTATTTCCGATACAATCAGTGGTACTCTTATTTTTTATCTAAACCCTGTGGATACAAACTAAAAATATATACAATGAAATCATTTCGACTTCAGAGTACCCAATATGTACATCACATTTAGCGAAAAATCGTTTTTTGTTCTAAAACAACACGACACTACACCATACTATGATATCGCTAGGTATCGGTTTCCTCGGACAAGGTAACCATTTTTGACAAAATTCAAACTATTCCATGACTTTATACTTTTTTCTCATGCTCAGGCCTCGCCGGGTTCCCGGGTTGTACACGAACAACCCCCTCCCACGACCTGACAACAGCCAAGTAGCCACGGGCACCGCAGAAAGAGAGTGAGGGAGTCTAAAAGGACGCGTAAATGTAGCCGGAGTGAAGGGGAGAGGGGTCGAGTGGCGTTTGCGTGCGGCGGAGCGAGGGGACCGACACAGCACAGTCACCCCCTGCCAAAACTCCGTGTGCAGGAAGAGCGTGGGGGTTAAAATGAGAATGTTAATGGAGATGAGGTGTAGCGCTGCGGGGGCGGGCGGGAATAAATGACGTGGGGGTAGAGTTAAGAGGGAAAAATTAATGCTGCCGTGGGGGGGGGGGTTAGAGGAAGCGGAGCCCATCGACAGCCTGGTCACATGCAAAAGTATTCAGTTCCGGTGAACGACCCAGGATTTTTCCGGTGCTGAAAGAGCACGATGCCTAGAGGATAGTTGCGAGAGAACAGTGGACAGAGGAAGGCCCAGACCCTCTTTCGTCTCCCCTCAGTCGAAACCGGAAAAGTTTGATCGCTTCAATTAAGTATATTTAATACATCTCAACAAGGGAATCTTTTCAGGCTATGCGACTCAAAGTTATTGTTAAATAAGTGATAGGGTAAGAAATTTTACCGCTTCCATATTTCACCAGCATGATACTCAACCTCAAACTCTTCGATAAAATCAGGCCGGACATATTTCCGTCGCGTAAAAGTCGTTGTGCACGATGATAATTTCAGTATTGAAATATGAGAACCGAAAACTTGAAACCAAATTCAAAGGTTAAATCGAAAGATTTTTCACTCAACCTCTGCTTAAACGGTGCTAATTTCAGAGCTCAGTAGCACTTCCGAGGCAAAACTTAGAACTGTAACATATAGAGGATTTAATATTATTATTATTATTAATAATGCCAATTTCATTAATATAACCTAGGCGTTACCCTCACTCACGACCTCTCCTGGGGGAAACACATACGGGGATGTGGACAAGTGGACACGCTAACAAACATATGTGGACAAGCTAACAAAAAATTAGGACTTACTAGAAGAGTACTTGGTAAATGTGATGAAAAAATCAAAGAGAAATGTTATCTGTCGTTGGCTTGGCCTCATTTTTAATATGCTACAAGTATTAGTGACCCTCACGTAGAGGAGCTAGATTTGTAAAACGTTGTTATGAGAAACTTAGTAGGGTATGAAAATTACTTGAGGACCTAGACTGGGAATCACTCATAGAGCGAAGTTTAAATTACAGATGGAAGCTCTTGCATAAATTGGAAGGACGTCTCTTTAGCAGTGATGTAGAACATGTGTTATTACCCACATCGTACTACGGCAGGAAAGATCACACCAATAAAATTAGAGAGATTAAGAGTAGAAAAGATAGATTTAAGATGTCATTTTTTTCCACAAACATTAAGTGATCATAATAACATTGTCCGACCGCGGTAGGGTCATGTTAGGGTAAAAATTCGTCTGGTTTGTATACGCCCCCTGCCGCACACCCTAGTATGTGGCTTGCAGGGTAAATAAATAAATAAATATATACTTGCTAGACGATGAACACTTCAGTCACGGAAATAGAAGCGAGTTCGAGCAACGTGACCGCCAGCATTTGACACAAACATGCTTTGTGCAAGAGTAATCTATGGAAATAGTTTACAATGTTTATGGGAGAGGTTATCAAGTAATTTTCTAATGGCGGGAACTCAACAGTGTCTTCAGATCGTTTAAACCTTTGCATGAAGTCGTATTACGCGGCATAAGACGATGTTCAAGATTTATCTCCGACTCAGAGAGCCAAGATGTAATAAAATTTCTTCCGCACCATTGACCATTGCATATTATTTACTCATGTTAACTTTGAAACACGCAGTTTTTTACGTGCATAAAATGATTGCCTCTTGGTGTCATAAAGATATGGTAATTGTTATGGAGTAGTTAAGAATGTACGTTTTCGCTTTCCACCAATGATTAATAAAGCATCGCCACATCATTTAAGATACATTTAATAGTTTGACATTGTACGACTGTTTCCAATATGAAACATGCCACATCATAAAACAGATTGCTTAGTACCTGAGCAAATCTTTTATCTTGATAATGTCTAATTGAAGCGTTGGTGATAAATGCTTAATAAATGCGCGCAGGGATATTGTTTTGTTTGATCTCGTTGCCGTGACGTTGTACGTTATAGTTTTACCAAGTTTTTGTGAAAAAAGTTGATGCATAGGTGGAGGTTTAGTGTAAGACAAACAAGCAGCGAACAGGGACCTGAAGTTGATACTACACTTGCCGTGCAGAGACCTAAGTGCCAGTAACATGGAACAGCTTATGCGCTAGGACGACAGTTTTAAATTCTCCTTGATCTTAACCACGGTAAAGGGCAGTGTTCCCTCATTTTCCCGTTCATCTACCTCTGACCTTATAAAAGGAGGTCCTTCCAAGCCCCTATGGCCACCTCTTTCCAACAAAAATGAGCCACATGAATTTTATGACCCCACTGCTGAATTATAACCATTCCAATAAAGATATAGTTGCGAAGGTCTTCTCCAAAGTATCCGCACGATCCCTTGGAATTAAGCTCACTGCATCAGATATTTACCCAACTGTATGCTGCGCAGGAACGGCCGGGACTAAACGCCGTGAAAGTATGCTACACTCACGACATCTGCTACTCGAGCACCAGTAGTCGCGAAGGAAAGGTTCGATGTCAATTTACGTCTAAATTCATGCGTCCGTGAGCGTGATGAAGGATGGATAGACGACTGTCGAGGGATTCGTCCACAATTCATTTCCGGGAGAAAGGAGCCGTGGAATATGAGCATGGTAGCCAAAAGCTTGCATGAAAAATCAACGAAATATTAGCCTGTCAAATATATACACTAATTAATCCCGATTGATGGAATGAAATATGTTTACCCATATGAAGTCAGCTGACCGTCGCCTTCCCTAACATAACTAGAGCTACTGCCCAAAACCAAAGCACAATGGTCTCCGTTTACGCTAAATTATGTTTTGCTGAACTATTCGGGATTACTTAAGGTAAGCATGTTAATATTCGGGTAATAAAGATGGTGCCGTAGCTAGAATATTCTCTCAAGACATGACACAATCTGCCCGAAAAAATTATGTGAAAAATGTCATGATTAAGTAAATTAAACAAGAAGCGGCAAAAACACAGTAAAGTACTTAGCCATCAATGAATTAGTAGGCTTAAACTGATTAAAACATTCTTACGGGAGTTAACGTAGGATTCTGATCAATGGAAATGCATATACGAGAGTGTAATCATAGATGATGACATCGTTTGGATAGATAGATGTCTTTATTTGGGCGAAATTGAGACCAAATGGTCCCTTATTCCATTTTGGATAGCCAGAAGTAAAAAACTATCTCTCAGAATGTTAACATACCCCATTTAACTATTGTAGGGATCCTCGTTTGATTTGAAATCGTGCAGTTTATTCACAATTTCAATGAATGCGCAATTAAAATTACCGCCTTCCTTGCAATGACTGTATGAGTTCGTAAAAATCTTCTTCACACTAAACTACTCCCACTTCGAACACAGTGAAAAGAGACATTCAAACAATCCCCATTGCCACGGCTGCATTTACAAATTCCAACAAGTTAGAGTTGCTTTTATACCCTCACCGCTAAAAACGTGGCCTCTAAACATAATTCTTGCCCACACCCCCTACCTCCTTCCTCCTCGCTAACCCATCCGGAGTTTCACAGCCACGACAATCAAGACGGGATTCTTGAAGTCGCCGACGCCACCACCACGGAAAGTGTTCCCGAAACCCCGGTAGATCATCTTTAGAGGTGGTGAGGAGGAGAAGGGAAAGACGGGGAATGAAGGGAGCGAAAGCTAAGAAAGGATTACGTGATGGTTTTTATGGTTCCGAGCAGGTCATCGGCATAAGAGGGGGAAGGGGAAGAAGGCATCGGCGTAAGACGCGACGCATAAACCGTACGAGGAAGGGGAAGTGAGGGTTGGGTGTGGGGGGTGAGGTTGGTGGGAGTGAGGGGGCGTAGTGGGCGGAAAATCTTGGGGGGATGGGAGGGAATAAGTTCCGAGAGGGGAGAAGAGGTAGATGAGGGGCCGAGGGAGGAGAGGAGGAGTGGTTGGGGCGGTGTAGGCAAGCGAGGGAGGAAATACGAGCTGTTCTCCGACGGCCACTCCCCCTTCTCCCCTGCCTTGCCACGTGAGTCGTAGCGGAGGCAGGGAATGAGGGGAGAAAAAGGACGACGTGGGTGGGGGGAGAGGGTAGAGGAGAGGGGCACAAGACTGAGAGGATGGGGTGAGGGAGTGGAAACGTTGGAAGCGAAGCGGGTGAGGGATGTGAGACGTTACGACACATCGATGTCACCGCCGCCTTCCTTGCGACCGCTCGATTCTCTGTTTTCGCCTACCATTGCGGTCTTAACCACATTACTTTATTTATAAATCCAGAGGCTGGCTCTTCGCCAAGTCTCACGAGAATACCCCTAAGAGCGGTGAATGTAAATAAAGCAAATGAATGAAGGGGAAAATGCAATAGGTAACGCCTAGGGAACAGAATAAACTCGGTCATCTGGGATGACTTTCAGGGAGAAAAATGCACATTTTAAATATAACGTAGTTAAGAGACAATTACGAGAACATTTAAGGGAAAAAAATAACAATGGTTAATACTGGTGACATGTAGAGCGAAGAACAATCACCATTCTCGGCCACGGCAGCACCAAGGTGCTATTTGATTAGTGGAAATTACACGCCATAGAAGCACATGTGTCTGCCAAGGTCTACACAGAAAGGAAAACTTCCTCTAACTTACATTTGAATACCAAGTAAAATGATTTGCTCAAGTACGCCTGATGGTTCGGAAAATCTAATTTCGGAATGCCTAGATGTCGAAGGCACAATACGAGCATACTGGATTAACCCATATGTATCACAAAACTTTCAGGGAAATAACTAATTTAAAGTGGATGAACACTTTTCTACTGGTGCCCTAGATTATGAATGTGGGATTTTACAACCACCATCCTTCCGGTTTTAGAAACAAGGGTTTCTGCCGAGGGAGTACCTCCACCTTTAGTGACTTTCAATTTAGTGAAGGCAAACCATTAAGGCAATTAATTTAATCCTTTCCTAATTTTTATATTAAATTCAACTTAAGTCACTATCAAACGCTGATAAACACAATCGCATTGAACCTTTCTAAAACGCAATGCTCCCAGCAAATTACGTCCTCTGTGGTTTGCGCGTCAGGTTTTCTAGCTGCGTCATCCTCTCAGCAAGTCCAGAAATAGTCCATTTTCTTCGGCGAAGGTTCCGGAAAACGTATTGTGATTGAAAAAAGATCCCGGAATGGTAGAAGAGCTGGCGATAGACATGTCTACAGCTTGGGAAATCTTCTCTTTTGTCGCTTAAAAGGGGGCCTGCTGAAAAAGGTTATTGCGTCTCCCACGCCAAATTTTCTTTTGCGCCACAATCCACAGGGTCATTTCGCACCGTGAATCATGGCCACACATAAAGGGCCATGTCTTTCTTAATAAACAGACGCAGACAACCCACCGCCGATGAAAACAAAATCAGAGTCCTAACATTAATCCAACTCTCGACTTCGGGAGCGACTAATAGGTAGTTATGCTCGTCGGGGGAAAAATTTCATGTTATCATTAAGAATAACACTCCGATGGAAGTTTTCATATACATAATAGAAGAAAACATTTACATAGGCATATGTTTTGTAACTCAAATGCACTGAATTATTTCGAGCGCCTTAACTAGAAGACCCTGTTAATGCAGTTAAACTCCCTCTCGGCCCACGAAACCGATATTACTAATAAAACGAAAAGTACTTTCCCGTTTCCTTTAGGCCATGCTCCCATACCACTAGGGGTTGAAAGCTTATAACCTCACTAATAAAAAAATACTCCATCAACACCAGAAAATCCAAGGTGTTATCACGGCAACAGTGGCCATTCGAAGTGTCCGCCTGGGTCCGACATAAAATAGCGTTTGGTACCAGAGGCCAGGGGTCGTCAAGGCTCGGCGTTTTCGATGCTAGACACAATCCAAGCGTAAATGTTTTCAGTGTTCATTTTCTGTGCCGTCGACCGTGAGCCTTCCTCCTCTCTCCCAATGAATCGACTTATCTCGCCGGTGCAAATGGCGCTCGGTTTTAGCGTTTATAAAGTTTTCGTACTACAGAAGCGTTTTCGAGCAGCGTTTGTCCTGGACCTCTAGGCGAAGAGAGGGCTCGGAGTTTTCGGAGTATGAGGGCTCGATGGGACCGGGATGGTGTGGCGGAGTAGGGGAAAGGGGTAGGTGAGTGCGAGCGAGACACGCGGCCCGAACACTGTCGACGTGCAATGGAGCGGAAGCGCCGGGCGCCATCGCATCCCTATTCATCGAAATTTCGGATGCGAAGACGCTTTCGAAGTACCTCCGCGGCTGACATGCAGGGGGAAAAAACAAAATGGTGAGCAGGCGTCGCCGTGGACGAGCACAACAATAAAGGTTTTTTAATGGCTACTGCTGCGAGATGCTGAACAGGTGAGGTCGCTTGCACCGTCGGGGAGGGCAATGGGCGTGTGTGACTATGCCAAGCGTAATTGCGGGCTGGCGCATGTAAACAATGGATTGAAGACTGGATTTTGCCTCTTGATTACCGTCGATCGCCGTAGCCTACATCAATGAAATAAGGCAGTGCTCGCAATATTTAAGGTCTTGTCCTAAAAAAGTTAAATGGTTTGAATAATTTTCTTTTCAAAGTCTGGGAATGGGGTCCTGATTGACGATGTAAAATAAGGTTGTCATGTAAATCAAACCCCACTCGGACTGGGACTTCACCACAATTGACCGCCGAAAGAACAAAAACTACAGCACGGTTATCCTTTTGGCTTACTCTACAGGAAAATCGGAACTAGTAACATGATGGTCAGTTCACTAACTTTTTAAACCAATGTAAATATTCCTAAAATTTTACAAGCCAAATATTATTTCCGAAGTCCTGTCCACAAAAATCAATTACCAATCCGAGCGATACCATCTAACTAAATATTGTCCTTAATTCGGATTGCTTGGTAAGAAGATTTCGGCTACCGTGCCTTTGGGCTTATGAGAAATATATTCACCGGCCAATGAAATGAGCCCTTGGAACAACTCATCCAATTTTCCTTTCCATCAAGCACCGGGGGAAATTATTATCAGCGAGCCAAGCAGCACGTTTTCTATCAGTTAAGAAGACATTTTCGTAAAACGAAAAACCACAAAAACACGCAAGGGGAAGAAACGCAGGCCAAACGGGAGATATCCATCCGCGCTAGAAAAAATCACGAAACACGAAGAGGAAAACGAGGAAAGCCTATCCATCATCATCTCGCGGAGTGAAGGAAGAGCTCCAAAAAGAAAGTAAAATAATACTGGAACGCGCAGCGGGGGAGTGCTGCCTCCAGGATCATTACACCCGGATGATTCAAATTATTAAAATTCAGGCATCTTTTCTCTCCAGGGGCCCGGGTGGATGAAGAAGGGGAGAGACGAATAGTGGGAGTGGAGGAGAGCTGAGAAGGGGTAGGGGGGACTCTACGCCGCGTCCCCCCGACTTGGCAATCTACAGCCGCAGAGACCCCGCGGGGTTGAGTGGTTCGTGCGCGCGATAGTCTCTGGTGCGGGGGAAGCACCCGTGGCCTCCCGTTTCCTCCCACCTTCGTCGAAGGGGAAATGATGCCTGAAATTTGGAAATTGGAGAGTGGCATCGGGTATTGATGGGATCGAAACACTCGAGTCGGGAGGGAGGGAGAAGGGTGGCGCGTGGAGTGGTTCCGGCGGAGGGAAACGGTGTGCCGGCTCCGTCAGTCGCCGACAGTCCACCGACGGCGAGGGGCGGTCGCCCTTCGCACGCTGGGTATCGCGAAGGCCGACGCGCTGATGAATCGGGTGGCCTTCCGCTGTTTGCAGCACCCCACCCACTTGCGACGACCCGCACTCCCACTCCGTGATGTGGTGTGCTCATCACTCTGGACTTACATCATTACGCATTTTGAGATCATCAATTTTCAGCAGGGTTCCACGACACCCAGCTTTGACTATTCAGACATCGGTCTATTGAGTTTCTACGGCTATTAATGCTAGTGGTTTCCAAAAAAAATTAATGATACACGATGATATCAATGAAATTGAATAAATATTTTTAAATGAATAATAAAAATTTGATGAATAAGTATTAAAGGAAGCCCACACTATATAATTCGGCAAATAATTTGCTTTGCCATGTGTGCTCGCACTGTGAAATTATTACTAACCGGTTTTCTGCACAGAGTAGCACCATCAAATCTATGGTGTAGACTTTCGAAAATCGTAGACCTGGTGATGGTCCAGTTATTAATAAATTCATTGTCATTAAGCAAATTTTTAAACACTAAAATTTGATTGTGAACATGGGACATAACATTGACCTCAAAATTTAATTTCACATGCTACATATGTGAGTTGGCTCCGCGTTGAAAAAAATTAATTAAACTTCTTGAATGTTCCAGCCGATGTATCTTCAATGCTAACCTATCTCATTATATCCATTAAAACACACAAATATATGTATATGTATATATATATATATATATATCAGTTGACTTATACGCATATATATATATATATATATATATATATATATATATATATATATATATATATATATATATATATATATATATATATATATATATATATCAGTTGACTTCGCGACGCGGCGGGAGAAAGGCACGACGCTGGTATTAAAAGGCTGCTTACAAGGATGCAAAAAGTGATTGATCGTCAAGGCGACTATGTAGAAAAATAGCTAAATGCTCAACCTTCCCAACGATGTACGCAAATTTGAGAATAAATATGATTTTTCATTTAAAAAAATAGAAGACGTTACTTTTCGAATCGCTCTCGTGTATGTAAATATATATATGTAGGTGTGTAGAAATGTGTGTGTGTGTCGCGGTAGTCCAGTGGGTAGAGCGTTGGACTGCTGACCGGAGGGTCCCAGGTTCGATTCCCGGGCAATCGTAGAGTAATTTTTCGGGTACCAGATCTTCCTGGGAAACCATAACCACCACAGGGAAAGGAACTGGCCCCCTTACCCTGATGTGTGAATTTTCACACGCCGTATAGGGCTTACTACTGGGTAAACTCTACCATCACCTACTATATAAACCATTCATATAATACACACACATACAGAGGTGTTTTTAACGAAAGCTCTGAACACATTAACCATGTATAAATAAGCGACTAGAAATTAAATTTCAAAATACTTACATTGTGATGACTTTTTTTAGGAAACTATAGAATAACAGCTACCACTCTGTGAAACAAATTATTTTCACACAAAATTTACATGTTGACACAAGATTTTCATTTTAAAAAAATCCAGAAAACCAAGTGACTCAGCTGATAGCCGACGGAAACCACTTCATGTAGACAACTTAAAGTTGTGATTGATCCATAAAATTTTGAACTAGTCACCTCTTAACGACGAGTAAAACTTCGGATGCAGAATTGAGCGCAAACAGAACGTTCTACTCACATATTTTCTTAATTTCCAATATGCGGTTCACCGCCATGTTGACGATGGCAACGCCGACTATCGGCCAGATGCACGTTGCACCGCCGCCGATACAACGGTGACGCAACTTCGATAAACTCCCCCCCTCCGCGTCATCCGACGTCAAGAGATCTCGCCGAAAGCGACAAGTCGCGGGGGGACGGTCGACGGGGAAGGAGAGAATCGTGTGTGGGGAGTGGGGGAAGTCAAAGGGGGGAGGGGTGAGGTTGGGCGAGGGAGAGGCTTAGGGAAGAGCATGATGATAGCATCGAAACGATCGTGGGAAGGGGAGTGGAAGAAAGGGAGCCGGGGAGTGTGGGTGGAGCCCGAGAGGGAGAGGAGGAGGCGGCGGGATTGTCGGCGGTGGGGGAGAAGGAAATGGGGGGGAAGATGAATTAGGGGAAAGTGGAGGTATATTTGGGGGGGAGGGGAGGGTCTTTGTGTGAAGTTTTAGAGGGGAGGAGGAGAATCCGGAGCGTTGAGGGGATCGGGCGGGTGGGAGGGGCTGAGGGAGAGAGGTTGACTGGTAATGCGTGGGTGGTTTGGGAGGAGAGGGTCGCGCGGAGTGAGAAACGAAAGAGTAGGAAGCGGGAGATGAGCCGAAGGGAAGGATGTTATTCTCAATGAGCGTAGATGGGAGGGGGTGGCGTGGAAGGCGTAATGGCCACGCCGCTTCCGGGAAGGGGAGCAGGGGGGGAAGCGTGGTCGGCGGAATGAGGAGGTGAGGGAGGGAGGGAGTGAGGGTTGGGGCAGGTCGTAAGGGGGCAAAAGTGCGGGGGGGGGGAATATTCCTACTACGACACTCACTCCGACCTCTCCTCTCTCCCCCTCCTTCCATTACATATTATAACCACTCCTTTCCCGATTCCCTAAGAACGCACAGTCCACGGCTGCCACCCACGAACGTTGCAGATTTGTATAATATACGGCCCTTTTATTTATTTCAAATCTCGGTGCACTGATTCTTCAGGAGCAGACCATTCGACTTCCCTTCAGCATTGGAATTTCATCAATAATTTTTTTTAAGGACGTTGGCGGTTTCATTAATGTAGCGCGGCGCTGTAATAACAAAGAAAGGTTTCGATCATCGAAGTACCGCTCATCCGAGCTCCCATTTTAACTGGCCGGTAACGAGGAGCCGACCAAAAGTCAGACAGAAATCATTAAAAGACCGCTTGATGGATAAAGACACGGTTGTGGAGTAGGAAAAGAATTTTTCGACTTCGACTGCATTAATTAAGGTTCCAATTCTGACTTTTCCTATTGACATAGTAAATTCTCTCCACTAAATACACATCTGCGGTTCGAAACAAAATATTTTAAGCTTTTAATTTAAACTATAAAAAACAGTGAGGAGAAACATTTTCATTTGAGTGTTACAAAATAATGCCGACAATATTTCAGCGATACAAAAATTGGACCCAGATCCGAATAACTATTACCGAATCTAAATCTATAACCCTTAATGGAAAGGTTATAAAGAAATTATACATAAACTCAATGTGAGCATATTTCTTCAGCGAATGAAAGGAAAAATTGTACTATATTCAAGTTTATCCCTAAGAAATTGATTTAGATTGGCACATGAATAGCAAATCTGTAACGCATAACTTTCGAAAAACTGGATAGGAATACGCCATTCTTGCCCATTCCGTAATTGTAGAAATCTGAGAAGTGAACCATAACTACCTCAGCTCGAGATCGACAATGGTACGTACAAAAGAGTTAATGAAAGATGTGAAGTAATGTAACGGATAATCCCTAGGCATGGTAAATAATCAGGTAATGGATGGAACACCTGCATCAGGATAATCACCGAACTGCTGATGATGTAATAAATTTTATCGATCCAAATAGTATGCCAGATATTTTATTTAACTGTATGGTTTTCAAGAAACTTATATTTAATATTAATTTTCATTCGAAACCTCTCCAGCTAGTTGCACGGGATTTTTTGTTAATGGAGGGGGTCAAGAAAAATACGTTAAAATTACGCGAGTAGCAACATGTTCTCACATTAAAAGTAGTAAAGTATCAAATTGTTTGGAAAGATCTAAACATCTAAATAAACAGTTATTTTCATCAATCACAAGATAATTAACATGATACTAAATTGAGATGGTTTGTAACGTGGCACTCATTAAACCTTGATTCGACACAGGAAAATAAGACTAGTAAACTTTTATTGTAGATAAGAGACTATTTCTCTACTTATAGTCTACAACGATACGCAAACGCTTGACTTAGGATATAAGTACTATGTACAAATGGCCTCTCTTGAGCAGCACCTAGTCAAAAGATATACATACTTCAACCTTGCTACTTGGAAATTCAAATACTGACAGATGAATAACAGAATTTTGGAACACGATAACACAACTGAAATGGCTATATTTGTCACAACGCAACCGTCAAAACAAAAAATCTAAGAAAAAATAAGATATATAGTATGCAGGAGGTATATCAGTAAAATAATGGATCATAGTTGAGAAGAGCAAGAAGATATATGGAGAGACGGCTAGAAAAAAAATAACGAATCAGACGGAAGCTGTAGAGCAATAATATTCAAATGACGAACGAATTTACTTTTTAATAAATTATCCAAGAAGGCCAAACAATGCATTCCGATGACCGGAGGAACGAGAGGACGCAGGCGAATGCATTAGCTCTTACCAGTCATAATTTAGGAATTCTAGGTCGCAGTGGAAACAAAGGTAATGATTAAAAATTGCAGGTCTTAGTAAATATTCTAAACGTATATCAGTGTAACCATTATACAGCTAAGAAAAATAAATCTACACATATGAGACGAACTTAAGGGAGGCAGCTCGAGTAAATATCACGAGTGTACGAAATTTTACATAACAATAAAACATTTTTTTCGGTTTTTATGGGCCTTTTAACTTGAAAAATAATTAATCAATTTTTCAGCAAATCGAGGATCATGGCATAATAAGCGATATTTAGCATCACGGACTTCATTTAGCACCTAATTCTAGAGTCCAAATTAATATACAAGGGGTGTGGTACTCTGCAAAAGCAGTTTTCAACCGAATGATTTTAAAATAGATACATGCCAATCCTAAAAATTTGAACACATTCAATGTCATTGTTATCCGTATATCGGTTAAGGTACGTTTTGGATGGGCACGAGCTACCAAACGGTAAAGCGACAATTCCCTTGTCTCTTCTAAAAAAAACAACACAACATTCTACACCACATTAAGCCTCTCTTCAACTCCGTATACTCCTTCGTCCCTTCACTTATATGCAACATGCATATTTTTAAGTATTAATAAGAATACTGTTTTTCCTAAATAAAAAATACTAAAAAAATATCTTTCATCCTCAAAATTTTTCATTTCGGTATTAATTTATTAAACTCGATTTTCACTCGGCATTATTAAATATGTCTGCTATTTAAGAAATGATTTTTATATAACACGTTTTTATTATTAACTGTTGTTGATATACATTATTTAAAAAAGTGTTAGATTGGGATGCTCGAGATTTTCTATTGAAATACGTGTTGTGGCGCCAGTCATTCAAATGATAAACGGTTGAACAGGAAATTTGTTTGGCTCCAGATTCTATATAATTCTATGGCTAGTGCGCCATATATTTGTCTATTTTATCTTCAGTTGCATAGTCGAGAGTCTTGGTAAGCTCAAGGGAGTTAAGAAAATATAAACGAGATACTTTCATTCAACAAGCAGCTATCAACGATATGATATCTCTTTATAAACTGGACTAGAAAAACAGAACCATTAACCAAAAACACGATGAATTCTTGAGGAGAAAGACTTAGAATGTATAGGTCGCAGAATTGAGAGATACATCGAGGCTTACAATGTTTGTAAAAATGTACTCCCTATTTATTGTCCGGACTTATGTAGTTTCATTATGGCAATATAGATGCACACGTATGCTCTGCACATAATCCAGTGATGCTAGTACAGGACTAGAGGCATCATTGGAACTGTATGCGAAAAGAGGTCTTACATCCAATGACAATAGCTACTCTTAATTTCATACTTTCTCCCTACTGCCATACACCTACCCATAATTTCGGCCAAGCATAACAAATGAAATTTCAGACGTGGACTCACCACATTCTCCTTTTTTGTAAATAATTCAGTTCAGCTCATAATCTTATACCTGATTTCTAACTCAGTCACTCAGTCCCGCGCTTACACATTAGATCTTTTCATTTGCAATAGATTTTTGACGAATCATTCCGTCGTTCAATGAACCTGCTCGACCTCTTGAATGAAGCTTTCCAATGTTGCATCAAATAAATACACTGGATTCGTATTCTAAATGAATTCTGACGAGAGCAAGATGATAATAGCAGGCATATTTATCGCAGGCTTTTAAGCGCACACCATATTAATTACACGGATGGAATCACGTTCGCAAACCAATCGGAACGTCGTGGATTCGGTACCCACTTCGAGTACTGGCGAGACCAAATCTGTTTTGGCCACGGCGGCCAACGCACTTTTAAACTAATCATTGTCGACATCTTTTGCCTGCCATTGCTACTATGCACTTCTTAACGTTGATTATTGGGTGCAACGGCTGCTGAATAATGACTACCTGAACGCTTCTTCATTAAAAACATTACCTATATAAGTATACTTTGGAGAAATGTTGTCATTTGCATGTGTACAGAGAATTCGATGGCCACTCGAGAAGGTCTCAGGCGAAAATCCATGATCTTAGCCTCTAATTTTAGCTCTTAACAGGGCATAACGGTTTGTCTTAGTCGCGGATAGTGATAAATAATGAAATGAACAGTAAAACGATCAGTAACATTCATCTCCTACGATAAAAGGTACTGGACAGGTCGACGTGATTTCGCTCGCCTGCGGAATTTTTCTCTTGCCAAACAAGAGTGACCAGGGAACTTTTTTTGCTGCCCGCCGTAGGAGAATGGTAAAGTTAAATTTATGACGGTGGACATACTGGATCTCGCTCCATTATTCTTCGTCCTTCACTCGCCTGCACGAGTACACACTTTCGCGCGAATGATTATGATTACCCCGGAGACATTTCAAAATCTCAGGATCCAACTCCGAGAGGTGGCAACCCTGGCACGGACCCATATCGCTTGCGCGCCTCGCACAGCCCAACGTGACTCGGAGAAAAAATGGAAGGGGGGAAATGATTATTTCACACACACGAGCCTTCCAGGGCCGCCAACGTAGCGAAGCCGTCCACTCTTTTCCGAAGGTGCAACGACCGCACTACGGCCGTCTACAACAAGGATCGGGCTTGACATCCCCAACAGACATTTTACGTGGGGATATCGAACGCTCGCTTGGTGCAAAAACATAAGGAAACGATCAGAGCAGCAGAGTGTTGGATGAGAGAAAATACGCGAAGGAATAATCGTTGGCCGTTCTGAATTCATCCTCACTCCAATCTAGCAACGTAATGCTACGTGTTTAACATGCCGTGTATGTCAATGCGTTTTCGAATGGTTGCAAAAATGGTTTTAAAAGAGTTTTCCCGTTCAAGGGCGAGGAATTACGTAAGTATGGAAACTTAAAAAAAACACGAGTAAAATATTTACAACGTAAATTAATTTCCGATCAAGAATAAATGAGAAAAAACTGAACACAAGGTACCAAGGATTGAAAAAGGAAATAACGTAGGGCAAGCAAAGAGTAATCATTCGATACGTATTAGGGATATAGTCGTTTGGAATGGTCTAAAAACATATCTCCAACGGGTAGACTACCATGATTGAAAAGAACGTGTAGAATGGAGAAAACGTGGAGATACCTATGCTCCCAAATTGTTAGGTGCATAAAATATTTGTGGGAATGAGGATCAATATGGACTCACCTGCACCTCAAAGAAAAGAAAAGGTAGTCAAAAAAAACAGATTGAAAGGATTTATTACACGTTTACGAACTTTCTTCCAGAGAAATTTACAGAAAATGTGTCGGCTATCGATCGTGTCCGTCATTCCAATCCGGTTTTGAGGACATTGTAGAACGGAATGAGAATTAACACAGCGGTATGCTGTTTGATACAACCGATGGGTGCATTATGCATTATTCATCCCTTCAAAGTGGACTTCCTGCTGTTTGGTAAATGTTTAGCGTGGGTCTCCCGGAAAGTCCAAAATTGAACCACGAGAGGGGCAAGACCCGCAATGGACACAAACACAGATTACTACTACACCTAGTGACATCCATTGCAACTTTCCGAATGACGCCGGCGACTTATGGGTCTTTCCGGACAGTTGCTTCTCCTACGATCCGAATTCACCGAGGAAACAGTAGTTTGGGGACACTTATTTGTTTTTATTTATTCAACAAAACAATACAATTGGAGGAAAAACACAATCAACATTAAAGTACAGACACTGAAGTCGATGAATTGAGACTAATCACATCATTCTTTTATAATGCCATGAATTCCGTGAATAATACAAATAGAAAAGGCATATTGTCGAAGCAAACGCTTCTAAGCCTTCGAAAAATTGGTCCAAGGCGAGGAAGTATGTTCAGTAATAAGTGCGCGTGAGAATTTGGTTTCCCTTGATTTACCTGAAATACCCTAGTTGGCATATCTTATTAAGTAATGTACCGGTTAAGATAGATTTTGGATGGACACGTTGGCATTTACATTGGTGGATATAAAATTAAAATTTCTTAACTTTCCAACGTTTTTAAGGGTATAAATTGCAGAATACACGCGTATTCATCAAAACTGTCCCTGTCCACAAAAAACAAAGCGCACATATTCATAATAAAGGCATTTATCAAACAATAAATACATTTATTTACAATATTACAATAAATAACGCGAAGGCATAGTAAAAATCTCATTTTTACTCGATTTTGTTTGTAGATATTCACTTGAATAAGGAGCCCACGAAACTTATATACTAATGCACATACACCTTAAAAGGAGAGCCACAGACATTTTAACTACTTTTCTCATTTCAAACATTCTGCAAAGGCTACAAAACTTAATTCATTGAAATAAAGAACTGAGGATCTTATGCCATCGGCACAACTAATGTAATACATCTCTCCATGCACACCTCAAGATTTAAAAAAATTAACATTACGTGAACCCGAGGAGGATCTTGAGAGAGTTTCATTCATGCAGACGACTTGGAAGCAGACTAGCCACAATGCATTAACAGGTGAAATAATATTATAAAATAGATTTTCGAATCACCATGTATCGGATCCACGAATTGGCATCAATGTAATTAGTCCTGAAAACAACATCAGAAAATATTGTCTGCGTGTATCTTCCTAACCTTTACGATCAAAGCACACCCGAGACGGGACTCAAACCCTCGACCCCTGGTTTAAGTAAGCGACTGAGCTGCCCTCGGTGTAATTCAAACATCAGGATATGGAGAGAGGAATTACAATGATGGGATAGAAGTCACTCCATTGAACTTTGGTTAATGGACCTTAATTGCATGTGAATGCATTGAATACGAAAGATGCGTAGGTACTTACACAATGAAGGCAAGAAAGGGCTGAAATGCGTAGCTCATAAAATCGATGGAAATACGACGTCGAAAAGGGTCAGAAATTTCATACACTGAAATTTCGTTTTGAATCGAATGTCATAGGACTTGAAATCCAAAAGTAGACGTCTTCTCGCACAGTACGAGATCGTATCGCACAATCCCGTATACCTATTGAGCCTTGGTGACAATTTTCTACGACAATTATCAATGAATTAAGAAACAAAGTTTTATCCTTTCATAAATAGCTTCTTAATCTTAAACGGCAAGGAAGTAGGGGTTAGAAGAAATGCCATTAATATTAACAAATGTAGGTATTCAAGGACTGTAGGCACGGAGCTGTGCACACTTACAACACAGAATAAATTATTGTTAAAATAGTCACCTTTCCTAAACTTCCCGTTTCTGTACGAGCAATCATATGTCTTAATTAAAACAGTTTATAGAGCTCGCATGAGGACTCGCTCGAGGAGTCATTTTACCGGTATGCGAAGAGACGGGGTGTATAGGGCTGAAAGTAAATATTTTATGATTTAAACAACCTTGAGCAAAGCTACCAAAATGTCTTTGAATTAATGTGAGTTCACAGAATTTTACTCAAAAACGCCGATACCCTTTCAAACAGCAAATGCTCATTATCATCATTGCAAGATTTTGACCCTGGACGGCCATCTTGTCACATTTTATATTATTAGAGTGTTCCAGGACAGCCTGATTTCAAACGTTCGCATCCCTATTACTTTGATAATAATAATAATAAACAATTTTTATTGCTCTGGGAGCAAAGTCCCTTGGAGCAGAATACATGTTACATGAGGTTTTGAAACCTATGGAGTGAAACAGGTTTACATAATGCATAGAATAAGGTAATTTAACCAGTCACAAAACATAATTTAACATCAGTTGAACGAAACATACAGTACAATACATACAAACAAATACAAAGAGCAATAGTTAAATATTTATTTGATAGGGTTCCCACGTCTCTTTTCACGTTCCTATATTTGTGAGGCGATGTTAACCTCAGTCTACGTTAACGAGGAATCTTTATGGGAGATTGAAAATCCGAATCAAAACAAATTGATTAATTTATGTCAAATGCCTCTGGGAAACTTAATAAATATCTTTATTCCAACAGAAGTATTTTGTGTCCGTATAAATATACGTGAAAAGATAATTTTTTTTTTAGAATTACGTTACTTGCTTCAATTGCTTCACTTCTCACTCATCGGAACAGTCACAGCAAAACGAAGTAGGCATGCATCAATTATGAGTGGAATACGATCAAGGAGATATTTTTTCAAAGAAAAAAGATAATTGCTGGCTTATTGTGCAAAAATCACCAATTTTACGTAGACGTGAGTTCGCCCGAAGAGCTAATGCACCCTTTCATGCCTGCGGGATAAAAAGACATCCAAAATACCCCCGATAGCTTACCGGTGCCGGTCAACCGATGCCCAAAATTGAAATCTTATATAATTGAATAGAACGTTTGCTGAAAAATACTAAGCATAATAAATCTTCCGGGCTCGACAAAATACCAGTATATATAATAATCTAGCTTCGGAAATTGAGCTAATTATTAGAAATAATACTTAGAAGCCGCTGGAAAACCACAAGGTTCCCGGGGATAAGAAAACGGCAAACGTAACACCAATATTTAAAAACGGAGACAAGGAGGAACCGAGTAATTACAGACCTATTTCCCTCACATCCATTTCGTGCAGGGTTATGGAACATATAGTTGCTGGTTAGATCGTGAGACACCTCGATAATCAGAAGTTATTAATGAAAAATCAGCATGGTTTCCGAAAAGGTAGATTCTGCGAGACACAACTTGCGCTTTTCATTCGTGATATTCTTATTTCGGGAGAGAGCAATGTTCCAGGGGACGCGATTTAACTATATTTTAAAAAAAGCCTCCGACTAAGTACCTCATAGTTAACTACTCGCAAAGCTAGAAGCACATGACATAGATAAAAATATCCAGGATTGTGGAATAAATGACATCTTAAATCTATCTGTAGAACACTTAATCTCTCTAATTTTATTGAAATGATCTCTCCAACCGTAGTACGATGGGGGTAATAATACATATAGACACGTCTAATGTCACAAGTTTTAAACAAACAACGAATTCACTGCCATTGCAACCTAGATAATAATCATTTAATACCGACACGAAATTCCCACGTGCATAGACCAAGTTTACTGTCTGCTCGACCAATTCTCTGTGGGGCTGAAAATTTTCATTTTCAGCCACATCCCGAGAGATAACAGGTTACCCGAACTCTTCGACGCTCATAGTTAGGAAAAAATGCCAAGTCCCGACTAGTCGCAACCCCTCAAAAGACTTGATTCAAAAAATCCTAGGTAAGTCGCTGCTTTTTCAAAAACAACCTCCATTCATTAACGAGTGCTCGCTGAGAACACGCCTCTTGCACTCTTCTTTTGCTGGAGTAATGTCTAAACTATGATCCGGGATGGAGAAAAAAAATATTAGCGCTCAGAGCTCTGAAATATTACTGAGGCGCAGTCGCGCGTACCACCTTTAAAAGAAAACCTCTCCGAGGAATATTCGTGAGGCAGACGAGAAAGCCTGCGCGGGTTCGGAGTGAGTTCTGGCTGGAGCTGTTTTTTCCAAATGAGTCGCAACGAAGACTCCGGCACTCACACACACACACACACACACTCACACATGGGAGGGCAGCGTGATGAAAGAGTTATCGACGTGTCGCCGTCTGCCAGCGTCGAGACCCGAGACTCGAGTCGCTAATTGGCCGCGTGCTACGTTAATGGAACTTTTCACACGAACCGAGTTTTTCACGTTAGGTACCCTCAGGGTGAGGAAAGGAGCCTACCCCCCCTCTCTCTCTCGGCGCTACATGCTTAGCGTATAGATGCACATTATGCAGTGGGGCGGTTGTGTCCTCGCCGCAATTACTTACAATGAAACTCGTGGCCTTCTTTTTATACCATGATTATTACTCCGTGACAATGCTATGCAATTGTATGGAGAAGCCTAAGTTACGCCCGGAGGCCATGTTCGGGCGATGTTAAAGCCTCGACGGGAGGCACGACAAGTGAAGATAACATTCCCAAAGACACAACACAGCTAACGGAAATATAAAATTTACCGTGACATAAATAATGACACAAAGTTCTAGTCCATTAACGCATGTAATAATTCTAAGCAAAGTATTGCTACATTTGGTGTCGCCAAACGATAGCATAAACCACAGTTGAAATTTACTTATTCGAAATATTAACGGTCTTTTCATAACTTAAAACGTACTCAGTTGCCCAAAATTCTAAAAACGCCATTATATATCTTTGCTATATTATATATGACCACAAATGGTAAAGAAATGTGTAACTGTGGCCATAATCGAAACTTAAAGACCTACCATTTATCGGCTTCAAGACTTTGGAAATACCAAAGATAAACTCTTCACTCCACAAATAATCTTCCACTTTCACTCGCATTCGTTTGCTCATTTTGGCAGAGATCTATGATAAACGTGACGGAAATAATATGTTCTGAACTATTTACTTACATTGTTTTATTGTATATTGGATAAACCTCCCCCGTAATCAACGACAAATGTTTTGATATCTCCCGCGCCGAGACGAATGTCAAATAGCGAGCCGAAGTCCCGGGAAAATCAATGAATAAGTAAAATTATATTGGGGTAATGAAGCTACCCCATTCAATAATTGAGGGAACAGTGGGCTTGGTTAGGTACATCTAAAGTATATCACTATACCTGTAGACACTAGCTGATGTCTTTACAACGAAGTACCATAAAATATTTCGTATCAACGAAATAATAGCAAATAGTCACGGTATCATTTTGTGGTACACAGGTATACCTCTATATTTAGAACGTGGGCATCCCTAATTAACGATATCGAAACACTTACAATAACATCTAAAAGTCATTGAAAATTACTTTGTACACCAAACTAATACGGTAGAGTGCACGCCGACCCCCCGATCACTGATGCATACTTCATAATCATCAATATTTACACATGACGATAAATAAATCGCCATATCATAATTAATGGGGCATACAATGACCACTTGATACTTTTCCTGGGAACCCACAGCGGAACCCTGCCTATGGCGCAGGGTTCACGAAACGACCGAAATACCTCCACCGGATTGGCCCGCCGGCAAATGGAAATTCTTTTCTTTTGGGTGGGGGAAAAAAAGAAAGCACTGACGTGGGAAATTTCCCGGACGAAAACGATTGACTTTGCTATGCGGAGCCATCGATTTATTATTTTTTTTCGGCGGCATGGTCGTCGTGGAGTGAGGTTGCACCAACCATTCCGTGCCACTAATGAGTCGCTCTTTTAACCGCTCCCTATTTCTCGCCCCACCTCGGGGAAGAGGAGAGAGAGAGGAAGGTAGGGGATCGATGATATTGACTGAGACACTATCAGCGTGGTATAAAAGGATAAAGGCAATCCAGGATGTTGGCGGGAGAGGGGGGGGGCAAGGGTGTCTCTCTGGTGCGTGCAGTCTGGAGACGAGTGGATTCGAGGCGGGTGATGGGAAAGGGGAGGCGGAGGAGGAGACACCGGGGGTGAGCGGGAGGGTAGCCGAGGGTGGTGGGGGGGGTGGGGGGAGAAGATACGGGTGGGCGAGGTGGCGAGACTACACAGTGGGTAGCAACAAAGATTTGGAGGGGATGGGGGATGAAAGAGGATTGGACGAACGGAAGGGAACGATGAAGGGAAGGGGATGCACAGGGACCATCCCTATCCCAATACGGTCCCGGCACCTTGAACGCACGGATAATAAAAACCCCGGAAAATGATGAAACAGATCTAGAAATCAGAGAGCAATCTGAAAAAAAAGACAAAGAAAACGAGAGGCCTACTTTTCCTGTGGGAATGGGAAGTGACAGAAACGTAGCAAAGGATGGGAAGCAATGGTGATGGGGTGCTAAAGAGCGTCGAAAATCATATGGACAGAAGCACAGGTCCGGCAGAACAGGGGTGCTGCCCCGCTAGTTCTTTCCAGGGAAGGGAAAAGTATCTTGTCGACCCTTATATAGCATCCTGCCGGTGTATTCGTCTGGAATAAAGACACGCCAAACTTCAACATACTTTTGAATAAATTATTCTGATAATAACACTGTTTAAATAATGACTGAAGCTTGTATGAGACGCCGATGATAATTCACAAACCAGTCCGATCGATTCATGGGCGGAGGAGTTGACTGAAAATCTATAAACCTAAAAACTAATGTTGGAAGGGACGAAGGCCAAGGAATAATTTAGAGACAGAATTATTGGAAAGCAAAAAATAGAACAAGGATGATGAGACAGCCAGAGAGAGAGAAAAAACGGAAAGCGGTTATGAGTATGATCGACGAAGAAAATTAAAAAAATTCATATTCCTGATTTTGACTTTAGCCATGACACCTTTCAGGTGGATGTGGAATTTGATCTTTCAAATATCCCCTCTCAAGTTCCAACCGTTATATTCGATCGCCCCTGCTTCCCCCATCCATCGATTCCTCCCGCGACGCGTGTGCCCAACGGTCCCTCGAGGCCACGAAACGTGATCTCTGCAGCGGGAAAGGAACGTGTCCGTGAAACTGATACGCGACGGTTGAGGAAAGGGCTAATGAGAATTAGTGAATGCATCGCCCAATCAGGCACGAGCAGGAGGAATGAAATGCGACACCAAGATTGCCACTGGTTGAAAAACGATTCCCTTGGCATCTGGTTAGGCACGAGTCCTGATAAAAAGGGTAGCTAGAAGCAGGACTAACAAAAGAAAGGCCAACCAGGAAAGAAAAAAACGGTGGTTTAACGGGAAATACAAAATATCAAATCTACGAAGGCTGAAAGAGAACTAGACGTTAGTAATTCGTTAAAAAGATACTTTTCCGGAAGTCCGAACACCGGCTTGCAGGTTGAATTGAAATGAAACCTTGTAGGCAAGGGAAATCGTACACTAGGGACGGAAGACATATGACATGAACGAATCATGGTGTTGCTGGAAACAAAATGTAACAAGACTACTTCTCGTAACTGAGGTATTAGACGATAATAGTGCTGTATGAGCCGAGCGGGTCAACAGTTACGCTGGGTCAACGAATGCTCGATGATCAAACCTCTTCCTGAGCAATACTACAATATTTTGAAGCGCTAAATCGATTAGATTCATCTCGAAGTTACAACACAATATTTTTGGTGTCCTCCCCTGAAGTGCAAACGAAAGCGGATGATTTTTAAAACAGAGAAGAAGCATTAGCAAACCTCATCTTCTGGAACATTAATTATTCACGGTCAAAATAATTAGATGATAATGAAAATGCCTTTGGCTTCTCAAACACGCCAAACATATCATATGCTCAGGGCAAAGGATCACCGATGTGTTCATAATTCATGACAGCATTCCACCTTACAGTTAGGTAAGCATAAATACAGTGTTTCACGCTTGGATGAATACTGTTTATGAATAAAAGAATTTTTCTGTGGAAAAGATGAAAGTGTGTGATCAATGATGACACAAGAGAGTTACCACATGACCTTCAAATAGAGACTTCACACTCCATTGCTTACACAGCCGTTGCCAGCCAGAATACTTGAGAAATTTCTAACGCATATCGCGGGAGAGTGTTAGGTAAATAAAATAAGAAGAGTGCCTTGTTCACAGCGTGACCACTCCTAATCGGCTGGACAACAGGTAGCGAAATATATTTTCCTATTCAAATGCAAGGATTAAAGTTCGCACCCACAAACCATTCATAAAAAAGACTGGCGAAGGACATTGCACCAGTACTTTAAATATAGGAACCAAATTTTACCCCAACATCATTTATTATGAATTTCCGTAAAAGAAATTAAATTGATATCAGTGCACTGGACTGACTTTTCCTTCGTTAATGATGAAAGTTACGTGATCTACATATAATCCTCCGACCATAAACATGCTTGTATAATGCAATTTTTCAGCCTATCATCCCATCAAGAACGCCACGTCAAAATTGACAACGCCAAAATCACAATGAAACAAGCAGCATTTGAAGTATTGTCAGAGTAATCGAGATAGAGGCTAAATCGGATGCAGTAACTGGACGCAGAGAATCATAGCCGATTCAAATATTTATCTTACCGGTACTACGGCGAGCAAGTAATAGGACTGGTTGGTAAGTACTACTGCATGTCTTTTGTAGTGAACTATACTATATTTGACTACCTTCGATGATGAAGAGATAATTATCGGTCGCGAAGGACTCTTCACAAATTGATTTGCATTATATTTCAAAAATAAAGATACAAGACCTTCCCATTCCATTCTGAGTGACGGTTCGGCCTATAACAGATATGAACTGGAAAATGCAATGCAACTGTACAAAGAGGAAATGTTTTAGTTCAATTGACCAACTTTTTATCGAGAGAAAATGCTATCACAACACCCGAATTACCCTCGTCAAAACACTAATTCTTCCCAAATTTGATTTCAGTTTAACTTATGTTTACTAACATGACGAAAAAACAACAGATTGCCTCGAGGTGCATGAGATGATTGCCTTGAACTGCCGCGAGAGTGTATGACACAAGGAAAAAGTATTAACACAATGATTGAATTTAAGAAGATATAGTGTGATTTATTTTGTTAAAATCAAATATTTTAAACTTAATAAGGTTTTTGAAACGATGGATAATAAAGGGTAACAATTATGTATCCATTGTACGTTTACGTACTTTATATTCTAAGACATGCAACGATAGGCGTGTATTAGGTACACTTCAGATTTGAATTAAAATTTTGTAATTATAACAATCAATATAAAAACGGTAATTATGTGCTTTATATTTCTGGCTAGTCATCTTACGCACACTTATGGTTTTTCAATCTTTATTTCTTATATTTATGTTACACGAACATATTGTGAACGCCATATACCTTAATATCCCTGCGATAATAAATTAATTCTCCATCTACTTCACCATAGCGCATCATTTCAATGTAATCTATGAACAATTAATTACTAACAGTCTCTTTTTACCCGAAATTCACAAATATATTGCTAGTTTTGATTCTGACATCAAACCAATCGCAAAAATGATACCGAGGGATTGATTTTTCGCTCGTCAATTTCGGAGTGAACTAGCAATCGCGTTCCAGCCCCGAAAATTATGAAATCTTACAGGGTTAGGACGAATACGACACAAACGAGGATCGAGTCTGTCCGTCCGGCTTCACGCGACGCCGAATCCAGCCAACGTTCCCTCCTCCCCCCCGCCGCGTTGCATCCTTCCACCCCACGATAACACCTTCCCCCCCGGGGGATGTGGAAATAGCCACATAGGACGACGAGACTGCAGCGTCCCATGTAACGTTCCATGTGGCGGTCGGACGGGAGGAGTGTCTGTGCGTCTGCCGGGCGGCGGCGTGGGAGGGCGGATGATGGAGGGAATGGAGGCGGGATTGGAACTGAGGGGTGGCGGTCGGATACCGACCCTCCCCAGATGGTATGCTTACCCCTCTCTCACACCAACCTCCCCAAAGACCCTCCCCCGAAAACCACCCGCCGCGGTGGTGACGGGGCCGTGAGGTGCTAGCAAATGAACATCGCACTGCATTGCAAATTGAACATCGCAAAAGAATCTGCAGTAAGTGGACGATGACGACGAGTGCCTGAATCGGAACGAATGCACGCGGTAAGTATCGTTTTCTACGAAGTTCCTACGCATCGCAACGAGACATTACGTGGCAACACCGAATTCAAACCGCGATTCGTGCTGCATGGCAACATTTCTGGCCCTTAAGTCGCTCGGGCACACACCTTAAATATCTATCGTCACTAAACTCACTCTGCACCACCACTACGTGCAACGCGATGTTGCAGGGGCATCTCTTCCATCTCGTCGACGTCGCTTTTCCGTCATGATGCAACGCATCGCATTGCTTCAGACAACGGCGACGAGACATCGCTCGCAACATCGCACCACCACGGAGATGGTGTAGGGAAAGGAGAAATGAGGGGGAGGGCGGGGTGAAAGGAGTGTGTGTATGTGTGTGTTCATGTGTCTGGATGTGGGCGTGATCCCATCCCGGCGGTCACCACGGCAACGAACGTAGACGGCGGCGAATGGCTGTACGTGGGGGCGATGGGGTAACTGGTGGGAGGGGGGGAGGCGGACGTCCGGGGGGTAAAGGGAGGAAATGGGACGGCGGGAGACGTGGTGGGGGAAAGGGCGGAGACGATGAAGGGGGTGTGTGGGGTGGCTTAGGGGGGTGGGGGGAGAATGGGAAGGCGACTGAGTGAGTGGTGGGAGGGAGTGAGAGAGGGAGAGTGAGAAGAGTTGCCAAAATGCACTCGAACGCATAATCCAGTGCACCGGCGAGGAGGGGGAATGGGAGAGAATGCGGGAGAGTCTGTAGGGCTATTATTCGAGAGGGGGAGGGAAATAAAAACGCATTCGAAATATTTCACTTTCACAAAATTCTCGCGCGCGGATGAGGGTTTTTCGGATTTACCGTTAATTCTTTTAATCAGAAAATTTCCGATTTTTTGAAAATTTGCTCGCTTCGGCTTCCGTCCGTTTTCCTCGCTCGCAGACTCATTCCGAGAAACGTTTTAAAATTAGCACGTGAATCGTGGTTCCGTAGCCAAGAAAAGGGGCCAATCAAGGGTCGGATCCTTTGGAGAATTCTACGCAAACAGTTTTCACATGCGAAGCTCTTCCAACATCCTCGTGAACATATTAATACAGGCGAAAAAGTAGACGAAAACGTTCACGTCACCCAGTTGAAAATTATTCGTTCGATAAGAGCAAACTAATATCATAAGGTAGAGATGACCTTTAAACTAGCGTAACCCAACAACCCATACCTTGATAAAAAAAATTTTGAAACTTTACATGATATGACATCAAGTTAGGATTAATTAAAAACGTTCTCCATCTCGATGATGCATGGAGAAAAGAGATTTCAAAAAACTCTGTCGCTATTGGACGATTTCAAATATGGCACCAGAAAATGAATTTTCACAAGAGGCAATCTTTTATCACGTATTATACCCTAAATACTTCATCAAATCTTAAAGAATCAGATTGTTTAATGCAAAGGAAAATATATTGAACGAGCCCATTGAACCACAAATATATTAAACGAGCCAACACATTGATAATACATGGATAAGCTAGTGGGACGAAAACATAATTATTACAAGGGAATTTCACCAATTTCGAGAACTTTCTTTTGCATATTTCTAACGAAAGTAGTCGGGAATTAACTACGTGAAAATGACGTCGTGGAAATATTATTGCCCACATGCTGAACCTTCTTTCTTCTAATTGACTCGATGAGTATTAGAGGCAATGAAAAAGTAATAAAATATTAATGATTTCCGATAACCCGGCCAATACAGAACCTCGAACTTGTCCCGGCACGCAAAACTTTCGATCCCACTGCGACCGCCCTTCATTTCCCGCACGCGACCGGCTCGGAGATAGCTGTTATCGAAGCAGTGAAAAGACCATGAATTCCTGTAACTTTTATGATAGTTTTCAAGCACAAAAATATTCATGAAAATCTCAGAATGACTTCCATAACTTTCAAGGGCGGTGATTTTCAATTCATTTCCACGCTACACAACTGCTAATTCTGAAAAAAAAATTAGCAAGGCTAAATTTCGATCGGAAACGAAACCGAAACGGATTTTTAAATTGGAAACAACTAAAGGACGCAATCCTCTCGAAGTGAGCGAAAATAATACGAGCATCCTACCCACTCCACTCTCTTATTTCGAACGTGGTGAATGCACGAAGTTCGCAATAAATCCATCTGGCGGTCTTAATATTGGCCGCAACGTGAATGTTTATGTCAACCTGTCCAGACGGCATGCAAAGTGAACAGCGCAGAAAAGCAATAAAAGCGGTTAGATTGTAATAAAAATAAACGCAGGCGTGAGGAGCAACGGTAATAAAGGTGGAGTGGGGGAGACGGCGGGGGAGTAGCCACCGGGAGGCGGGATGTGGAGGGGGTTTCGGGGGAAGGGAGAGGGCAGGAGGGGTCGCTCCAGCCAGACGGTTAATGAAAAGCTGAATGAGGTGGGAGGGCGGGCGGGGGTTAGGAGGGAGAGTGGGAGAGAAAGAATTACGCCAAGCCATGAATTTCGTCCGCCCGCCTCTTAGCCGTAAGACTCATGCAGACGACAGTGCTAAATCGTCATTTACGGCGGAAATGGAGCTCCAGAATCAGAAACAAGCACAAGAGGATAGAGAGGGGATATGTACACACACGCATGCACACATTCGCGCATATACAAGACACGTAGACAACAACTGTGGCACGTAATCAACTGTCCAAGGAGTTCCAATTAAAAGTTCCATTCAAGTAAAAATGGCGGTTGAGTCAATTGAACAATTGCCGATGGATGCGGCGCGAGTGAAAAAGAAAGTATGAGCAATCCTCCGCGCTCTAATTTTACAAACCACTTCCGCATTTCTTTCAAAGCTATTGGCGTGCATTCATACTCAAGTGAGTCAGCCCGCGGAGACCTTTCTTGAAGAACAGAAGAAATGGCAAAGTAATCGAGGCAGGGTAAGGATGACTCTTACGACTATTAACGCGGGACAGTCACCTGCTAACGAACAGAAGAATGCAAAATACCTTTTGGGGAGAGATAGGTTTTCTGGTGAAGGGGTGTCGAAAAATGCATTAATACATGGGGGGATATTTTAAGAGGAAAAACTTGTCTATTACAACGCGTTGGCAGGTGAGGGGGGGGGCCCTGAGCCCGCTTATTCACGAATGCTTGTTTTATAGCTATCGTGGAAGATAAATGCCTGTGAATCGTCATTTCACAACTTATACGCTCAATTTCTTTATTATGATAAATATGTCTCACCTCTACCAGTTCACTAGACGCCTACTCTCTACTGTGGGATGTGAAGGGTGAGAATCTTATGCAAGCGCGGAAAGTGATTGGCATTTCAAACCACAATTATAGCTATACGGTAACCCTATCAAACTCCTAAGAGTGGAGAGGATTGGATGAACGATAACTTAATGGAAGAATGACGATTGAGAAAGGAAAAATAGCAGATAGAACGGAGGGAAGAGCCACGAAATGAAGGAGGGGGAAATATGCACAGCAGCCAAAGTTAATATTACTATTTTACCATCGAAATCGTAGGCGTTTTGTTTCGTTCTGGGAATATGTAATCGGAGGAAATAATTAATCATTAGAACTATCGTTTCTCTACTTTATTTATCTTATTTTACGCTCGTATGTTTGGCTCAACCCATTTGGTCAGGTGTCCATAATATCGGATTGGGGCAGATTAAGTGAAAACATTGAGGTTAATTTGTTTTGAAAACGAGTATCAGTTGAATACACATTGAGAGAGTAATGACGTAAGGAATTACAGAATTCCAATTAACAGAATTGAAATCTACATAAATCAAATTACAATACATCGAGTCACAACTCAATGCAATGAGGACAGACCATAAAAAGGAATACGACGCGAATACAACGTTCTTAATCTTGTTTCTCCTTTTCTCTTCGGCAAAAGGGAGGCAAATAATCTAATATTTAAAACTTCTAGGGAGTTTTTGAAAGGTGTATTCCAATGTCCGATATATTGTGCCAAGAAATTCCAATAAATACAGTACGACAAAAAAAAAGAAATCATTTAGTCGAATAATGAACGGAAATTCGAATTTTACAACGTTTTACACGAGATAACAAGTCATCACTGTCAAATTCCGCCGGTGGATTCAACAGTGACTGAGGGACTAAGAACCCTTCGTAACGGGAGGGGGCCGAGCTAAAGAGAAACCCTCCGGCGACGGTGTAACCAAGCATTTGTTTCACGAGGGGACGAACGAACAGCTACTTCCGAATCTCATCTCTCTGTCTACGGTGCAATAGGTCACGTGTGGCGTCTCCCCCTCCCCCCTAGATGAAAAACCTGGATCCACCGCCTTCCGTGGTCCTAATTTTGCCGAGTCCTTTCAACATCCTCGGAGCTGTTCCCATGGATCAAGTACCAACCTTGCGGGGTCGTCCAAGCGACAGTGTTGCCAATTCACGGATGAAGTTGGCGGTCTGTCCTGTTGTGCTCTCCCGAGGGCGCTTGAAGGGAGAGAGGCGGAAGTAAATGGCGCCCCTAATGGCGGAAGGGTGGGTCCTGGCTTATATCATGGCAGAGAGACGTAATCACTGGGAAGAACATCGGAGTAGACAAGTGGGGACCTTCTACCTGAGAGGCGGAACCCCGAGAACTTAACTGGTAACGTTGTCTTTGCATGCAGTGAACTCAAAGGGTACACATATTGTTGCGTAAATATCCCTATCATCTGACAAAACGGAAAATGAAACAATAAAAGGGTCTATAATCCGATTGGAAAGTAGGACGAAGTTGATGGATCAATATCTCCCGACAAAACCTTAAGACGGGTAAATTCCTATCCCCCAAGTGTTACGATATGAGTAACTAAGTTTCTAGTCAACTCTGTAGCAATCGACTTTGTTATAGATCAGTTCATTTTTCAAAAAATATTTGTTTTCAGGCTTGGCAAGGATTGAGTTTGCTGACGACCTATGAGAGTTAGGAAATTCTTCGGAAAAACGATTTGTTCCTTCCATTGATTCAATGGAAGTGATATCTCGGCTTCAATTCTTTGGTCAAAAATTTGTTGGTCACTTTTTCGTCCACCCATTAGCATTGTTAGTACTACACTTTTAAGAGCTTGCGTCATCTCTCTACGTAGACATTAAGACATGTATGCTAAGTATCTAATTACTTCATGTTTCACTTTAACGAAAACAATGAGATTTTAACTTCTTGTTTCGAATTACTCTTTCATAATTAACTAAAACATGGAGAAAATGCTAGAAGTGATGTGATATTTGCGTTAAATATTTATTTTATTAAATTGGCAACTTATTACTCTGTAGATCTAAATGTTACAAAGACTGCAGGTTTACAAATAATATCACGAACCCCTTCCACTTTCTACAAAGGAAAACTTGACGCTAAGCGCAAAGAGAAACGCCAATAAAATGTGTAAATGTTAGCAAAGTCCGGCACGCGCGGGATTTGATGCGATACTCGGAAAATGTACGTCCAATAATCGGTCAAAAAACCGAAGTAAAAAAAGTTAAAAAGGATACAAAGACCATTTTACGAGCCAATAAAATTGGGAGGGATAGAAATTCCAAAAAGCATGTGCTACCTCACTGAGCATCGAAGCTGTATCAAAAAAATCGCATTACCTGTAACATCCAGCAAAACCGGTTTTAATATGTATTTGCCGCGAGTTAGTAAGACAAAGCGTCACAACCTGAACGCTGAAACTAAAATAAAGTGAACATTCGCAAAATTGAATAATTACTCGTATAAATACTGTAATTCGTAGGGGATAAGGAAAAGGAAAATAAATTTCTATCAAATTGAAAACTGATTAAACCCCAGAAAATTAAATCTTTAATCGTAAGCGAGGCCATGAACTGTCATGGACCATCAATCACCAATGCGCAATGTAATTATTACGTATCTTGCTTAATGGCACAGAGAATCTGCTTCAAGGTAAAACAAACCTTAATGGCTAAGTAAGTGATTTGCAAGGGTTATTGGACTGATTGAGGACTCAAAAGAGAAAGCGGAAAAAGTGGACACACGTAATGCGCATGAAGCAACGATCGGTAGGTCGATCAGACCAACGGAATGGTGCTCTATAGATGAACGTATACCAATTCTCCACACGAGCAAAAACCAGTTGGCTTAAAAATTAAATTTATATTTATTTAGGTACGTATTGTATTTCAAATATTAAAGCTGACAGCTGTAAGCCTCAATCATGCCGGAAAATAGTCAAATTAAAATTAAACTTCTTTTTTGGAAATAAGAGTTCGATCACTAAAACTAATTGCAAATTTAAACTAAAGGTTTTGGCCATAAGTTTCATAATTTATATTTAACTACTTTTTCTATATGAGCTCCCCCAGGGAGGGTTGAAGAAATACTTGATTGAGTCTCAGCTCTGCCATATCTATTAAAAAGACTGAATTATTTTTAATTATTTATATTTTGTACATCACTTTTATCTTGTCCTAATCTCTAAAACAAACTATTGTCCCTTATCGATGAACGCTTATTTTCATTTTTATGACATTTAATAAGAATCCAAAATAAGAATCATGCTCATGAAATCCGAGTGACGAACCATTTCATAACTGTAAGGACAAAGAACGACAAGCTAAGTAATTTTACCGCATGCGGCGCTGAAAATTTGATGTCACGTTTTAAAATTTCATCGATGAAAATTCGAGTATAGTTTTTAGCATAAAGGAAAGTTTTGTTTTCAATAAATTTAACGAAATAAATTAATGAATCCATCGCTAACGAAAACGGTTCGTGAATTGGTCCACGCGTGCCATTAGTTCGCCGCCCCCCCCCCCCACTTGCAATGCAAGCTTGAGATTCAATTTCCCACAGGACAGAAGAGTCGTAGTTATTGTTTGCTGACGGGCAGAGTGCTTAATGGAAATCTGGTTTAAAGTTTGCAATCAAAGCCCACGTGATGATGTTAAAATTTGTTGAATTTAAAAAAAATACCTTAAATAAATGTTTGCTCTAAATTACAAGTTGCATCATTTTAATTTTCAAGAAAAATATGGTATAATCAGAAAAAAAACAACGAAAAAGTTAAAATTTTATGCCATATTCAATTAATAATAATTTTTGAGGTTATCGAGCAACTAAAAAGTTACACCAGCTTTTAAATATTACATCTCCCTATAAAATAAAACCTTAAGTCACGCAAAAAACGATAATTCTCGAGATATCTTTCGCGAAATGGCAGAGGAAGTTGAGCCTCGTAACTTAGATTCCCTCCGTGTACTCAGTTGTACGGCTGATGGTATTACACACTAGACTACTTATGACACAAAAATATAGTTTTGGTGCACAAGGAGGTCTACACCAACAAAGAACTGGTCTCCCTACTATAAAGATCGGTTACATCGGTTTTATTGGGAATTCTCTGTGTTCATTACCGAAATTTCACGCAGACTAAATACAAGAGTTTCCCGGAATTTTAGAAAATTGACTGACCCAGAACGTTTTCACCATTTCCCGATTTTCCCGACAGAGTAGTCACCATGAAGGAGTGGTTATGCGTGTGTGCGTGAAAGAGAGAGACGACATTGATTCATGATGAAGCTTCGGACGGTTCTCGACGACTATAAATATCTACACATCGTGGGAACTTCCTTCTGTTGTACCTATATATTTTCTTCTTCACTTCGTAATTTCTTCTTGTCTACATGTCTAAAAAGTCTATTTTCCACCTCCCTCTGCCACGCTTGCCTATCATTCCCCTTCTACCGCGTCCTCCAGAATCCCACTACCTCTCATTAGTTCCTCCGCCCAATTTTTCGGATTTACCCTGGCAACTTCCTCTCTCTACGTCCACCCACCATGTGTAAAACTAATCTTATTCCCTGTCTAACTTATATTTTTCATTCTTCTCCACACTCGCACCTGATAAGCCTCTGACCTACCCACGAGGGACACAATAAATGTATGACAATGGACAATGGCAGCGGGATTCGAGGTGCGGGGTTGCACCGAGTCTCGCCGGAGAACGGATTCAAAAGTGGCTGACACTCGGGAGAATTTTCTTCCGGCTAGGACAGATATTAATCGAGGACCGACGAGCGTATTTCATGTGCATTACGAAGGAGCCGACATTCCAGCTGAGGGCAGGGAGGGATAGATAAGTGGACGAGAGGAGGAGGAATGAAGATGGGCGGGGAAGGTGTCCTGACGGGACGATTCTTGCGGTAGGCTCCTTTGTGGTGTATGGCCTCGCTGGAGATTAATGTCACGGGAGAGGCGCGGCGAAATGAAAGAGAGATCCTCACACATGCCCGCTCAGGGCGCGAGTTTCCCGACTGCCTCCTCACCGGGGAGGGCGTCCTACTGCGGCACGCCACCATCCACCATCACGCCACCGCGGAACGGTTCAGCCAACCGGGCGAATCGGACGGACAGAAACGAACGAAGAGATAACTCTGTTATCTCCGGAAAGTATCCCTTCTGTTATCCTTTAAGTACCCTCCCACCAGTGGATTGACGTGCGCGATGGAAGCCCGCAAAAATTAACGCCCGCTCCCTCTACCCAACCCCATTATCATCCCATATCCATTTCTACCTCTCTCTCCATAACCCACCCGCTTCCTCGAGCGACGCCAGTGATTCTTGTGCTGGCGGCCGTGTGACACAGGACACAACGCCGCGGCTTTTCAGTATATGGTAACGAGAAGACAATGCTGCTTATTTTTCCCCGAGAGGTCCTCAGAAGAAAAATGAGGGCCTTGACATACGCACCGAGGTAGAGCTTCTTAGAACTATGACTGATCAACCGATGGACGTCTCAGAGTAATGTGCGTACCGAACTAAGCGTCTCCAACGGGCAAACCTAGTTAACTTTTTTATTTTGGATTTATTTAGTACCATGCGAGCCACCACTAAGGTGTAAAACGATGGGAATAATAACAACTTTTCAACATCATTGCTAAAGAGACATCCTTCCACTTCATGCAATAATGTGTAATTTAGTCCTCGCTCCGTGAGTGATTCTTAACATCCTCTGATGATTTTTATACACCAATCGGTTTGTCATAGCAACGTTTCACAAATCTAGTCCCTCTACGCTGCACGCGATCCATTCGGAAATCAATCTAACTTCATGAGAATACCATACTAATGAAGCATATTCTACAAGAGCCCTAACCAGCGCAAGATAACATTTCTCTGTGGCCTTTTCATCACAATTACTCAGTACTCCCCTAATTGATCCTAATTTTTTGTAAGTTTGCCCACATATTCTCCGTATATGTTTCGCCAAAGAGAGATCGTTAGTGATGGTAACGCCTAAGTATTTAATCGAGTCTACCCTTTTTATTTTGGTCTTCCTGATGCGGTATGTGTTCGGGATGGGATTGCTCTTTTTCCAAAAATTCATCACTGCGCACTTTTTTAAGCTTAATTCTAATTGCCATGTGGCGCACCATCATTGTATATCCATAAGGTCATCTGCTAAAGCTGATTTATCTACAGGTTTATGGATATCTCTGTAACCCATTGTATCTTCGGCAAATAAAGATATCTTACTATTGAAATATAAAACCTTATTTTCATAAACCATCGAACAATTAGTCACGTCTAAAAAATTAGTAATGGAAGCACAAATGGCATATTTAATATCTTTTCATTCACTTATACATCTAAGCATTGGGTTATTTTAGTATTTTTTCAATATTTTTAGTACCCTTCCAGCCACTGCTAGGGTGTCTGGCAAGGGGTGAATACACACTAGACTAATTTTGACCCGACTATTTCTCCCACTAGCACAGTCGTACGTCGCTCCGTCGTGGGGCAGGTATGCATGTTCAAATACAGAGCGTAGAAGCCAAACCTAGACTTAAAGCTAGGGTACACAAAACAACTCTTTCCCAGTTTAGCATTTCCTTACCATCCCAAGAATAAACGTTAGCAATGTCTCAAGCACCCATCTACGAAAAATTGCAGGCACAGAAGCAGAGATGAACTTCGAGGAAATTTGAAGCTTGAAAATTACACCGTCAATACGACGAACCAAGAGTTTATTGCAATTAAACAGAGCGTCGAGTTGACAATAATCATTATCTTTAAATGTTTACAGAAAATTACACCACCCACGATAAATTACATCAATAGTTGTGATATAAGTGACTATTTAAATCTAATACGAACGTTCTTCTGTTAAATGATTAGAGCATACTCAATTTCCATGTCAAGTATGACAGTTACTGAGATTAACAACCACTATCTCTGTAATAGGTGGTCATCCACTTCCAAAATTGTTCACTTGAATTGAATTATCAATGATTATATACCTACTACAACGAAGAGGACGTCTTAGGTGATTACAGTGAAATAATTACTTTTTAATCAAATTAAATCATTGGGGTTTATAAAACGAACCTAGATATAAACACATCTACTTTTTTTAGTTTCCTATTGCGAACACGTCGCAAACTCTTATGACTCTTACAAATCTTATGATTAACGCACATACGGAGTCATGAATACAGAAAAAAACATTGAAAATGAGGACAAAGATTAATTAATGAAATGCTCGAAATTCGACATATGGAACTAAAAAAGTAAAAATATATCCTTCAGCAAAAAATAGTAATTCTGTCGTAGAAACAAGTTATGCGGGAACGTAGGAGTTAAATAAGTTCCAAACATTTTTTGAACGACTATTTACGCCGAAGTTCGTATGTGATCATTTGCTAAAGTAAAACGTAATTTAAGTATCGAAGAAAACGATGGTCGGTCCGGAGGAAAAATTAGGGATCGGAGAGTAGAGCATGCCCTATGTAGGTGAACATTTACTGTAATTAAATAAACGGTCATGAGACGGAGCGGCGGAAATGGTTCTTCCTGCACTCTGCCATAGTTTCGTCGCTATCCTGCGAAAAAGCAAACGCAATAGAGTGGAACGGGAACATGAAAAAAATTATTAATATAGGGGCTGCCCCTCCTATGTATACTCTTAACATAAAATCCCACTCTGCGGCAGGCACGAAAAATCTCTTCCACGGGCACACCAGAAAGTAACAGGAAACCACCATAAGTGCGGTTTCGAGAGATATCCTTATCGAGAACTAGAGCAGCCAGACTTTCTGTAACAGAGCTCGTCAAATGAGCAACGGCCAGACGTTTCTGGAAAAATTAAAATAACCGTCGTGTAGTCCCGAATCATACTTCCGCTCCCATAAACGTTTGCCTTCGAATTCTCACAAAATAACGAAGTTCACAACCCTCTCTTCGACTGCATTCCAAAGTGAATCAACGTTGACAAAGTCATGGGAAAAATGCCATAAACGAATGTAATAGAAATACTGCAAAAATAAAGAAGCTGGTATTAATTTTGGCTCCATCAGGGTGGATGCTAAATATTTGATTGTCGATACATTGAGCATTTTTCAGTTTCCAATTGCCATTTCCCAATTCTCTCTACCTTTAATCTTATAGAATACACCCACACGATTTAATTCTCATACCCCTTATCCATTATCTTTCATGCTTCATGGAAGAAAAAGAAAATGAAGAAGTAATTCTGATTGAATTATAATATGGTTCTTCTCTAGGAAAGAATTTTTGGAAAATATTCTGGTCTCCAGCACGGCGAGGAAATCATTTCGACTGTAGGTCATAATACGTCGCATGCGACAATTAAATGTGCTATGTTAATAGTAAAGTATCACTCCACACATGATTTATCACTTATTAAGCTAAAAACATCTCAATTTCTAGGACTCCTAACTGTTCAATTACCTTGAATGGCTGTTCATATGACCTCAGCTGAGGCCTGACTAAATATCCTATTACCATGAAATACTACAAGAAATATGCACATTCACGGAGTCCAAGGTGACTTTTTATTTCGAACGATAATTAGTTTTTTTTACGTCTAAGATAAGGGAGCAGCTGCGACGCACCAGCGAGAGTCAAATTAAATATCTAAAACATGAAATAATGAATCTCGTGTGAATGGTCATACAAAATTCGGAACACCCAAAACAACTCAAATAAAAACAACGCAAAATCTAGCGCACGGCGATGACGCACAAAAACGTTAAAATATAATCCGCAAAAAATAAGTTCATAGAAATTTTGAACTTTTAAACTGTCGACGGGTATTTTATTTTATAAGGAGTAGAATGACAATGACGTGGAGATAAACTATCGATAAATTTGCCCGTAAACAGGTGAAAGCACTCAAAATTGTAGCGGAACTAGGCTACGGCAATACTCTGGGGATTGTGAAATCACTCAACTCTGAAATTCGCGGGCGGGTAACTTTGTCCTGGTCGTGACAGTGGACAGCTGGCTACGGGAATGCTCGTCACGCTGTCAATGAAACATAAAAGTGTCTAAAGTGATAAAAAGATCGACAAACAATTTAACAGAGACGTAAGCTCAAAAACTATTTGAAATTTTGAAATATCAGCAACAAATTCAACATTCCCATTCCATCTGGGCAGCCCACTACAAGAATTTATGGAATCAAGTCAGGCGAGTGTCGGAGAAAACCAAAGAAGACTGGAATGGAAGCCACTACAAAGAAACTAACGAAGAGCCGGAAAAGGGGAAGCTGGAAATCGGCATTCTACTTGATGGAGATGAACTCTGGAGAAGAAAGACGAAATTCAATGAAATCGGGAAAAACCACACGGTATATAGCGATACAAAATCAAGAAATGGGAAAGAGATAAAAAGATTCCGCCGAGCAAGCGCATCGAGAGCCGAAAACTCGGGAAGACTGCTTAACGAATGAAAATGAAATGAAAGACGGACGAAGATGAACAGTGGCCAGATACATTGAGAAGTGAATTCGAGGTAGAAGTGAAAGAACCTGGGGAAGTACAATGTGTCCCGAAGCGGACCGAATACAAGGAGGCATTACAAAGATGATCGAAGCTAAAGAACTCCAGGTTGGAACTAAAGAATGAGGAAGATTTCCTGATTGAGATTCCGAAGGAAAGAATGACCGAGAGACGCAAGGGTACCCGAAACTTGAGCCTGGCATTATCACACGGACACAAAGCTGAAGGAGAGATGGCAAATCAAAGACACTCTTCCGGAAAAATAATTCGGATTGAGAAACATCACAGGGACGAAGATGGTTAAATTGCAGGAAGTAATCGGAGGGCATTATAGTGATGGATAATAAATTTATCGACGTCACATATAGCAATATCTAAGTCGCTAAAACACGAATGAAACGTGGATGATACACGAAAGGGAAAATAACTCAAGGTTTCAGATGAGGATGCAACCAATAATTAGCAATATACAGTAACATTTTTAAGGGGCATGAAAAAGGACATGGAATATGCATTACAGGAACTAAGGTGAATGGGAAAGAAATTAAAGAGTTCCGTTTCAAAGATAAAATCGCAATCAGAGAGTCAAGAAGACCTGCAGTCACCCTTCAACACGAGTGAGCACTTCAAGGACATATTTCCAAATCACTATAAGCTGTTGCCAAAGCACAAGCATCCTTCCTATTTTTGCACTCGCGTCTAATAGACCCACTCCATGAATACGTAAAAATGAAACATATCATACGCATAATAACTTTTTCTAAATCATTACAGTCAGTGAAATAACTCCCGAAAGCTGAATTTTAAGCATTAATCATTTAAATAATTAAAACTTTTCAAAACAGTATGAGAGCGAAATTCAAATAGAACTTTTACCAATAGCATAGCATCTCACATGCAAGCAATCGATTCCTATCCACTCAAAACATCTAACAGAGAGGAATTGGGGCGTGATCAAAAATAGCTTTTCCGACTCGAGATCACAGCGAGGGCAGAAAAAACGAAATACGTGGGATCTAAAGGCAATTATTAGCTACCATTTCCCCGGAGCTTTGAGTATAAAATATAGAAAGATCCTAGAGAAAGAAATCCTCGAAATCAACACACCAATATTATGAAACCGACGTCAGAAAGGTGTACTTCATTCGTATATTAAGGCAGTGATATAATGGTCATTGATTCGCATGAAAGGTCATGAAAAACATCGCGCAATGAACTTAAAACGTTATTCTTATCCTCGAAAAAAATACTCCTGGAAACTGTAACATGATGATTTCATTTCACCACGACAAAAGAAAAGTTGGGAAGAATTATTTCAAATTGGTGGTCACTTATATCAAAGTATTGAGTTAACTTATATCTATGGGTATGTAACCTTTTTTTTCTTCCATTCGCCAAACACCTGGACATTCCCGATCTGACTTTCCGAGAAACTGCTTTCTTGGTAGTTGATCCGCTTAAGGGAGTAATTTAGATTTATGCCTAATACAACAGAACTGATTTCACTGTCACTTTGTCTAGTTCAGAGAATCCTCTACCCATACCCTACTTTCGATGAAAATAAGGTAAACCACGAGATACACATTCAATTATACCAGTTAACTGTAACGAGCAGGACGAACGGAATCCAACGCAATCCCCCGTCGTCTTCTCCAAGTTGAAACGGCTGTTTCTATGGTTACCACAGCTCCAATGCTATTTTATCTTTTAAGTCCAACACTATCTACGTTATCAAATTTTTTATCTTGACTCCTGTATTATAACTTTTAACTATATCCGATTTCTGAGCTGATCATAAACACCGTTCTTCTGTTACATTCACTTTTTTCCAGCTGATTACAACGGGTGATGCGCCGAGGCGAGATAGAAACGAATCTTGTTTCAAAATTAAACTGCAACCGACGCGAAGACCGGGGGAGTTGGGTGTACCTTACACTTGAAAATTGGAAGGCGATGATCTCCGTAGTTTTAATCAAACTATGCAACAGAAACAGTTTGAAAAGATAAAATTAATTTTTAAATCTCTTGCATGTACACCGTCATGAAAAACGACTTCGCGAGAAGGCGAGGTTCAAACAACCTTTTTAGAGAAACGAAAACGAAACACCATAAAACCTCATGATAACACATTCGTAAAATACAAACTTTAGTTTTTGCACTGGTTAGCACGGCGAAAGTATGATACGACATCCTATCTCAGTCGGTTCTTCTAAGGTGGAAACTTACACGGCATCTGAAGTTGTTTCGTTCAAAAAAGAATTCTGCAGGAAGTAGTTTTACAATAATTTCGTGAACGGATTCATGGAATAATGAAACTGTTGACAAATGAAATTATGCCTTAATTATGTCAGAATACAACCGCAAACTGAGTGAATTGGGTGAACTTCAATTTATGGGATTCGACGGTAACCATACGAAAACTTAATTCGTTCCTTCAGTTACATTGATCGATTTACATACGACTATGTTTCCTAAGATATTGGATTTTTATCCAGAAATATTTTCCAACCGTCAGAAAAATTACAAATCAACAACACGGATTATAAAATTGAAAACTCAGGTGGACTGCCGATGACAAATTACAGCAGAGAAAAAAGAGATGAGCATCATAATTTACTTTCCCTGCCTGCCGCACACTTACGTGGAGTATACCTCTGTACTCTCCACCCAACCCAAATGCTAAAATCAACTATTTATTATTTAAAAGACCTCGCACAAATGTGGCTTAAACATTAATTTTGCTTGGTATAATGATGTTGATTAATTCACGGATTAATATTTCGGTTTAGGATTACTTATTGAAGTACCTATTCATGTGAGTTTCCATGATTTTTAATTAAAATAACTTCAGTGAACGTTGAGCAAGATAATAATTTATCATCAACAAGGTTGTATATATTGTCTACTTATAATAAAACATCTTGCACCGTAGTTTAAATCATTTTCAAAAAATTTCCTAAGCGATACACACCAACCTAAACTTGACTGGGTATCTGATCACTTTTTTTTTGCAATATTTCACATGAAATATTAAATCTGTCGCAAGAAATGATTTGATAATTCCCTGTTTAGCTCTCATGCGAAAGCCGTAAATTTTCAATTTTCTAAAAATGTGTAGCTCCTCAATAAATGAGTGCCAGTCATCACCATTCCATTGTTTTATACATTCTGGTCGACAACAGGACAATTCAAGATTCCCACGTTTAAGCACAGGATCAAGAATCATAAATTTTGAATTTTGAGAATCTAAAAAGTGCCAAAAAAATTTGAATTTTAATAATAATTGTTTTACTAATTTTAAATTTGTACAATTAGAAGTGCTAACAAAGATATATCCTGGCTTGAGAAAATTAGTTCTCAGAATGTTACCTCAGAGATTCTACTCGAGAGTGTGTAAGTAGGAATTTTTTCAGTCAGTTTTCAAATGATATTAACATTCAACGAAGGCGAAATTGACAGAAATGAAACAAAAATCGATTATTTCAATGATTTAAAATTGGTACCAATTTAAATAGATTAAATACTAGATGTAATTAAGATCTGGTCCGATAACATATTCTAGACACCACTGAGACTATAACAGTAGCAAAATCAGTTAATGACATTTTTCTGAGAATTAACCTGCATAGCTTCAATTTCTCTCTGAAGGGCTTGAACTACACTGAGCGCAATATAATCGATTACCCGCAACAAACAGACAATCGGGAATGACGTAGAATCTGAACTTCAATTGATTACATATCGGAAGGTTAATTTACAGTTCAATGCAAACAGCCTCTCGGCTTCAAGCGGAAAATTATCAAATATTCGAACGGTCTTTGATTATAGCACTTAAGCTTGCTACCCAAACTGACCAACACGAGCACTCATTAATGTCACATAGGGTAAAATGGGAAATGAAAGAGAAGCAATAACTTCGACATTACGAGGCAGAAACGAAAACGCAATCAGTAAATGACTTTTAGACCCCTTGCCGATACTTCCGACGTTGCACTGTTGCAAGCCCCATTGTTACGCTGAAGGAGCACTCGCGGGAAGTGGGTGGGGGGCGAGAGAGGGAAGGAAAACGAGAATCTACTAATAAGTACCTCAACGTTTTACGCCCGCCGTGGGCATGGGCGGAGAGAGGAAAGTGGCAGCGGGGAGGGATTGGCGGAGGGAGGCGAGGAAGGCATCGAGGGAAAGGGGAGTGCGTAAAACATCGGGTGAGCGAAAAAAAAATAACAAAGAGTGAGATAGAAGGAGAGGCAAAGAGCGTCGAAGGAAAAAAAAAACAAAAGCAAGTGGTACTGCGCACAACGACGCACCACGCTCCGCCTCCTTTCATGAAAAGGAAATACGATTTGGAAAAAAACAAAATAAATGAATAAATAAAATGGCGTCGTCGGTGCGATTCTTTTATACGTTTCGACTCATTTTTTTTTTTAATTTTTACACGCTTTGGTCTGGCCACTTGAACACGCCACGCACATTCTCTCGAAAAACCTCTCTCCGCATCCCCTACCCCGAACGGCACACACGCACTCACACGAGCGGGAGAACACATACGAGCGGAATAAAAATAAAGACGCAACCAAGGCATTTCTCGAATACGACACCCCCGACCCCACTTCTCGTATCGAGATCGTCGAGAGGGGAAAGGTCTTGGGGATGACTAGAGATGGGGGTTATAGGTGACGACGGGGGGGAATGGGTAAATTGGAAAATTATTCGCGCGGGAGAAGTGAGAGGGGGGAGGACAGGGTGGGAAGATGTAAGTGAAATTCGGATATATTGTCGCCCATAGCGTACAACCGTAGAAATAAATCGGGGGTTCCCAAAAAAAAGGAAGACAAAATGAGGGTCGTGGTCGTTTTATTCTTACAAAACCTACCATGCTAAAAACTTGAAAACAAACCTGTTATGTTCGAAGAATAATGGGGAAAGTGAGTTGCAGTGGAAAAAAAAATCTCACCGAGACTTGGTGGAGTTTGTGGAGAAGGAGAAAAGGCTCGTACGTGAAGATAGAAGACATGCTTGAGAGTGGTTTACGGGGATACTGCAATTTAAGGGTACGAAAATGAATAGAAGGGTAAGCAATTGTATAATTGAAGTATGAAAGGAAATGTATAATAAAGTTTAGAGTGGTGAATGCAATGAAGCATCGAATACTTTTCCTAGAACTGCATTTAATCAAATACCAAAATTTTGTTGAAAAATTTGGGACAAGAGTTAAATGAACTTCCCAATTTGGTGTTACCTGTAACGACAAAGGCTCCTAATGTCCTCCTTGCTCATGAAGCAATTTCACTACAAGTCAAGATATGTCATTACTCATTCTTCGTAACTGCGGAGGAGATCATAGTAGTTTAAACATTGTTCCCGATGCAACTGAGGCATTTATTTACAATTTTATGCGTGTTATTAAATTTTCAAAATATTTTTTTTTAATTAATAAAGACGAAAGTTAACTGCAAATTTCAGGTGAATAATTAAAAATTGTAAATAATGATTTACATCAGCTTAAAACACAGGGTCAAAATAAGATTTCCGTTTGAACATTTAGCTGGTAATGGTATTATTCATATAGCATTAAAATTTGCATGTCAGTTAGTCGTAGTATCCATGAGGCAAAAGTGTTTTTTATCAGAGAGTTTATTTACAGTTGAACGAGATAGATCCAAAAATATTAGCATGGACTTAACGTCATGCTCGCATACTTCCAAAAACTCATGAATGAAAGAACGTGAAGTAACAGAGCTAGAAGATTCAGCGAGCGAAAATAATATATGTTAGTCAATTATCTTAAGTGAGGAAATTCGCCATGAAAAAAATAACACAGCTCACTTGCATCCAGCCGCGTGACTGAGGTATATGCTGTTACGTCATTCCTCTCACGATTACAGAGGAAAGTAGCTCACATTAAAGATGCAAACAACTTAACCAAGCCTGGAAAAAGAAGGAGAGCTAGAAAGAGCAATTAATAAATTCCACGAACTTAACGCCCAGAATTTTTCCAACGGATCTTTGCACATACAAGACAAGAAGTTTTTCTGCTCGAAAGAAATTAATGACGACACATATTTCTTTGCCCAAAAATATCATCCATTTGCACATTTATCTCACGTAAAACCCATACATCACGAGGAATTAGTTGAGCGTTGAATTGCGGAAAGGTTTAAGGAATTAACGCCCGGAAGTCATCAATAAAAAGCTTCAACTACTGTCATAAATTATTTATTAAATTAGGTAATAACTAAAATGAGTTTCCACATCCCGTGGAGCGAAAATTACAACTCATCTGTGGAGATCTCTCCTATTACGCAATGAATGACTTCAGGTATCAGACGCATGCATATAGGTTGGAAAGACCATTTTTCGCACCCCTTAAATTTTACACAAAATTAGATATGGTGAGACCACACCTCATTCCTGAGCTCATAAGTAAACGGTCGAATTGCGAATTATTATGCACAATAATTAAAAATAGTAGGCATTAGATTTAAGACTGCGACCCAAGGTAACCAAAACATCAGACGGCAACTCATGCCCCAAGACGTACGTTACCTATGCACCTTTTTATCCTACGCCGTGCACCACTCCCCACCCAACCCCAACGCCTCCCCTCTCGCCATCACGCGCACCCACCCCCACCCCTGCTGCTAATTGAATTGGCGAGACAGCCGTCGCGGACGGAGGGAGGAAGGCTAGTGTGTGGGTTGGGGGCCGGCGGGGGCGGCCGGTGGGGGGAGGCAGAGAGGTGGGGCGGGAGTTGTTCTGGTGTTTCGATCGCGCTCTCATCCCCCCCCCCCTTACTACCGAACCCAGCACAAACGACCCCTCCGCACTCACCCCCCTCCACCCTCTCCCACCCGACCCTCCCTTCTCTCCCCCACGTCTCGTACACTCACACATACACGCACGCTCGCGTTGCCCCTTTGAATCACACACAAAATCCTTGGGGTCGGCGGTGCTCACGCGCATCGATACACCGAAAACGGTCGTCGCGCTTTCCCGCAATTTCTTTTATTTTTCTTCCCCACTCAGCCCATTCATGAAAAACCAGCATTTTTTTCCGAACATTTCTTGGATTCGGGCAGACTTCGGGACATTCGTGGATCTCCCTGACTTTTCCAGGTCTTCCGGACAGAACTCTCTCCAAACGTCTCCGAGGGAACAAGTACACCGAGGGGAAATTACCCGAGCGGGAATCTCCAATTCTACTCCGTAGTGAATATGCGGCAATACTACCACTCAAGTGCAGTTCGCAACAAATACTAGTCAAGGGCAACTCTTAGAGAAGTAATAAAATTAAGCGTGCCTAACACGGAATCTTCGTGGAACAAAATCCATCCAGAGCCGGGGAATCGGGAAACATATAATTAACGCTTCATTCTCAAATATTCTCTGACAGACGGAATGCGTAAGTGTTCGGCATAGAATTAATTCTACTCGTATCTATGAATTAGTAACTCTTGTATACGATTACGTTGGAAATAAAATCTCAGAAACATATTTTTTAGCTAACCTGTTCTACACCTTAAGTTGTCAGCTATTTTATACAGCATTTTTCTTATTTTCCGGACTTCAGTGTTTTCATAAGCCAAATGATTTAATTAAAATACTTAAAATTTGCGCATCTCATATTTTTAATTTTCGCGAGAGTGTACAGATCCACTGTTGGAACATGTCTAAAATGGAAAACCTGCATATCCCGGAAAAATAAAAGCTGTCCCTAATACTTATTTTGCAAGATGCTCAGCTTAGTTTTGCGCCATAATTGCTTCTGTCCCACACCCGAGCCCGCAAAACATGACATAGGTTTAATAAATTTCTCGGCATAAAATAAGAGAGACAGGAATTAATAATATTACACTTTAGAAATCTACAAAGTAACGTATAAACTATAAGAAAGGCTTTAAATTAGGATTAGTATATTAAGCCAGACCCAAGTGAGCCATCCCACACTAATTTTCAATAGACATTAATATAATGGATACCACATTAATAAATGTGTGGCGTGGTAGCCCATGGATAGAGAATTGGACTACTGACCGGAGGGCCCGGGCTCGATTCACGGGCTGGATACCCTCTCTGGGCACCCTCTGCTCCACCCAAGCTGTGTAATTTTTCGGGCACCAGATCTTCCTAGGAAACAATAGCCTGGATAACAATAGCACAGGGAAAGAATCTGGCCACCCTACTCTACGGTGAGCTTAATACTGGGTGAACTCCACCATCATCGGAGCCCCTAAGGAATATAAAATGCTAACGCGAGTCTATCGCGGAGTTCTGCATATACAATGTATTTCCAATTTGAAGATCGCGGAAGAATGTTAAAGTTGACGAAAATAAATAAATTACACCCCAAAATATTTTAAATTAAAAGACCATCTCGCTTTTCACTTCAAATTCAAGTCCCAAGCGCCAATGACAATTCACGGTACAATTTTTATTTCCCGTTACGATAGCGTTGCTGTGCTCTGGGTTAGCATCAAAATAATCGGTAAAATCTATATTGTAGGCTCATTTATAAAAATATATCTTTATTACAAGAAGAAACAATAGCAAATGGATAAAATTTACAATAGATGCATTTAATTTAAAATCTACGTACTCTCGATGAGAATTGCACATAACAGTCAGGTCATAAACTTCCCAGTGACAGAACTCTAGGTCTAACGAAAAATTAATCACGAATTCTCTATAAGTTTACCTGTATATTTAAATAAACACATATTTATTCGATCGAGTGATGAATTGAAATATTGATATTTCTGTTCACGTCGTTAGCACTGGGAGATACTTCACCAGGCAACCGTGGCGACTTATATAATGCTCACAATTATAATTCCACCGAGCTACGTTTTGCAGAAACCTTAAATTTCGTCTGACGCTAGAAAACACCTTTTCGTTCCATATGCCCACTTTCCCGTCCATTCCCTCATTTGTCCCGTGAAACTTTTCTTAGGTCTTCCTTCTCACATGAACAGTATTATCGATCCAAATGGAAATAGTGAAACAGACAGACATAAATACCAGAAAACTCCGGGTTAGTACACAGCTAGGGAAATCCATTTTGTGTGAAGCGGCGGTGAAACTTTTTTTTTCATCTACAAGATCACTTTGCGAAATGAGCCTAACTAGCTATCAAATACTGGTTATCTCTTCCCCGACATCTATGTCGAGAAAGGATATGTACTTGATATCAAACATTCAGAGGCGTAGTTACGATACTTCTCTCGACGTCACCCAAACCCCACCCAAAAAGGTTGGGGTTGTCATGAGAAGGGCAGCTAGCCTTCCTACACCCCAAACCCCCCGTATCTTCTTCATTAACAATTTTTTCCACCCAGCCGCAATGTGGCAACGGCGTAACCGCCGTCGCTTTCCGTTGGGCCGCAAAAGATAAACCTACCCACTCCCGAGTGCCCCACCGTCCTCTCGGGTTCCACCCCACACTTCTCATCCAGACCACCTCCTCCTCCACCCTTCTCCTGACGTCCGCCCCTCCCGCGGGGGCCACCCACCTGCCCACTGCCCTTTCCGTGCCTCTCCCCGGGCACAAATGCCCGTTTTCCCGCTCCGCGGACATGACATCGCCAACCGTCACCCCTTACCGACATTCCCAACACACCCACGACGTCTTCCCGCAGTCCCCTTCCCCCTTTCCCGGGATCCACGCGACTGCCCTTTGCCTAACGAGATTTATTCCGATACATCGAATGCGTCTCAAACAAAATAAGTCGCGAGCCACTTCTTCGTAACCCCTCCCCCCCCCCCCGTCTTTCACCTTCCCCGCAACCAAGCATTAATTTCTTGGCAAATTGCATTAACCTCCCCTCCGCAAGTCTCACCTGAGAGAGACAGGACTAGACAGGACTGCCAAGATTGCGGGCGATCGACGGTTAACTCGCGGAAAGGGACGGAGGTAGGGGATGCGGCCGCCGCGAATGGTGACTAAAGGGCGTTAGGAAGTGGAAAACATTCCTGAGTCAATTATATTTGGTCAATGTTCTTTTGGCCATTTATTTCCAGTCACATGCTACGCAGAGGAGGCGGAACAGTCCACTTATCCGACATCAGTGGCGAATCTAGAACATCTATGAAGAGGGGATTGGCATTTTCATATACGAACAAAAATATTGTACGTCCTTTTCATCTGAAAAGAAATCTGTAAACAATACCCAATATGCAATCAATCGCACCAACGCAAAGACCGCAACGAATAGTGAAGCAGATAAAATTATGTTCGGGGGAATAAGTGGGATGAAAATAGGGTCGGAAATATAAATGACAATTTTGGAATTCATTAAAGACAGAACAATTTCACATGGAGGGAGCCATGACCTCGACGCCCCATCCCCCTTTAAATCTACCACTGGACAGTACGGGAAAGAGTATTGCATTGGAAAAAGAGGCAATTACGCACAGGAGAAATTTGGGACGAAGTAAAGACGTGAAAATAGGGGACTGTAGTTTTTCGCATGATTAGGAAACTTGTAGAACGATTAAAGCTTTTATCTGGTGTATTTTCACTATCGCTACTCACATCACGAGTTTCTTAGCAGCACAGTCGGTTATTTCCCGCACGAAAACGCTGGTACTATTTCTATAAATTATAGAAACGCGGGAAAACCAACATAATACGATACCACAAATCATTGAATTTGGTTCTTCCGGAAATCTGGAGAACGACACTTACGTTTTCGCTATCAATCATGTTCACAGTGATATCGAGCCCATTAGGAACATTCAAGACCAAGTCCATGGTCTTAGACGAAGGAGAATGAGTTTAATTGACTGGGAACCTGTGGAGTCGGAGAAGTATAGAAAAAATTTGCTGGTTAGAAAAAAAAGAAGAAAGAATTCTTAGAGACAAGAAGAGGTAGGTTATCGTAGTGGATTCGAACGATGTAAAAATACGAATGCTAGAGATCTAGGAATAAAGTAGAACATCTTGAAGGCTGTGACTACTAAAAGGTGCAAGCCCAAAGCACGGAAGAGGAAGAAAAATAAATCCGTGAGGCAGAAGAAGGAAGACGAAGAGAAAAAAATCGGAAAGAAAATACAAGGAGGAGAATAGACGAATGAGGACTCGGTGACGATTTACTTTGGCTAGAAAAGAATGAAATAAAAATGATCCAACAGAAGAAGTGAAAAGATGCCTTCTGGCTCCGATCTATTGTTACGTCTGCAAATCTCTCGGCGCAAATCTGGGAAAACGGAAGAAACCGAGGCCCAAAAAAATCAGTCTTCAACTCCAATGGTAGTTTAACAAATAATGACAGAGCTCACGCGGCACTTAGCCCTGCGGCGTGTGAAAACCTCGCATCCAGAGGAAGGGCATCAGTTACATTCCCTCAGTCGCCTAAAATAAAGTTCCAGTACCCATAAAAGCCCACAGTTCGGTTTTAGCAGCATGACAATACGACGTCCATGCCCAAAGAGGGCTTCTATTCAGCGAACTTCGGATCAGCTGTCAAAAGCGTTCCAGAGGGCGGAAACAGGTCAGAAAAACGATCTATCACTCCACGATCGCACTCTCTCATAGAACTTATAGAGTTCACTTAATTCTAACCTTTCACACTGAATGGAAAAGATGTTAAGATTTGTGTCATTTAAAAAAAAAATATATCTCGCATAGGCATAAGATTAACTACGTTTTAGTATTAACATTTGTTGTCACAGGCGTAAGTTTATGGAATTTGCATAACATATTGAAATGAAATAATAAACTTTGTAATTCCACACATTCTGTTTAAAAAACACGACCCAGCTTTCGACGTTGAACGTCATCATCAGACCTGATGATGACGTTCAACGTCGAAAGCTGGGTCGTGTTTTTTAAATAAAGTGTGTGGAATTACAAAGTAAATTATTTCATTTCTTTTCAATATTTAAGTATTAACCCCAATTTCAGTAAAACTGAGTACCAATTTTACTCATCGCATATCAACATTATTTCGGTACACTTTATTACTGTTCATTTCGGTCATAAGTACAAAATATCAGTTCATAATTCCAAATCTTAATATATTCAACAGACTCATACGAGATGTAGCAGAAGAAGTTCGTCATTATGACAAAAACAAATTTTCACTTTTCCACGATTTATTTGTAACGTACAACGCGTTTCAGTTCATCGAACCATCTTCAGGTACAACACAAGATTCAACATGTGATACATCATATTTATACCTGTTTGAGAAAGGAGGGAGGGGGGAAGAAAAGAGTGAGGAGTAAGGTAGGCGGGGACAAAGAGGGGAAACATGGAAATTCAAAAATGAATGAAATGAATGAAAAGTTGACGATCACTCTGCGTGACGAACAGAATTTCATAATTTTTCCACGCCTTCGAAGAAATCAAAGTAATCGCCCATCTACGACATTTTAAATAAGGCACAGTTCATTTAATACTTTGGAGTAAAACGTTTTATTCCTTTCTGATGAGGACACTTATTTTAGGTCGGTCGCTAATCGATAGAATGGGCCGCTCCGAGCCAACTCCCTCGTGGGGGGTGCCCTGAGAGAACCGCAGGATTCAGAGCTTTCGTATATCGTATCTCGCCCACAGAGGAACGAAAAGCAAGGGTCTCAACAGCAAAACATTCGTCCGGGTCGTGTGACTGAACGAGACTGATTGCACTACGCGTGAGTTCTTAAACCGAGCCGTGAGGCTCAATTTTGGATCCGACGACGCCGACCCACGACAGTGTTCCTGATTGGCAAGTTGGCAGTGCAAAAAGAAGGGAGGAAAAAAATGAAAATTTGCACATCAATCACGAACGCTTCGGGACGGAGGCACCGCGGTGCTGAATAAAAAAAGAAGGCGATCGGGGGAGGGGGCCACGAGGGGATGGGGAGGATGAGAGGACGAGGAGAACGTCAGACGTCACAGTCGCACGAGGTCGCGGGTATTACTGCAACGCGGACCGCATGCTCTTATGGGAAACGAGGAGGCTATCAATCACGACAGACGCCCCAAGTGAGCCACATTCTAGATTCCCTTAGAGCGTGAATCCCGGCCTGCAGGTTCACATGACCGCAGGTTTCATACGAGTTCCCCCGGCGTGGGCTCAAACGTGATCGGATATCCCATGAACTTCGGTGCATCTAAAAACTTGACGTCACGACACTAGCTTGAAGAAATAGGACGAATTGCTCA